>NW_026571153.1:2014800-2039640 GCF_026225935.1 Boleophthalmus pectinirostris | reverse complement strand
TGAAGATTTCCTCGTCTTTGTTCTACAGCAAATCAAATTCAAAGTATTCAGATTACATTACTCACTTTAAGTAATTTAATGGATTACGTTACAAACTACATTTTGGTGTGTGTAATCTGTAATCTGTAGGGGATTACATTTTAAAAGTCACCTTCCCAACTCTGTCTGATTCTGAAGTTCTACAGAAGCTCAGGTACGTAGAGGTAAAACTTAAAAGTGACAGATTTAGTAAAATACACTTTTCAGATCTTTTCACGCTGGTTTAGATGTTTTCCACTCATTCACCCTCACGCAGAATCTTTAAAGTTTGTACAGAGGATTTTTTAAGGGAAGAGAAGGACAACGAAACACCTCCTCCCGCCTCTTTACTCTAGAAATCACGCTTGTTTACAGCCAGCACGTGTTCAGAATTACTGTTAAAGTGACGTGTCTAGAAGTAATTTAGCGAAACAATGCGTCAGTTTTTCGTCTGCTTCGGTCGTGCAATCGCTGGAAGAGATCTCCAAAAATCACCTCCGTTTTTCTTCGCTCCTTTTCCCCTTCTCTTCTTCTTTCAGCGACCTCGAAAACTGACTTTCTTTTTGCGGCGAACCGGTCGCGGATTCTCGTCCGCCGTCGCAACAAACTTTGTGCGAAATGTGAGGAAGCGACAGTTTGAAAAAGCCTCAAAGAACCGCAATAAACCAGTAATCCCAGCGCGGCGGCGAGTTAGTTACCTAGAAATGTAGGGAGTTGATTGAAAACCTAACAGCCAATAGATAAAGAGGAGCCTCGTTTTCTATGGCTGATGTTTATCTGGCCTCACTACGTCCACAGTTGATAGATTTTCATTCTTTTTTTTTTGGTCATCATAATTACAAGGCTGCTGCGTCTCTGTAATGGTATTTTAACCTTTCATTTGACAATTTGAAAAAAAAAATAAAAAATCCTCCATACAACCTTTAAGGTGTAAGGATTTTTTTTGTTTCAAATGATAGATATAGATGCAGTAGCCTTGTAATTATGATGACCAAAAAAAGAGAATAAAAATTCATCAACTCTGGACGTGGTGGGCTAAACATTTGCAATAGATAACGACACTGCCTCGTTTCTGTGAGCTGACAGGCTGTAATCAAACTCCCTACGTTAAGTGTAACTGACTTGCCTGCGCGCCGGTACTGGTTTAACGTACGACTGTCACACAGTCCACAGACGCAAGACCACAGACGCTGTTTACTCACCAACGCAACAGTTCTTAGCGGCTTTTTTGACCTATATCTTCCTCGCAAGTTCGCACAAAGTTTGTTGCGATGGCGACAAGAATCCAGGAGCAGTTCGCCCGCAAAAGAAAGTCAGTTTTTGAGGTCATTGAAAGAAGAAGACAAGAGGGAAAAGCAACGAAGGCCAAACTAAGGTGATTCTTGAAGATTCATTCCAGCGATGGTGCGACTGAAGCAGACGCAGGGTCTAAAGACTGACGCACTGGTCCAAATTACTCCTGGACAGGAAACTTCTGCTTATTATGAAAACGTACTTTATTTCCAAGAGCTTACACAACGTTTTTTTCAGGACACGAAAGCGATATCCTATGTCTGAAAATGTAATTTTCAAGGCAAAGAAAGAGTCCGCTTGCTGCTGCGTGTTGTAGCTAGTTCATTGCACGGAATCTCCGGCAACCTTCTCTGCTCCCCTTTCCTGCTCTCTCCTCTCTCCCTGCTCTCACTTCTCCTGCTCCGCTCTTCTCGTCCGAGCACGAAATGTCCGCGCCCCCCTCCCCCGCTCTCACTTCTCCGTCTTGCCTAACCAACACTGTAGTTAGTTGTTTACAGTCATGGCAGCACGGGCTGTAAACAAACCTGTTTCTGGCGTAAGGAGGAGGGGGGAGGAGGTGTTTCTACGTAGGAGCTGTAGGGAGGGGGGGGGGGTTTCACGATGTGCAACATTTGAAAAAGGACAAACAGTCGCTGGATTTCTCGTTCCTTGGAAAATCCTCTATACAACCTTTAATCGCTCATTTTCAAGAGGCTTTTTGTCGAATTTTCCGTTTTCAGTCCCACCTGTTCAGGCCCACTGTCGCGTCCACACTTCTTCTCCAGGTTGAAAAATGAGTTTGATTCTCTGCTGATGGATTTAAGGTGAGACTAGAACACTTCAGTCTGTCTCACAGTGGGGAAATTCCAGTGTTGTAAAGCAAAGCACAAGAGCTAATGAAAAAATAAGGTGTCACAGATCAATAGTGTTGAAGTCAAGAAGCTCTGATCGAGACCAAGACCAGTCCAAGACCAAGACCTTTGTGGTCAAGACGAAGACAAGACGAGACTTTTAAAGTCCAAGAACGAGACAAGATCGAGACTACGAGTCCTGGTTTAGACCTGGTTTAGTTTAGTCCTGGTTTAGTCCTGGTTTAGTCCTGGTTAGTCCTTGTTAGTCCTTGTTAGACCCTGGTTTAGTCCTTGTTTAGTCCAGGTTAGACCGGTTTAGACCTGGTTTAGACCTAGTTTAGACCTTAGTTTAGACCTGGTTTAGACCTGGTTTTTCCTGGTTTAGTCCTGGTTTAGTCCGGTTAGTCTGGTTTAGTCCTGGTTTAGTCTGGTTTAGTTTGGTTGGTTGTTCCTGGTTCAGTCTGGTTTGTCTTGGTTTAGTCTTGGGTAGTCTGGTTTAGTCTTGGTTTAGTCCTGGTCCTTTAGTCCTGGTTTAGTTTGTGTTTAGTCCTGGTTTAGTTTGTTTAGTCTTGGTTGTCTTGGTTTAGTCCTGGTTTAGGGTTTAGTCTTGGTTAGTCTTGGTTCAGTCCCTTGGTTTAGTAGTCTAGGTTTTAGTCTTGGTTAGTAGTCTTGGTTTAGTCTTGGTTTAGTCTTAGTCTTGGTTTAGTCCTTGGTTAGTCTTGTCTTGTTTAGTCCTGGTTAGTCTTGGTTTAGTCTTGGTTAGTCCTGGTTTAGTCTTGAGTCCAGTGCGTGGTAAATGTGCATTAATGGTTTTTACATGGCCCCGCCATAAACCCAGAGCTCTATGTAAATGTCCACTCCACCCTCAGACCCCACGCTGGAGTTTTCACAGCCCCCGCGGTGTTTAGTGGTGTTACGTGGTGTTTACGCTCACACTGACCCCCGAGAGTCTCATCACGACCGTATCAACGTAAAACCGTCCCTCGTTTGGGTTTCAGGAGATGTAAGTGAGAACAACGATTACAAGGGCCCATGTTACTCTTAAAACCCGAACGATCAAAGTAAATTAAACAAAAAAGTTTTACAAATAGTCCTACGAACTAATTTTGTCAAATGCTTTAACGTTTAGTTGGTTTTTTTGAGTAATTTCAACTCATGTTTTTTGATAAAGGGAATTACTGTGGTTCATGAGCGTAAATTAAAACATAGATGAGGTACAATTTATTAGAATTGATTAATAAATAATATGTAATGTGTATAATGACTTGTGGTACTATAATGTGTAATGTTGTAAGTAAAACAGGAGGGATTAAACCTGGACTTTTAGTCCAGGTTTAGTCCTGGTGTAGTCTGTTTAGTCCTGGTTCAGTTCTGGTTTAGTCCTGTTTAGACCTAGTTTAGACTTGGTTTAGACCAGGTTTAGACCTGGTTTAGACCTGGTTTAGACCTGGTTTAGACCTGGTTTAGACCAGGTTTAGACTTGGTTTAGACAGGTTTAGACAGGTTTAGACCTGGTTTAGACCTGGTTTAGACCTGGTTTAGACTTTTAGAGTTTAGACTTGGTTTAGTCTTGGTTTAGTCCTGGTTTAGTCCTGTTTAGCTTTAGTCAAGTTTGGTTTAGTCCAGGTTAGTCCTGGTGTAGTCCTGGTTTAGTCCTGGTTCAGTTCTGGTTTAGATCTGGTTCTTAGACCAAGTTAGACCAGGTTTAGACCTGGTTTAGACCAGGTTTAGACTTGGTTTAGACCATGTTTAGACTTGGTTTAGACCTATTTTAGACCAGGTTTAGTCCAGGTTTAGATCTAGAGGACACAACATTAGAACACTTAGACTTAAACCTCACACGTTTCAGTTTTTACATAATTTCAGATTTTTAAAAGTTAAACACTGACAGAATCTGTCCAGTTTTCGTGGGCTGTGTGTGTTTCTTCAGTTTCTCATCTCGGTGCTGTTGTGTTTCTTCAGTTTCTCATCTCGGTGCTGTTGTGTTTCTGTGTTTTTGTTCGTGTTTGTGTTTTGGTTTGTGCGCTGCAGGAGTGGCCGGGCTGCGTTCACACTGAAGGTATGTGGCTGGAGCTGTCGGGGAAGTTTGACTGGATCCAAACTCCCTCCCAGCCACAAAGTTTAACGCTGAAGGAGACGAGCGGGAGGAGCTGTCGTACAATCAAAGCTGCACTCTGTAACTTTTCGGTTCGGGGTCCGTCACCTGCTCGTTTCCATGGATACAGCACGTCTTTGATCTGCCTGGAAAGTTCCACAGTGTGACATTAAACAGCTCGACTTTACATTTATTCAGAATCAGACAGTGTTGTGAAGGTGACTTTTAAAATGTAATCCCCTACAGATTACAGATTACACACACCAAAATGTAGTTTGTAATGTAATCCATTAAATTACTTAAAGTGAGTAAAGTAATCTGAATACTTTGGATTACTTGATTTACTGTAGAGAAACAAAGACGAGGAAACTGAACAATATATTAAAAATATTATTGATAAAAGACGAGGAGACACATCCACACAGCAGGATTTAGTCCTGGTTTAGACCTGGTTTAGTCCTGGTTTAGACCTGGTTTTAGACCTGGTTTAGGTTCCTGGTTTAGATCTAGTTTAGACCTGGTTTAGACCTCCTGGTTTAGATCTGGTTTAGTCCTGGTTTAGACCTGGTTTTAGACCTGGTTTAGACCTGGTTTAGATCTGGTTTAGACCTGGTTTTAGGTTTAGACCTGGTTTTAGTCCTGGTTTAGATCTAGTTTAGACCTGGTTTAGATCTAGTTTAGATCTGGTTTTAGTTTAGACCTGGTTTTAGGTTTAGATCTAGTTTAGACCTGGTTTTAGACCTGGTTTAGTCTAGACCTGGGTTTAGTCCTGGTTTAGATCTAGTTTAGACCTGGTTTTAGTAGTTTAGAACTTTTAGATCTAGTTTAGACTTTTTTAGACCTGGTTTAGATCCTGGTTTAGTTTTTAGACCTGGTTTCGATGAGTGGAATTACCGAAAAAATAAATAAATAAATATAAATAAAAAATAATGTGAAAACAGGAAAATATTGCCGTGTAATCCATTTATTTTACCAAAGTAACTGTAATCCAATTACCACTCACTGAAACAGTAACTGTAACTGAATACAGTTACTCATCATTTGTACTCTGATTACTCCAGTACTTGTAATCTGTTACTCCTGACGCTGATTACAGGTGCAGGTTTTACAGCTCAGAAACACCTGTCCTGTCATGAAGCGGCAGTTTTCAAGTGAGCAGCTCCTTCTTTTTTTTTTTACCTTTAGTTTTTTTCATTCATTTATTTTATTTATTTGAGCAAAGTAGAACAAAATTCAACAACAATAACAAAAACAGAGATAAGTACGTGAACATATTTGGGACCTGGTGCTCAAAAGGAGGAGGATGAAATTTTAAAAACTTATAGTGTCCGACACCAATTGTTTTACGTAATCACTTGGTTCACTCTTTTTTTTTTTTTTTTTTTTTTTTTTACATATACAGCTCTGGAAAAAGATAAGACCACTGCAAAATGACGAAGTGTTTGAGTAAAATGACATTTTTTTTGTTTCATTCTATAAACTACTGACAACATTTCTCCCAATTCCAATTAAAAACATTGTCATTTAGAGCATTTATTTGCAGAAAATGACAAATGTTCAAAATAACAAAAAAGATGCAATGTTTTCAGAGCTCAAATAATGTGAAGAAAAGAAGATCATATTCATTTTAAAACAACAATACTAATGTTTTAACTTAGGAAGAGTTCAGAAATCAATACTTGGTGGAATAACCCTGATGATCCATGTTCTTCTCAATCACGTTCCAGAGGTTTTCAGTGAGGTTCAGGTCTGGAGATCGAGCTGGACATGAGAAGGTCTTGATCTGGTCGTTCTTCATCCACACCTTGATTGACCTGCTGGAAAAAAAAAAAAAACAATCCTCAGAGTTGGGGAACTTTGTCAGAGCAGAAGGAAGCGAGGTCTCTTCATTTTTTCCAGAGCTGTAAACTAGGGAGCAGCATTTGCCCAATTTTTATTTATTTTTTTTTAAATCTGTCTGTACCTAGTATCATTTTTTTTTACACTTGCCATAGTAAACTTCCAGAAGAAATTTCATGAAATTCTCTTGATCTCCCCTGGGTCCACCTTAAATCTGAGCTGAAACATCAGTTTTTCTTTAATAACATCCTTATTCTTTCTGGAAACTTGTGTTTAGCAAACCCCGAGTCGTACCTGTCACCGAGTCGTACCTGTCACCGAGTCGTACCTGTCACCGAGTCGTACCTGGAGTTATATTTTATAAAAGTAATGTCTTACAGTAACCGATTTGCTGTAACGCAGTAATGTCGGCATTACAGGGGGAAAATGTAATATTTACTCGTACAAATGTGAGTAACGCGTTACAATGCTTTTTAACCGATTGAAGTGGTGGGTTTTTCTTCATAGAAATTAGCTAAAATCACCGTGAAATCACAGCAGTGAAACGCCGGAGACGCAGCCGGAAAACCTTCAGTTAACCACGGGCGAAAGGACGACCCAGAACTCTACGCTGTCAGACCTGGTTTAGACCTGGTCACTTCTGGTAGTACCTGGTCACCGGGTTCTGTTTTAAACCTGTCACTGACCTGTCACCTGTTTTAGACTGGGTCACTTCTGTTTAGACCTGGTTTAGACTGGGTCACTTCTGGTTTAGACCTGGCTTACAGTCTCCTGTCTACCGATTCACTTTTCGCGGTCGTAACTGTTTTCGCTGATTTTTAATTTTTTTTTTTGTGCAATTTTGCTGCCTTTTGTTTTTTAGTGTATGAACACGTATTGTGTTCCTCCGCTGTGTCCTGATCGCTTAGGGACTCCTGTCTCCTACAGTACAGAATGTGTTCAGCTGCCAAATTTAAATACATGTTCACTGATCAATGTGATTCGAGTGCTGTATGTCTGCAAGTCTCTCCGACAAAATCCACAACGTCGACGAAATGTCGCACCGACAAAGTCTCCTGCGTCACACCCAAAAGACAGAGGACAATGCACCATCACACAAAAAGTGACTTCTGGACACGCTGAAGGAAGGTAGAAGTTACGCTGTAACAGACTGCACCGGTCTTGTACCTGCAAATAGTGCTGAAATCGGACCGTGAGCCCGAGAGCAGAGTCCATAAGAGCGATCGGGCACGCCGCTCTACCTCCATGAGGTACAGAGCCGGTCCTTTCTCCTGTCACCTGAGCCGTCCCCACAGTGAGTCCTGTTTTAGTCCTAGTTCAGTTCTGGTTTGTCCTCCTCTCACCTGAATCAGTCTGAGGTAAGTCCTGTTAAAGTCCTGGTTTAGTCCTGGTTACCTGGTTTAGTCCGGTCGACCTGTCAGTCTGCAGTCATATACCTCAAAAGTCACTTTTTCGAGTTATTTGGTGAGACAAAGTAATACAATAGAATGTAATGCCTTACAAATGAGTAATATTGTAATGTAACAAATTACTGAGACTAATAAGTCACTGTTTTAAAGTCTTGCACAGTGCCTGTCACTGAGTCGCACCTGTCACTGAGACGCACCTGTCACTGAGTCGCACCTGTCACTGAGTCGCACCTGTCACTGAGTCGTACCTGTCACTGAGACGCACCTGTCACTGAGTCGCACCTGTCACTGAGACGCACCTGTCACTGAGTCGCACCTGTCACTGAGTCGTACCTGTCACTGCACCTGTCACTGAGTCGCACCTGTCACTGAGTGTCGAACCTGTCACTGAGTCGCTCTGGTGACGTCACTTACTCCACTTTTTATACAGTCTGTGATCACGACAGAAAGAACAAACTTTATGTCTCTCATTTTGTCTTTGGACTTTGTGGATTTTGGAGAATTAACATATAGAACAGGACACAAGTTGGCAGAACTATTTACAGAAAACAACACAAAACTCATCTTTTATGAGTGCAGGAAAGAATACAAACTTAAATCTTTTGGTTTACACATACACAATACACTGAAAAAACGGTCCGAGAGGAGGTTGCTCAAATTGCAAAAACAAATTTGACAACAATAACATCACTATTTTACGTTTCTCTGTCAAGCATGTTTAAATCTTACAAACATCGCTTTGATTGTGGCCGATGTGAGACCTGCATGTTTCAATCAGGTTGAGGAAACATGACTTTATTATAATTTCTGGTGAGGCTCCTCCCTCTGGAATTCTCCTCCCCAAAACTTTTGGAGGGAAAATTCAAGTGTAACAGGACACAGGACAGATCCAGGAGCAGAGACACACAGTGTGGAGCAGGAGGATTATGAAGCTGATCTGGAGGTGAGACTTTTCAAAGATTTTATTATGTGCTTCTCCGGCCTAGAATGTCGTCACTGTTAAAACATGTTTGTGGTGTTTTATTTGAAATTAGAGTTAATGTAAGGACTCCTTGAAACATATTGTTTTTGACTGTTCATCTACAAGAGTGTGACACTTGTACTAAGATTTGAATGTGTTTTGAATGTGTTTGTTCCAGAGTCGTCTACAAACACAGAGTGACGTCCAGGTTCTGCTGCAGCTGTGGGGAAGTTCATGAATGTTATAGTTGATGTTTCAGAAAAAAGGAGGATGTTTGAGAACCAACAAAACACAGACCACAGATGAACAAAGTAAGTAAACCAACTAGAATTATTTAAAAAATTTTCAAAATGAACTTCCTATTGAAACAGCTGTCGTGTTTCTACAGGGTGATGTGGCACTAGGAGACTTTATACCAGATGCCCTCCCTGTTACTGTGTTTAGAGGAAGAAAAGCAGCACATGGTGAGTTTTGTTCCTGCAGATACACTTCTAATGTTCTTGTTCTTCTGTTCTGGTCCATTATTGTAGTAATAAGTGCTTTAAGTGTATTTAAACATGTACAACAGAGTAGATGATCAGAATGTGATCATCATGTGTTATTCTGTGTCCACAGAGACCAGAGCTTCTTCACTGGAATAAATCTTCACACTGTCCAGCTCCAAACTGTGTGTCTCTGTACTTGTGTCTCTCTGTGTGTTTGATTCTGTTTAAGACAAGACAGAACTGTGGAAAACTAAAGACTGTTTTTGTATTCTTTTACAGAATTAGATCAATTAAATTACATTATACATACTTACATTTCATGATAAGGTAACATAAGATAAATATACATATTCAGCAGGATTTGTTCAAATTTCATCAACATGAAAAAGTGATGTTCATGTTCCGAGAAAAATATGTGTAGAACGGATCGAAATAAGTTTCAAAGCCTAAACATAATTTTATTGCGTGCAACCGCTTTCCAGAACTTTTTTACGCAAATCCAGCAACTTTTTTTTTTCAGTGTACAGAATACAAAGTTATGAAAAAACACCCAAAATTTTGACAAAACTGTCGTATCTTATAAAGTTAAGAAGATAGAAGATATAAAATTGGAATCAAAAGATGCAACAGCAACATTTATATTTAACTTTCATTGACCCCACGACCCTGAATGGATTATTTTTAAAGTTATTTGAGAAAAACTGATTTGGGTGGAACTTTTATTTGGTTTTGTCACATTTTTAAATTGGGCACAAGTTGAATTTCTGACATTGGGACAAACGATGCAGCCTAGTCGATATGTACACTCAGGAAAACTGAAAAAAGAAATATCGATATATCGTTTTATCATTAATGTGCTGATACAGTATCAATATCGTGGGCTGCTGTTTCGATGGTTGATGGACCCAGCAGATTTTATTCAATTGAACAAATATTCCACAGATTTTCTTTTATTTGGTTTTGTCACATTTTAAAATTGGGCAAGTTGAATTTCTGGCAAATGATGCACTGTAATACGTACATACACACATACATATACGCATCTAAAATATCCACTACATATATTTCATAGAAATATATACACACATATAAATACATGCAGAAATATATTTTCATTTATGGTCGTACTAACTAATAATAATATTAAAGTAGGCACTAAGTTTATCGTTTATGATTGTACAAAATAAACAGTAATGAGAATGAAGAATGTAAGGATTTTTAGTTTTTGTTTATGGTTGTAAAAACTAATAATAATGATAACAACGGCATAAAAGTTTATCATTTATGATCGTGCAAAGTAAACTACAATGAGTATGAAGAAAATGTAATGTAATGGATTTTCATTGTTTCTAGTCGGACAAAATAATCTTAATGATAAAGAGGAAACAAAATGTATTTTTTATGATCATAGTTCAGTAGAGATCGACAATTCCAGGTCTAAAATGATCTAAATGATTCTAGTGAAGGTGTGTGGAGTTTAAAAACACAGTAGAGCACTTCCTGTATCGTCACATGACATCACGAGGTGGAACAGCGAGTGCGTGTTTTCAGTTTGAGAAAAGAACTCAGCCTGAATGTGCAGGATTTGTGTGTTAAACATGTTTGAATGAGACAACACTGGAAAAAAAGACAATATCTATCGAAATTAAAATGATTTAAATTAAGAACATTTGACTTTATTTGAGTCGATTGAACTTGACAAGTAAAATTATCTGCCAGTGGAATAAGTGTGTTTTTCTTCACGTACTTGACAGCGGGCGGACTGTTATGAAAATGTACTGCTACTTTCGAAGATGAAGTACAAGGTCCAAGAAGTATTTCCTAGAAGTAGCAACAGTAAATGTAATGTAACTCACTACCGCCACCACCTGGACTGAGACTGTTACTACAACTACTGCGTGTTACACTCATTGCCGGAAACTAAACCAGGTCTAAACCGGGTCTAAAACCAGGACTAAACCAGGACTAAACCAGGACTAAACCAGGACTAAAACCAGGTCGAAACCCAGGACTAAACCAGGACTAAACCAGGACTAAAACCAGGTCTAAACCCAGCACTAAACCAGGACTAAAACCAGGTCTAAACCAGGACTAAAACAGGACTAAAACCAGGTCGAAACCAGGACTAAACCAGGTCTAAACTGGGTCTAAAACCAGGTCCAAACCAGGTCTAAACCAGGTCTAAACCAGGACTAAACCCAGGTCTAAACCAGGACTAAAACCAGGTCCAAACCAGGTTTAAACCAGGACTAAACCAGGACTAAACCCAGGTCTAAACCAGGACTAAAACCAGGTCCAAACCAGGTTTAAACCAGGACTAAAACCAGGTCCAAACCAGGTTTAAACCAGGACTAAAACCAGGTCTAAACCAGGACTAAAACCAGGTCTAAACTGGGTCTAAAACCAGGTCCAAACCAGGTCTAAACCAGGACTAAAACCAGGTCTAAACCAGGATTTAGATTTAGATTTTATTATTTTATATTTTATTATATTTATATTTTATTATATTTATATTTATTGTTGATTTATTATTTTAGATTTTATTATATTTATATTTATTGTTGATGTATTTATTTATTTTTGTTTAGTTTTTAATTATTATCTTATTGTTTTATTCAGTTAATTTTATTTTATTATTTATTATTGATTGATATTTAGTTTTTTATCGGATTTATAATTTTTTTTTTTAAAATTTGTTTTTAGTTTTTATTGGATTGTTTTTATTTAGATTTTATTTTAGTTTTTATTATTTATTTATTTTATTCATTTATTTTCTCATTTTTATTATTTTTTATTGTATTTATAATTTTTTCTTTAGATTTGATTATATATTTGTATACATCATTTTATTATTTAGTATTTATTTTTATTATTTATTATTATTTTGTTGTATTTATTATCTTTTATTCTTTTTATTTAGATGCTATTTTAATTTTAATTCATTATTTTATTATTTTATGTATTTATTTGATTATTTTGATTATTTATTATTGATTTTAGTTTTTATTGTATTTATTATTAGTATTTTTAATTCATTTTATTTAGATTTTATTTTGTTTTTTATTTATAATTTTTATTTTATTATTTATTATTGATTTTATTTTTATTTTTTTTATTCTTTTTATTTAGATTTTCTTGTAGTTCTCTGGGTTCACTTGGAGGGCCAGAAGATGGCGCTACCGAGCGTCGTGCATTTTTTTTCCCGTCACAGAACGCCACGCACCCGGAAGCAGCGTTGTGTTTACATGCCTCTTTTCATGGATCCCGTTTTTCTTGTAGGATTACTCTTCTCTCCTTCACGCCTCCAAAACTTTCTGTCTTTCTTTTTTCTTTCTTTCTTTCTTCTCCAGCGGTAACATGGCGCCCCGCAAACGCACCGCCGGAAACGCGAACCTGGAGAACGGGGTGGCGGTCGGGGTCGGGTCCGGGAGAAAACGACTCAAACCCGGGGAGAAAAAAGTCAAACCCAGGGAGAAAAAACTCAAACCCGGGGAGAAAAAGCTCGTGAATAAAAGACCCAAACTCGGAGACAAGAAGCCCAAACCGGTGAACAAAAGACCCAAACCCGAGAAGAAAAAGCCCGAACCTGAGGACACGAAGCCCGAACCCGAGGACAAGCGACACAAAGCGGTTCTGGTTCTGGCCCGGGGCGGGAGTAAAGGCATCCCGCTGAAGAACATCAAGACCCTGGCCGGGATCCCTCTGATCGGCTGGGTGCTCCGGGCTGCGGTGGACGCGAACGTGTTTGACAGGTACAAACAAAATAAAAAAATATATAATTATAAATATCAAAGTTGAACCATTTGTGTTTTGGTTGTTCTGCGCTGAAATCTATGTCCCCAGGGTTCATGTTTACGCTTTTATCAGACCTGTTTTTCCCCAGTAACAAACTGTGACTCTCTCGGTTTGTGGTGGTTGGTAACAGTGTTGGGGAGTAACAGATTACATGTACTGGAGTTATGTAATCAGAGTACAAATGATGAGTAACTGTATTCAGTTACAGTTACTGGTTCAGTGAGTGGTAATTGGATTACAGTTACTTGGTTGAAATAAATGGATTACACAGAGGTATTTTCCTGTTTTCACATTTTGGGCTATTCTGTTGTTTTTTTGTTTGTTTTTTTCCGGTAATTTCACTCATTGCCGGACACTAAACCAGGTTTAAACCAGGTTTAAACCAGGTCTAAAGCCAGGTCTAAAACCAGGTCTAAAACCAGGTCTAAAACCAGGTCTAAAGCCAGGTCTAAAACAAGACTAAACCAGGTCTAAACCAGGTCTAAACTAGGTGTAAACCAGGTGTAAACTAGGTCTAAACTAGGTCTAAACCAGGTCTAAACCAGGTCTAAACTAGGTCTAAACTAGGTCTAAACTAGGTGTAAACCAGGTGTAAACCAGGTGTAAACCAGGTCTAAACCAGGTCTAAACCAGGTCTAAAACCAGGTCTAAACCAGGTCTAAAACCAGGTCTAATGAACCAGGTCTAAACCAGGTCTAAACCAGGTCTAAACCAGGTCTAAACCAGGTCTAAACTAGGTCTAAACTAGGTGTAAACTAGGTCTAAACCAGGTCTAAAACCAGGTCTAAAACCAGGTCTAAAACAGGACTGAACCAGGTCTAAACCAGGTCTAAACTAGGTCTAAACCAGGTCTAAACCAGGTCTAAACCAGGTCTAAACCAGGTCTAAACTAGGTGTAAACCAGGTCTAAACTAGGTCTAAACCAGGTCTAAACTGGGACATTTCTTGTATAAAATTAGGACAAATCAGTGGTTTTGTATAAGTCTGCTGGGACAGGGGACACAGGCTCAAAAGTGGGACTGTCTCGGGGAAAAAGGGACGTCTGGTCACACTGGTGTCGTCATCACAAACACACCTGGAGTTTCATTCACACACATTTTATTTTTTCATTCGTTTCATTCATTCAGGCGGTTTGTTGATCAAAGATTTCTCCCTCAGTCTCCAGTTTATACAAAACCACTGATTTGTCGCAATTTTATACAAGAACTGTCCCAGGTGTTTCTACTTTTGACCAATTTGATCCCTGCCAACAGTAAAGAGAGACATAAACTGTCATTTGTTTCAATAAAATGCAGAAAAGTTGCTTAAAAACGACCAAAACACAAAGAAAATGTGACTTTACTGACTCATGTTTGTCGTGAATGAGCCGAGTGTAGAACAGTTTTCCTTAATTACTCACTCATTTCACAGTTTTATTATTACCAACCCCAAAAATATCCCAGGATATGCCAGTTTTTTACTTTGGAATTCTGGTCACGTTACTAAAGATCCAGTTTTATACAAGAAATGTTCCTATTTTTGACCAATCTGATCCCTGCCCGTAATAAAGAGAAACATAAACTGTCATTTGTTTCAGTAAAATACAGAAAATCTGCTTAAAAACGACCAAAACACAAAGAAAATGTGACTGTGCTGACTCGTGTTCATCATGAATGGGACGAGTGCAGAACATTTTGTCTTAAAATTGTGAAACAAGTGAGTAATTATTATTACCAACCACCATGAGCCGGAAGTGTCCAAAGTTTTGAGTTTGAATATTTAGTCACCCTGGTCCTGGAATTACCAATTTCTACTGAACTAAAGGTAAAAATGAGCTGTCAGTTTACCCCTTCATGAAGACTAATAATAAAGAGTCAAACGTGTGACTGTGATAATGACATTTTAACACAACTTAAAGCTCACAAGAATCAATTTGGCAGTGGTTCCCATAGATTTCATTCAGCACAAACACTTTCTGTATTTAAAGGTTGTATGGAGGATTTTTTTTCAGTTTTAAATTGTCAATGAGAGTTTAAAATACCATTACAGAGACGCAGCAGCCTTGTAATTATGATGACCAAAAAAAAAAAAAAGAATGAAAATCGATCAACTGTGGACGTGTTGAGGCCAGATAAACATCAGCCAATAGGAAACAAGGCTGCCTCATTTTCTATTGGCTGTTGTCAATCAAACTCCCTACGTTTCTAGTGTAACTGACTCGTCGGCGTGTGGGGATTACGTGGTTTATGCAGCGGTTCTTAGAGGCTTTTTCAAACTGTCGCTTCCTCGCAGTTCGCACAAAGTTTGTTGCGATGGCGGACGAGAATCCATGACCAGTTCGCCGCAAAAGAAAGTCCGTTTACGAGGTCGCTGAAAGAAGAAGAGAAGGAGAAAAGGAGCGAAGACAAACTGAGGTGATTCTTGGAGATTCCTTCCAGAGAGACAAAGAGACTAAAAACTGATGCGTCGGTCGCTAAAATATTTCTAGACGGGTCACTTCAACAGTAATTCTGAATGCGCACTGACTGTAAACAAGCGTGATTTCTAGAGTAATGAGGCGGGAGGAGATGTTTCTACTGAGGAGCTGTGGAGGAGGAAGGTGGTGTCACGCATGCACAACATTTGAAAAAGGACTGTATTTTCACTTCCCTTTAAAAAAATCCTCTATACAACCTTTAAACTGAAAACTGACTCTTTAAGACGTGTTAGAGTGGAGTTACCTCACCCAAAACACGACTGGACTTGTGTTTTTGTTTCGTTCACACATGTAAAGTCTCCGCGTTATTAATCATACATTTCCAAAGCTCAAAATGCTCCGTTCCACCTTGTGATGTCATGTCGTTTAGTTAACAGCTGCGCACCTTTTTACCTTTATTTCACGAGAAATCTCAACAACTCTAGAGCAGAAATGATCCAGATGATTCTAGTGAAGGTGTGTGGAGTTTAAAAACACAGTGGAGCACTTCTGGTACGACATCACAAGGTGGAACAGAGTGTTTTCTGTGCGATAGAGCAGGGTTTGTCTGTTAAACATTTGTGAATGAAACAAAACACAACTCCAGGTCTGTTTGTGACGAGGAAACGACATCAGAACAGATCAGAAAACAAATTAATCTGAACGTTTTTTAAAATACATGTGTCCCAAAAAAATTTGACATCATTTTAAAAGCAATTATTTTGAAAACTACTAAGTCTAGCCTAGGCCTGTAACGATAATCAATAAATCAATTAATCGTACAACAAATTTTAACGAGCTCGATAACTTTTCCGGCCGTGATAAATTCTATTTGCATGTTTGTTTGTTTCTCAAAGAGGGTGAATGTTAGAAGCTTCTGTCGCTCTGACTCGTCTCGTTTAACAAGTGTAATGACGCTTGAACCAACGTGCGCTGAGTTTATCGACACGGCGGATGCACGTAGACTGAAAGCGCCGCTGTCTGTGCGGTTTAACATGAAGCCGCGACACAAGCGCCGCTGTCAGAACCAAAACAGTTCATCTCCGTGTGACAAAACAAGTCACGATGTCGAATCAACACCGGTGAGTGTCACACGTCTCAACAGCCTCGTGCGTCAAATGCAGCGAAACGCAAACGACGAGAAGAAACGTCTCAAACCCCAACAGCCGATATAAACCCAAACCCGAACGACAGAACAAGCCCCGCCCCCGAGAAAGACCGAAATCCACTGAAATCCCACAAAACACAGACACGACACCAGACAGAACAGAGGCTCCATCATATTGAAACAGAATCATGTGTCGCGGTTTAAAACGAACATTTAAATGACCAAAATGACAAGGCCACAGCAGCAGCCACAGAGAGAGTGGAACCACAATATTCCAATGTAAATCAGTGACTAAAATCACTTTTAAGGACAATTTTGTTACAGAGACTTGTTAAACCATTTTATTTAATGTTTTGGTTGTGTTTGGTTCAACAATGTTTTATTCAAGTGCATTTTTGTGGACAAGTCCTCGCTGTGAGTCAGACACATGAGGATATTCTTATGTGAACAAGTCTGTTTTATTTCTGCCTGTTGTTTGTTTGTTAAATGTTCTTTAGAAAGTAATTTTTATTGATCTTTGAAAGGGTGTATTTGCATTTTTATTCCATGGTCATCATAAAAGTTGAAATTGGTCCCAAAATGTCAATATTATCGTTTATCGCAATAAATTCTTAGTCAATTAATCGTCCAGTAAAATCTGTTATGGTTACAGGCCTAGTCCAGCCCTGTAGTTGGGATTTTTTACGCGATTCGTGACGTCATGGATGTGATGACACTCCCCGGAATCCAGATGATTCCAAACAGAAGATACGTTAAAAAATAAAAAATCAAATATACGTAAAAAAATTTTGAATTTGGAACTTAATGTACTATTGGGGAAAACAACATTCTTCTCTCGTGTTTTTTAGTTCCTGCTTAGATAAAGACGACACCTGCAACGGAAATAAAGTCCAGATAATTTGCTTATTCAAATATTTAAGTGTAATTTAAATGTGTACAAAGACGTCCTGTTCACACCTGTGCGGTTATTTTATTATTATTATATTATATATATTATATTATTATAAACCAGGTCTAAACTGAAGCAGGACTAAACCAGGACTAAAAGAGGACTAAACCAGGTCTAAACTAGGTCTAAACCAGAACTAAACCAGGACTAAACATGGACTAAAAAAGGTCTAAACCAGGTCTAAACTAGGTCTAAACCAGATCTATAAAAGGTTTAAACCAGGTTTAAACCAGGACTAAACCAGGTCTAAACCAGGTCTAAACCAGGTCTAAACCAGAACTAAACAAGGACTAAACAAGGACTAAACAAGGTCTAAACCAGGTCTAAACCAGAACTAAACTAAACCAGATCTAAACCAGGACTAAACCCGGTCTAAACCAGATCTATAAAAGGTCTAAACCAGGTCTAAACCAGGTTTAAACCAGGTCTAAACCAGGTCCATGTGTGTATTCTAGTCTCTGTGGGAAAGTTTCAGGACTTTTTCTTTTTTTAGTATCGACACGTGAGAAAAACGAGGATCTAGTCTGGATCCTCGTTTCAGTCTCGATCTGGTCTCTGATTCTCGATCTTCACGTCTGCCGTCTGTCGTTTGTCGTTTTCGTCCTCAGTATTTGGGTGTCGACGGACAACGACGACATCGAGAAGGTGGCTCTTTCTTTTGGAGCTAAAGTCCACCGCAGATCTGCAGCAGTGTCCAAAGACTCATCTACCTCCCTGGACACGATTCAAGAATTCACCCGCTGCAACCCAGGTCTGACCTTCTCACCTTCTCACCTTCTCCTCTGGTCCTCTGACCTTCTCCTCTGAACGTCTCCTCTGCTCCTCTGACTGTCTAATCTGCTCTTCTCACCTTCTTCTCTGACCCTCTGACCTTCTCTTCATCCTCTGACCTTCTAACTTCCTCCACTGCTCCTCTGACCTTCTCCTCTGTTCCTCTGACCCTCTGACCTTCTGCTCTGACCTTCTGACCTTCTCCTCTGCTCCTCTGACCTTCTCCTCTGCTCCTCTGACCTTCTCCTCTTCATCCTCTGACCTTCTGACCTTCTCCTCTTCTCCTCTTTCTTCTCTTTATCCTCTGACCTTCTCCTCTTCATCCTCTGACCTTCTGATCTTCTCCTCTGCTCCTCTGACCTTCTCCTCTTCATCCTCTGACCTTCTCCTCTTCTCCTCTTTCTTCTCTTTATCCTCTGACCTTCTCCTCTGCTCCTCTGACCTTCTCCTCTTCATCCTCTGACCTTCTCCTCTTCATCCTCTGACCTTCTCCTCTGCTCCTCTGACCTTCTCCTCTTCATCCTCTGACCTTCTGACCTTCCCCTCTGCTCCTCTGACCTTCATTCTCTGCTCCTCTGACCTTTGACCTGTTCCTCTGCTCCTCTGACCTTCTCCTCTGTTCCTCTGACCTTCTCCTCTGTTCCTCTGACCTTCTCCTCTGCTCCTCTGACCTTCTCCTCTGCTCCTCTGACCTTCTCCTCTGCTCCTCTGACCTTCTCCTCTGTTCTCTGACCTTCTCCTCTGCTCCTCTGACCTTCTCCTCTGCTCCTCTGACCTTCTCCTCTGCTCCTCTGACCTTCTCCTCTGCTCCTCTGACCTTCTCTCTGCTCCTCTGACCTTCTCCTCTGCTCCTCTGACCTTCTCCTCTGCTCCTCTGACCTTCTCCTCTGCTCCTCTGACCTTCTCCTCTGTTCCTCTGACCTTCTCTCCTCTGCTCCTCTGACCTTCTTCTCTGCTCCTCTGACCCTCTCCTCTTCATCCTCTGCTCCTCTGACCTTCTCCTCTGTTCCTCTGACCTTCCCCTCTGCTCCTCTGACCTCGTTAAAGTTCCTTTCCTTTCTTCCGTCTTCTTCGTTTAGAGGTTGACGTCGTGTGCAACATCCAGGCCACCTCCCCGTGCCTGCACCCGTTCCACCTGAGGAAGGCGCTGGAGTACATCTCCAAGCACGGCTACGACTCCGTCTTCTCCGTGGTCAGGAGGCACCACTTCCGCTGGCAGGAAGTCGAGCAAGGAGGTACGTTCAGTTAATCTGTGTAATTTCACTGGAGTTTATACCCTTCACCAGAAAAGTTACACAGTGCAGCTTTAAAGAGAAGGTTGAGGATCAAGGTTAGGTTTAGGAACAGTTTTTTTTTGTTGGGTTTTCGAACTGAAACTTGGCAAAACTGACCTGTCAGGAACAATAGATACAGATTTTTGTGGCTCCGGGTGTTGTGTTTTTCTTTTCTGTGGGAGATGCTCCAGATTAATCTTTCAGTATTTAAGGTTGCCAGGTTTAAGTCGTAGCCGGCGTCGTTTACCGAAGTCGTACTAAAACATTTTGACCGAGTTTTGAGCGCCGTGTACCACATAAGATCAGCTTGAAGTCGGTAAGCACAACCAGAATTAATATGTAAGGCGCACTGTCGATTTTTGAGAAAATTATAGGATTTTAATTGCGTCTTATAGTCCAAAAAATACGGTACTTAATTTTTATTTTATTTTATAATTTGTCAAATTTGAGGGATTGGATACCCAGCACATCCACAACAAGACAGACTTAACTAAATATAAAACTAACACGCATACAAAAAAAAGAATTAATAATAATAATAATAACAACAATAATAATAATAATAATAATAATTAAAACTATAATAATAATAAAAAAAACTATAATAATAAAAATAATAATAATAATAATAAATAATAATAAATAATAATTATTATTAAAAAACTATAATAATAATAATAATTTTAAAAAAACTATAATAATAAAAAACTGTAATAATAATAATAATAATGATTTTAAAAAAAGGAAGGGGGGGTTGGGGAGGGTGTGTGTAGTACAGAGTTTCTCAATGCAGTATTTGCATGTGTGTATTTACATTTTTAAGGCTGTCAAATCAAATTTATATTTACATATTTTCTATTCCCTTCCCATATCTTTCCCATATACCGGTACTTAATTTTGAGTTTCACTAAACCGCATTTATTGCGCTTTTACAATAAAAAAAAAACAAAAAAAAACGGGGATTCACTTGATACATGGCGTCTGGAAAATAAACAATTAAAAAATTACCGAAAAGTCATTTGCGTCACAGGTTTGCTTTAAATATTACGTTTTATTTTGATAACCTTTCCTTCATGTTTTTAAATAATTGTGACAGAGCGGTGTTTGGCGTCTGAACCGGCCGGGTTTGTTGTACGTTACGGTAAATTCCTCTTTGACTTCATTGTTTACCGTCTTAATCCAGCTCCACACTTGGCCCCGTGTTTGACCAGGAAACAGCAGCTCAGTCGCGACGGGCGTGGTTTTTATTGTGCGTTATGTTGACACAGATATGACAAGGCTACTCTGATAACATGAGTTTTATTATCACGAGAACCGCCGTATGTTCTTATTTTGTGCGGTTCTGTGCTTCGAGAAACACGCAAACACGTTTTGTAGTGTGATTTAGTGCTCGAAGTGGTTAAAAATATTACACAAAACAGGTTCTCGTGAGCTCTAAGCCGGGTTAGAATGGGCTTATCTTATTAAAAACAAATCTGGTGTTGTGTTTCGTTTCATTTATTCATCAGTGCGCTTGAGTGACTCTTTATTATTACTGTATTTTTTGGAGTATAAGTCGCACCAGCCAAAAAATGTGTAATGAAAAAAAAAAAACCATATACAAGTCGCACTTTTTGGAAATGGGCCCGGTCAAGCAGAAGTAAACAGCAAGGCCAACAATTCAGGTTAATGTTAATTCACTCTTTATTTACCGAGACCGTTTTTCAGACTGACTCTAATTTTTTTCGTGATGATTTATTTGTTTATTTTATTTTCTTTGTCCACAGGTGAGAAGTTGACGTGCGCTCTGAACCTCAACCCCAGTAAGCGTCCGCGGCGACAGGACTGGCCCGGGGAGCTGTGCGAGAACGGCTCCTTCTACTTCTGCACCAGAAAACTGATCCAGAAAGGACTTCTGCAGGTCCCAGACTCACTCTGCTCACGCTTCAAACTCAAACTCAGCACTAAGGAACAGACTCCATACTGCGATACTAATCTGTGTATCACTTGTTCATTTGTTTTTCAATATAAAACCAAAAATATGAAAACGAAAAAACAACAGTTTTCTTCATTATTTGTCTCCAAAACCAAAATGAAAAAACAGATAATGATTTGTTTTTTCAGTTTTCGATTTTGTGTTTAAATGAAAAATGGAAAAAAATCGATAACGGCCGTTTCCTGTTTACGTGACTTCAGTGACTGTGATGTCGGACTTTTGCACCGCGTACGGACTGAACCAGGACTGATCCAGGTCCGGGACCAGACCGGGACTGAGATTGGGACCAGACCGGGACTGAGACCGGGACCGAAGACCGGGACTGAGACCGGGACCGAGAGACGACCGGAGACCGAGACCGGGACTGAGACCGGGACTGAGACCGGGACTGAGACCGGGACTGAGACCGGGACCGGACCAGACTGGAACTGAGACTGAGACCAGACCGAGACCGGAACTGAAACCGAGACCAGACCAGGACCAAGACCGAGACCAGACCGGGACCAGACGGGGACTGAGACCGAGACCAGACAAGGACCAGGCCAGGACCAGACCAGTGGTCCATGATGACATGGAACCGCTCGTTCCATGTCATCGTCTGCGCGCTGGTTTCGTACGGGGAAAGTGTGAATGTTCTGTGGACTACAGGTCCGGACGGGCTGCTCCGGTCCTCCGAATCACAGTTGGTTCCGAGGTGGTGCAGCATCCGGACAGAAGCGTGAGTCCAGTTTGGTTGGTTATTGTTTTGACCATTCGTCCTCCGCACATTTGGTTCTTCCCCGGGTAAAGCACTTCTCAGGCCGAGGCTCCAAACATGTCTCCCCGCTCCAGCTCCTCTGAGCCCGGCCTGAACCAGACCTGCTCCCGCTCTTTGGAATAGTTCTTTTGGACCTGCTGTCTCTGAGTTCGACCCGAGTTCGCGTTCACACCAGAGGAACAGCACCAAAATGTGGTATTTGGTGCGGATTCAAGCGAACCGAGACCACCTCTTTCTTGATGCTTGATTTGGTTCGGGTCCGAGTCCGATTGAAGCTTTTACACCAACGCAAACGAACCAAACTAAGAGCTTTTGGTTCGAATGGACCGTTTGGTGCAACAAATACTGTCTGTGTGAAAGCACCCTGAGACCGGGACCAGACCGGGACTGAGACCGGGACCAGGCTGGGACTGAGACCGGGACCAGGCTGGGACTGAGACCGGGACCAGGCTGGGACTGAGACCGGGACCAGGCCGGGACTGAGACCGGGACCAGACCGGGACTGAGACCGGGACCAGACCGGGACTGAGACCGGGACCAGGCCGGGACTGAGACCGGGACCAGGCCGGGACTGAGACCGGGACCAGGCCGGGACTGAGACCGGGACCAGACCACGACCAGACCGGAGGCTCAGAGCCCACAGCTGGGCCGGAACTCGAAGCTGGGGCTCGGACCCTGCGGAGGCTCAGAGTCAAAGCTCAGAGTCCACTCTGGTCCCGGTCTGGTCCCGGTCTGGTCCCGGACCTGGATCAGTCCTGGTTCAGTCCGTATGCAGCGCAAAAGTCTGACATCGCAGTCACGGGAGTCACGTAAACGGGAAACGGTCGTTATCCGTTTTTTCCATTTTTCATTTTAACACAAAATCGAAAACTGAAAAAACTAATCATTATCTGTTTTTTCATTTTGGTTTTGGAGACAAATAATGAAGAAAACTGTTGTTGTTTCGTTTTCTTATTTTTGGTTTTATTTTGATTAACGAATGAACGAATGACACACAGATTTTTGAGCGATAAAACCTGCTCCTGTGACTGAGTAAATGTAAAGTAGAGCCGTTTCATGTCACACTGTGGAACATTTTAAATAATATTCCGTTACGTTTCGTGTTTGTTTCCAGGGCGGTAAAGTGGCGTACTACGAGATGAAGCCCGAGTACAGCGTGGACATCGACGTGGACATAGACTGGCCCGTGGCTGAGCAGAGGGTCCTCAGGTCAGAACAAATACACGCTTCTACTGCAGCTTTTTCTACAATTATACTGCACAGGGATGTGACGATAAACAAAATATCGTATCGTCGATATCACAATAAAACCAAGGGCCATCACAGCATATCGAATTACAAGTTTCTTATCTTAAATTCAGGATCATTCAGGCTAGAAATAAACAAATCAATAACATCTGGAGCCTTTTATGTATCCGAGATGTGAACAGGACTAAACTAGGACTAAACCAGGACTGAATTAGGACTAAATCAGGACTAAACCAGGACTAAACCAGGACTGAATTAGGACTAAACCAGGACTGAATCAGGACTAAATCAGGACTAAACCAGTACTGAATCAGGACTAAACCAGGACTGAATCAGGACTGAATCAGGACTAAACCAGGACTAAATCAGGACTAAACCAGGACTGAATCAGGACTAAACCAGGATTAAACCAGGACTAAACCAGGATTAAACCAGGACTAAACCAGGACTAAACCAGGACTGAATCAGGACTGAATCAGGACTAAACCAGGACTAAACCAGGACTAAACCAGGACTAAACCAGGACTGAATCAGGACTAAATCAGGACTAAATCAGGACTAAATCAGGATTAAACCAGGATTAAACCAGGATTAAACCAGGACTAAACCAGGACTAAACCAGGACTAAACCAGGATTAAACCAGGACTAAACCAGGACTAAACCAGGACTGAATCAGGACTAAATCAGGACTAAATCAGGATTAAACCAGGATTAAACCAGGATTAAACCAGGACTAAACCAGGACTAAACCAGGACTAAACCAGGCCTGAACTGTTTTCAGTCCTAGTCTCAGTCCTAGTCTCAGTCCTGGTTTGGTTCCGGTCTCAGTCCTGGTTTGGTCCAGGTCTCAGTCCCGGTCTTAGTCCCAGTCACAATCACGGTCTGGGCCTGGTCTGGTCCCAGCCTCAGTCCTGGCTCAGTCCTGGCTCAGTCCTGGCTCAGTCCTGGCTCAGTCCTGGTTCAGTCCTGGTTCAGTCCTGGCTCAGTCCTGGCTCAGTCCTGGCTCAGTCCTGGCTCAGTCCTGGCTCAGTCCTGACTCAGTCTGGTTCAGTCCTGGTTCAGTCCTGGCTCAGTCCTGGCTCAGTCCTGGCTCAGTCCTGGTTCAGTCCTGGTTCAGTCCTGGCTCAGTCCTGGCTCAGTCCTGGTTCAGTCCTGGCTCAGTCCTGGCTCAGTCCTGGCTCAGTCCTGGCTCAGTCCTGGCTCAGTCCTCAGTCCTGGTTCAGTCCTGGTTCAGTCCTGGTCAGTCCTTCAGTCCTGGTCCTCAGTCCTGGCTCAGTCCTGGCAGTCCTGGTTCAGTCTGGTTCAGTGCTGGTTCAGTGGCTGTCCTGGCTCAGTCCTGTTCAGTCTGGTTCAGTCCTGGCTCAGTCCTGGTTCAGTCCTGGTTCAGTCCTGGTTCAGTCTGGTTTCAGTCCTGGCTCAGTCCTGGCTCAGTCCTGACTCAGTCCTGGTTCAGTCCTGGTTCAGTCCTGGCTCAGTCCTGACTCAGTCCTGGTTCAGTCCTGGTTCAGTCCTGACTCAGTCCTGGTTCAGTCCTGATTCAGTACTGGTTTAGTCCTGATTTCCTGGTAGTCCTGACTTCTCAGTCCTGGTTCAGTCCT
>NW_026571153.1:1957800-2014300 GCF_026225935.1 Boleophthalmus pectinirostris | reverse complement strand
CTGGTTTAGACCTGCTTCAGTTTAGTCCTGGTTTAGACTTGGTTTAGACCTGTTTCATCCTAGTTTAGTTCTGGTTTAGTCCTGGTTTAGTTTAGTCCCGGTTTAGACTTGGTTTAGTCTTGATTTAGATCTGGTTTAGACCTGGATTTGTTCTGGTTTAGACCTGTTTTAGATCTGGTTTAGTCCTTGTTTAGACCTTGTTTAGACCTGCTTTAGTTTAGTCCTGGTTTAGTCCTGGTTTAGACCTGGTTTAGTTTAGACCTGGTTTAGACCTGGTTTAATTTAGTCCTGGTTTAGTCCTGGTTTAGATCTGGTTTAGTCCTGGTTTAGATCTGGTTTAGACCTGGATTTGTTCTGGTTTAGACCTGGTTTAGACCTGGTTTAGATCTGGTTTAGTCCTTGTTTAGACCTTGTTTAGACCTGCTTTAGTTTAGTCCTGGTTTAGTCCCGGTTTAGACTTGGTTTAGTCTTGATTTAGATCTGGTTTAGATCTGGTTTAGACCTGGATTTGTTCTGGTTTAGACCTGGTTTAGACCTGTTTTAGATCTGGTTTAGTCCTTGTTTAGACCTTGTTTAGACCTGCTTTAGTTTAGTCCTGGTTTAGTCCTGGTTTAGACCTGGGTTTAGACCTGTTTAGTTTAGACCTGGTTTCCTGGTTTTAATTTAGTCCTGGTTTTAGATCTGGTTTACCTGGTTTTAGTCCTGGTTTAGATCTGGTTTAGTCTGGTTTAGATCTGGTTCTGGTTTAGACCTGGTTTAGATCTGGTTTAGACCTGGTTTAATTTAGTCCTGGTTTATTCCTGGTTTAGATCTGGTTTAGTCTTGGTTTAGACCTGGTTTAGACCTGGTTTATTCCTGGTTTATTCCTGGTTTAGATCTGGTTTAGACCTGGTTTAGATCTGGTTTTGACTTGGTTTAGTCCTGGTTTAGATCTGATTTAGTCCTTGTTTAGACCTGCTTTAGTTTAGTCCTGGTTTAGTCCTCATTTAGACCTGGACCACTCAGATATTAAACAGATATAAGGACACATGGGAGTAGAGAAAAGTGAGATTATGAAAGAGTTTAAAAACACAGTGGAGCACCATGTGATTTAACCCCTTTAAACGTCTGAATCTTTAACCTCTTTCTTTCTTTCTTTTTCTTTCTTTCTTTCTTTTTCTTTTCTTTCTTTCTTTCTGTTGTCGTGTGTGTGTTTGGTGCTCAGGATGTGACGAGATCGACGTGGACTGTCTGAAAGTGGCGGGTCTGAGCGCCGTGCCGTCGGACGCGCCGGTAAACGGAGCCAAGTATCTGTGCACGGCTCCGGGAGGAAAAGGCGCCGTGCGGGAGTTCGCCGAACACATCCGACTGCAAAAACAAAAAGCCAAATCCCAACTGGAGCAGGACCGGATCTCCCTCGCCAGCTCCTAAACACACAGACGTACAAACAAACAAATAAACACAAACAAACAAACACAAACACACAGCGGCGTTTTAAAGTGGGCGGGGTCTTACCTCTGTGGCAGTGGTTTCCAAACTGTGGTGCGGTCGTTGGTACAAAAACCCAAAAAAACCCCAAAAACAAATAAACAACAAAAAAAAAAATAGGATTTCAATTAAGAACAAAAGTCCTGGTTTTGTTTAGACCTGGTTTAGTCCTGGTTTAATTTAGTCTTGATTTAGTCCTGGTTTAGTCCTGGTTTAGTCCTGGTTTAGTCCTGGTTTAGTCCTGGTTTAGTCCTGGTTTAGTCCTGGTTTAGTTTAGTCTTGATTTAGTCCTGGTTTAGTCCTGGTTTAGACCTGGTTTAGACCTGGTTTAGTCCTGGTTTAGACCTGGTTTAGTCCTGGTTTAGTCCTGGTTTAGTCCTGGTTTAGATTTGGTTTAGACCTGGTTTAGACCTGGTTTAGTTTAGTCCTGGTTTAGTCCTGGTTTAGACTTGGTTTAGTCCTGGTTTAGTCCTGATTTAGATTTGGTTTAGTCCTGGTTTAGACCTGGTTTAGTCCTGGTTTAGATTTGGTTTAGACCTGGTTTAGTCCTGGTTTAGACTTGGTTTAGTCCTGGTTTAGACCTGTTTTAGGCCTGGTTTAGTCCAGGTTTAGTCCAGGTTTAGACCTGGTTCAGTCCTGGTTTAGTTTAGACCTGGTTTAATCCAGTCCTGGTTTAGATCTGGCTTAGTCCTGGTTTAGACCCGGTTTACACCCGGTTTAGACCCGGTTTAGATCCGGTTTAGACCTGGTTTAGATCCTTTTTAGATTCGGTTTAGATCCGGTTTAGACCCGTTTAGATCTGGTTTAGACCCGGTTTAGACCCGGTCTAGATTCAGTTTAGGTTTAGACCTGGTTTAGTCCTGGTTTAGTCCTGGTTTAGTCCTGGTCAGATTTACTCTCACAAACAGAACCCAGAGGAAGTCGTCATCAGTGTTTCCAAACTTCCTCCTGGTTTGTTTTATTTTATTATTTTTATATTATTTAATTTTATTTCGCAGTAACTTCATTGGTCAGTGGGAAACAGGAGCGAGCTCTGATTGGCCGAGACCCGGGAGCAGAACCTGTCGTTAAACCCGTCCGACCTGCGCTTCCCCTTAAAAATCTTTCACGTTTTGACATAATTACAAATCTTTTATTATCTAAGACGTGTTCAGAGTCAGGAGAGACGATCTTTAAACACGTCGCTGTCGGGGTTCGGGACCACAGAAAGTTTGAGAGCCACTGTTTTTTGGAGAATTAACTAAAAAAAGAGAGTTCTGTTTTGGCAGTTAATACTTCCCGCTCTGTAAAATAATCTGTGTATCATTCGTTCATTCGTTTTTCAATATAAAACCAAAAATAAGAAAACGAAAAAACAACAATTTTCTTCATTATTTGTCTCCAAAACCAAAATGAAAAAACTGATAACAACTGTTTCCCGTTTACGTGACTCTCGTGACTGCGATGCCGGACTTTTGCGCTGCATACGGACTGAACCAGGACTGATAATAATAATACTTATATAAAAATGTTAGTGATTAATCAAAAATCTATCGTTAATTCTCCCGATGACTAATAAAATTTCATCGAATGCCCATCCCTAGTAAATACAGTTCATTTTATAAGTTGAATCAGTTGAATTGGGCCTATTCAGTTTAGTCTGTGGCCTTCACCGTGGCGTCTTTTTCTTTTTTCACATTTGAGTCTGTATCAGTGATTCATTCGGAGATGGGGACCCTGAATATTGATGGGTTTTTCTCACACTGGAACAGAACATTTTGAGTTTTGGAAATGCAGACAGAATAATAATAAAGATTTACTCAAACTCCAGCTCTGATTTCGACGAGGGACGTACATTAAAACACGACTTAAACCTCACGAGAATGATCCGACGAAGGTTTTTTCCCCGAAACGTAATTTAAAAATGAAGTTATATTCGCACCTGTAGAGAAACGTTGGCGTGCGTTTTCTGTTTCGTTCGATTAAAGCTCACGTTAAAGTCACTTTTGCGTAAGATTATAGGAACTTTTAACAGACCACTTCACTTCTTCTTTGGCACATACACTACGAAGTCGAGCATTTTATTTATAAGAGTGAGATTCTGGTTTGTAAGTTTGTGTTTATGAACATGACATGAACATTTTCTGCACGAATGTCGCTTACAACTGTGAAAAATGACGTGTTGAAGCTTTAGTCGGGTAACCAATCATCGAAATAATTTATCTTTTACTTAATTTATGCCTTAAATGTTGTTTTTTTTAAATGTATATCTATGAAGGAAATCTATGTGGTAATAAAACTGAAGTGAAATCAAAATGTGTAATGGTTTGTTTTTGGTTGATCTTCCCTCCCGCCTGCTCCTGCGTCGTGTGGTCTCGCTCCCACTTGCTGTTTTGCGTCGGGTTGCAGGTTTCTACCTTCGACAAAAACTTTGATGCACAAGATACGAACAAAAAGATAAAAGGTAATAATAAATTCTTAATAAGTAGCAAAAAAAGACGCGTGTCAAATAAAACGCGATTATATAAATGTAAATGTACAAGTCAAAATAAAATAGAAAAATAAATAAAATATAAAATCACAGTTTGCTCGAGGTTCATGGGAGTTTGTCCAACCAGTCCACATGTGCTTTGTGGATCTGGAGAAGGCGTTCGACCGTGTCCCTCGTGGTGTCCTGTGGGGGGCGCTCTGGGAGTCTGGGGTCTGGTCCCTGTACGACCGGAGCAGGAGATGTGTTCTCTGCTGCAGTAAGTCAGACCTGTTCCTGGTGCATGTTGGACTCCGCCAGGGCCGCCCCTGTCACCGGTTCTGTTCATTGTGTTTATGGACAGAGTTTCTTGGCGCAGTCAGGGGTCGGAGGGTTCGGTTTGGGGACCACAGGATCTCATCTCTGCTGTTTGTAGATGATGTTGTCCTGTTGGCTTCATCAAACCAGGACCTGCAGCACTGGGGCGGTTTGACCCGAGTGTGAAGCTGCTGGGATGAAGATCGGCTCTTTCAAGTCCGAGGTCGTGGTTCTCGACCGGAAAAAGGCGTCTTGTCGTCTCCGGGGGGTGGAGAGTCTTTGCCTCAAGTGGAGGAGTTCAAGTATCTCGGGGTCTTGTTCTCGAGTGAGGGGAGGACGGAGCGTGAGATTGACAGGTGGACAGGTGCAGCGTGGGCAGTGATGCGGTCGCTGTATCGGACCGTTGTGGTGAAGAGGAGCTGAGTCGAAAGGCGAAGCTCTCGATTTACTGTCAGTCAATGTTCCTCCCCTCACCTCTGGTCATGAGCTCTGGGTCATGACCGAAAGGACGAGATTGTGGATACAAGAGCTCGAAATGAGTTTCCTCCGCAGGGTGTCTGGGTGCTCACTTAGAGATAGAGTGAGGAGCTCGGAGTAGAGCCGCTGCTCCTCCACGTCAAGAGGAGCCAGTTGAGGCTCCGGCATCTGTTCTGATGTCTCCTGGACGTCTCCCTCAGGAGGTGTTCATGTTCCACCAGGAGGAGGCCCCAGGGAAGACCCAGGACACTGGAGGGACTATGTCTCTGGGCTGACCTGGGAACACCTCGGGGTCCCACTGGAGGAGCTGGAGGAAGTGTCTGGGGTGAAGGAAGTCTGGGAGTCCCTGCTTAGACTGATGCCCCCGCGACCCGGCCCCGGATAAGCGGACGAAAATGGATGGATGGAAAATCACAGTTTTATACAAGAGGTCACAGGAAAACAGTTGATTGTTATTGTGTAGTTGTAGGGAGTATTATCTGTCCCTCACTGTGACAAATGCTGCCCCCGAGTGTTTAAGGTAAGTAATCTCTTAATTGTAGATTCTTGACAATTGTTTATTTTTCGATGTTCTTCCGTTCTTGAGTTCAGATGTTTGATCTGTAGACGTAGAGCTGTGATTGGCAGGTCCATGGTCAAGATTTCTCAGAGTTTCTATTGTAAAATTTTAATACATTTTAAATTCTTTGTTTATATTTTGGTTTATCTTGATTTCAGATCAGTTGGAGACGAGCTGTAGCAAAGATCTCTGCACCAAAGGTAAAATGTTTGTACTTATTTATTTATTTATTATTTATCAGTGAACATGTATAAATGCATTAATGTTACAAAAGTAAAAGAATATTTGTACCAGATTTAACTTCTGCTACTTTCCCTGAGCACATTATATAAACACATTAGAAAAATAAACACATTATAAAAATAAACACATTACATTTACAAAATATAAAACTTAATTCAACTTTAACATTAACAGAAAATACAATAAAACGTCACAATTTCCAATATATTTTTTCTTAAAGCACATACAATTTCTCGTGAATTTTTACTAAAAGACCTGGTTTAGTTCTGGTTTAGTCCCAATTTAGTCCTGGTTTAGTCCTGATTTAGTCCCGATTTAGTTCAGTTTTAGTTCTGGTTTAGACCCGGTTTAGTCCTGATTTAATCCTGGTGTTAGTCCTGATTTAGTCCCAGTTTAGTTTGGTTTAGGTCTGGTTTAGACCCGGTTTAGTCCAGGTTTAGTCCTGTTTAGTCCTGGTTTAGTTTCTGATTTAGTCCTGGTTTAGTTCTGGTTTAGTCCTGGTTTAGTTCTGGTTTAGTCCTGGTTTAGTTCTGGTTTAGTCCTGGTTTAATCCTGGTGTAGTCCTGGTTTAGTCCCAATTTAGTCCAGGTTTAGTCCTGGTTTAGTTCTGGTTTAGTCCTGGTTTAATTCTGGTTTAGTCCTGTGTTAGTCCTGGTTTAGTTCTGGTTTAGTCCTGGTTTAGTTCTGGTTTAGTCCTGGTTTAGTCCTGGGTTAGTTCTGGTTTAGTCCTGGTTTAATCCTGGTGTAGTCCTGGTTTAGTCCCAATTTAGTTCTGGTTTAGTCCTGGTTCGGTCTCCCTGAAGATAGAAACTTGTAAATCTTATAAATTAAATCCCTTATAACTGCAGGCGTCGTTGAGCTTCGTTTGACTGGAGCACTTCTAGTTACGGTTATATATATAAATATCTACAAACATGTCGTTAAAACCGCAGTAAAAGTTTTGGGTAAACGTCGCAGAACGATCCAGACTTCAGTAATCGGACACGTTGACCGGGGTGATGACGAGCGGGGCTTCGTTTTTCCCGTTTTTACTCGTGCACGGGCTGAAAAACGGGAAAATACTGTCGCCGAACCAGTCGTTAAACGTGTAGATGAGGGTCTTGGCGTCGACGTTGTAAAAGGAAACCTGAAAAAAAACACAAGGGAATAAGGTTAGGATGGACGATCGGAGAACTTTTATCATGATTACAGAACGGATTTTGAGATACTGAAACTAATTTAAGCCACAGAAAGCAGAATTATCCAAAATAAACTCTTCTAAATGTCAAATATTGTGAAAAATAAAACACAAAATGCAAGAAATGAACAGCAGAAAACACAGAAATTAGAGTTCTAATGTTGTTCCCTCCTCAAAAACAGACCTGACACGTTTGACTAAACCAAAGCGTCAAAAAACTCCTTGACGTCTCTATTTGGACGTCTTTGCATTTGAGTTTAGACGCCCCCGACGCTCGTCTTTGACCCCGTGGACGAACGGGACAAAAATACTTGACGTGCGTCCGTTGCCCTGGAAACAAGAGCCCGGTCCTGGTCTTTTCCTGAAACAATGTCAGACTGAGAGACTTGATGAGTGTTTTTATGACATAAAACATCAGCGGAGGAAATCGACTCGACGACTGGAGCGAGTTTATATTTATACTCCACTAATGACACTGGATCAGACCTGGTTTAGTCCCAGTCTAGTCCGGTCTAGTCCCGGTCTAAACCAGGACTAAAACCAGGACTAAAACCAGGACTAAACCAGGACTAAACCAGGTCTAAAACAGGACTAAAACAGGACTCTCTAAAACAGGACTAAACCAGGACTAAACCAGGACTAAAAACCAGGACTAAACCAGGACTAAACCAGGACTAAAACAGGACTAAAACAGGACTAAACCAGGACTAAAACAGGTCTAAAAACAGGACTAAAAACAGGACTAAAACAGGACTAAACCAGGACTAACCAACCAGGACTAAACCAGGACTGAACCAGGACTAAACCAGGTCTAAAACAGGACTGGACCAGGACTAAAACAAACAGGACTAAACCAGGACTAAAACCAGGACTAAAACAGGACTAAACCAGGTCTAAAACAGGACTAAACCAGGACTAAACCAGGACTAAACCAGGACTAAACCAGGACTGAACCAGGACTAAACCAGGACTAAACCAGGACTAAAACAGGACTAAAACAGGACTAAAACAGGACTAAACCAGGACTAAACCAGGACTAAAACAGGACTAAAACCAGGACTAAACCAGGACTAAACCAGGACTAAACCAGGACTGAACCAGGACTGAATCAGGACTAAACCAGGTCTAAAACAGGACTGGACCAGGATTGTTTCTATGGATACGTCAGTTCTCTGCCTGGAATGTTCCGGAGTGTGACATTAAACAGCTCGACTTTACATCTCCATGGAGATTTTGTTGCTTCGTCTGGAATGTTCCACAGTATGGCATTAAACCTTTTTATCTCCACGGAAACCAAATCGGACCAAGTTACAAGCCAGATCTGTGTCAGAATGTCTGTTTTTCGAGATATTTTTGAGCTATAAAACCTGCACCTGTAACTGAATAAATGTAAAGTGGAGCTGTTTAAAGTCACACTGCGAAACATTCCAAGTAGAGCAATGACGTATCCGTAGAAACGAGCAGGCGACGGACCCCCAACCCCAACCGGAAAGTTACACGGCGCAGCTTTAAAATGATCTCTTCTGCATTTATTCAATTGTTTTTGTTCTAACGCTGTCACGCGCTCGTCATTCGCGAGGGCAAACGGGCTCGCCTCTTCGCAGATCCGACCTGTAACTCGCTCTGGCTCGGTCTCCTTGAAGAGAGAAAGGTTTAATGCCACACTGAGGGACATTCCGGACCAAGCGACGACACCTCAGACCCTAAACTAACCCTTTTAAATAACGAAAAGAAACATGTGAAAGTGTAAGAGGTCTGTATGAATGAAAGAACCGCGTTTCCCATGATGCACCTGTCCGTTTTCGTAGTCCACAAAGATGCCGATTTTGTTTGGATGAAGCGGCAGGTTTACGTCCGTGGAGGGCTGGGTTCGGAACGTGCAGCTCTTTCTGGAAAAAGAAACGAAATATATATATGTAAAACAACTTTGCGTAACGTAAAAACTTTAAAATATCTTCCGAAACTCGTTATAAAAACTTTAAAACTCTAAAAAATGAAGAGTAAATAAAGACGGTTCCTCACTGGTCTCGGAGGCTCAGGAACCAGTATCCGTTGGCGGGCGTCACCTCCAGTTTGCCTTTTCTGTTTATGGTCCGTTTGGCCACGCCCAGATCCCAGTCCGTCTTACCCCCGACCTCCACCTGAAACAAGAACCAGGACTGAACCAGGACTGAACCAGGACTGAACCAGAGCAAAAACCAGGACTAAAACAGGACTGGACCAGAACTGAACAAGGAGTGAACCAGAACTAAACCAGGACTGGACCAGGTCTAAACCAGGGCTAAACCAGGTCATAAACAAGTCTAAACCAGGACTGGACCAGGACTGAACCAGGACTAAAACTGTACTGGAAACAGGACTAAAACAGGACTGAATCAGAGCAAAAAACAGGGCTGGACCAGGACTAAACCAGGACTAAACCAGGACTAAAACAGGACTAAACCAGGACTAAAACCAGGACTAAAACAGGACTAAAACAGGTCTAAAACAGGACTGAACCAAGTCTGGATCAGGTCTAAAACTGTACTGGAACAGGACTAAAATACGGCTAAATTAGGACTGGACCAGGACTGGACCAGGACTGGATCAGGACTAAGCCAGGACTTAATCTGGACTGGACCAGGTCTAAATCAGGACCAAACCAGAACTGAACCAACCTCCAGTCCTGGTCCAGTCCTGGTCCAGTCCCGGCTTAGTCCTGGTCCAGTCCTGGTCCAGTCCTATTTTAGTCCTAATTTAGCCGTATTTTAGTCCTGTTCTAGTACAGTTTTAGACCTGATCCAGACTTGGTTCAGTCTTGTTTTAGTCCTGTTTTAGTCCTGTTTTAGTCCTGTTTTAGTCCTGGTTTAGTCCTTTATAAACTTTATAGTTTTTTTTTTTTTTTTTTTTTGAATAATTATGATTTCAATAATCCGAGATATTATTTTTCCACAGTGAAGCAGCTCTAAATTATTCTTTGGTATTTGCTCCACAAATTTAAGTTCTGCTCAGTCCTGGTCCAATTTCAGTCTTGGTTCTGAAAAATGAAATACAAAAAAATACTGCAATCTATAAAAACAAAAAAGTTTTTCTGTTCCTCAAAACCTCAAACAAACCATTTTTCTGCAAACATCAAAAATACCAATAAAACAGAGCAGATCTGTATTTTCTCTTTGGGTTGGATTTAAAATAATTATGATTTTAATTGTGATCTTAAATAATCAAGGTTTTATTTTTCATCGTAATCTCTCAGTCGTACCTCCCAGTAATGTCGCCCGGACGAGATTTCCTGTTGTCCCAAAACACACACGACTCGGTCAAACCTCTCGGGATTATCAGGCAACATCTGAGGACGATCTCCGTACCTCACCTGGAAAAAACACACAAAAACAAAACAAAACAATGATATTAATGACGAGAAAAATGATCATGAAAACTGATTTTGCGTTACGAGCTCTCTTAAAATCGCTGTACGTGATTTTTTTTTATTTTTTTTCCTGTCTAAAAACGGGAAAAACAGAGCTGGTTCTTTTTTTTTTTTTTTTTTAACTTTTTTTTTTTTTTTTTTCAAAGGAACATAACAACTTTCCCTGAGACAAGAGTATAAGATATTACTTATACAAATGCACTGTACAACCAGTAAGTGTGTGGTACATATTATAATGATAAAAAAAAAAAAAAAAAAAAAAAGAAAGAAAAGAAAAAGTTAATCATAATAGCCCAAATAATAAAATAAATAAATAAATAAAATAAATTGAGATTATATTTAGAATTAAATAAATACAATACGTACATAAAAAATAATAAAATAAATAAATAAAAAAAATACATACATACATACACTTATACATATATGCATACAAACACATACACACTTTAAGGGAAAATAAGAAAATGAAACATATTAAAACATAATAATAATAATAATAATAATAATAACAGTAATACTAACCGTAACAATAATAGTAATAACTATAATAATAATTTTTTTTTTAAAAGAAGAAAAAAAAAAAAAGGGTGTCTATAAAATCACACTCCCAAGTAAGTTTTCACTGAGCTGTTTTTTTTTTTAAACCGTTTGCAGTGGTCCAGAGTTCTTCCTCACTTCCCTTCTGCATTCAGAGCGTTTTAATTATTCACCACGATGAGTTTGTAAGAGCGTTTCTCAACTTTCAGAGACCAGATCGGAGTTTTGCCGTCACTAATCGAACAACAACTAGCATGCTAACACACAAAGGTCAGATTTTGTAGGAGTCTTTTCTATTTTGAATGAATGAATGAATGAATATTTATTCGGACAGTAATACATAGAACATAAATAAAAAAAAAAAAACAGGATAAACAGGACTAAACCAAAAACAGGACTAAACAGGACTCAACCAGGTAAAACAGGACAGGACTAAAACAGGACTAAACACTAAAACAGGTCTAAAACAACTAAACAGGACTAAAACAGGACTAAAAGGACTAAAACCAAAAACAGGACTAAAACAGGACTAAACAGGACTAAACAGGACTAAACCAGGACTAAAACAGGACTAAAACCAGGACTAAAACAGGACTAAAACCAGGTCTAAAACAGGACTAAAACAGGTCTAGGACTAAACAGGACTAAACGAGGACTAAACAGGACTAAAACAGGACTAAAACAGGACTAAAACAGGACTAAAACAGGACTCAACCAGGTCTAAAACAGGACTAAAACAGGTCTAAAACAAGGACTAAAACAGGACTAAACCAGGACTAAACAGACTAAACCAGGACTAAAACAGGACTAAACCAGGACTAAAACAGGACTAAACCAGGACTAAACCAGGTCTGAAACAGGACTAAAACAGGAAAACCAGGACTAAACAGGACTGGAAACAGGACTAAAACAGGACTAAAACCAAAACAGGACCAGGACTAAACAGGACTAACAGGACTAAAACAGGGACTAAACAGGACTAAACAGGACTAAAACAGGACTGGAAACCAGGACTAAAACAGGACTAAACCAAAACAGGAAAACAGGACTAAAACAGGACTAAAACAGGACTAAAACTAAACCAGGACTAAAACAGGACTAAAACCAGGACTAAAACAGGACTAACCAGGACTAGGACTAAAACAGGACTAAACAGGACCAGGACTAAAACAGGACTAAACCAGGACTAAAACAGGACTGAACCAGGACTAAACAGGACTGGACAGGATAAAACAACCAGGACTAACAGACTAAACAGGACTAAAACAGGACTAAACCAGGACTAAAACAGGACTAAACCAGGACTTAAAAAGGACTAAACAGGACTAAAACAGGACTAAACAGGACTAAACCAGGTCTGAAACAGGACTGGACCAGGACTAAAACAGGATTGAACCAGGACTAAACCAGGACTAAACAGGACTAAAACAGGACTGGACCAGGCCTAAACCAGGACTGGACCAGGATTGTTTCTATGGATACGTCAGTTCTCTGCCTGGAATGTTCCGGAGTGTGACATTAAACAGCTCGACTTTACATCTCCATGGAGATTTTGTTGCTTCGTCTGGAATGTTCCACAGTATGGCATTAAACCTTTTTATCTCCACGGAAACCAAATCGGACCAAGTTACAAGCCAGATCTGTGTCAGAATGTCTTTTCGAGGTATAACCCTAACCCTAATCGAACAACAACTAGCATGCTAACACACAAAGGTCAGATTTTGTAGGAGTCTTTTCTATTTTAAATGAATGAATGAATGAATATTTATTCGGACAGTAATACATAGAACATAAATAAAAAATTAAAAAAACGTAAATACATAGATATAACACAAAAAGTAACTATTTCTATTCTATAATAACAGGCAAAATAAATGTTACGCAGAATTTTCCTTGTGTCCGAAAAAGGAGTGGGAGGAAGTAAATACTTATTTAACCCCACCCCTTTTTTCTACCGTCCCAATTTAACAAAGAACACATACAGCATTTTCAGCATTTTGAGCACAGAGCTATAATAAAATGTGAAGGTGAACCCAAGATGTTGTTGTTTTGTTTTCAGGGGTCGGTGCTCATTGGCTCTTGGGCCTAAAAAAATAATTTTCTCTTCCACATTCACTTCCTGAATCCAGAGCGGTGAGGCTCAGTCTGACGAAGATCACCTCTGGACATTTACTGAATAAAGCATTTCAGTAAAACAATCAAAGTTGACGTGGTGATTTAAATATGTGATGTGTTACAGTTAAAACTCCACAGAAGTGAAGCACCTCCTGTTAGGGATGGGCATGATTAGTCGATTAATCGATAATTGATCATTAAGAATTTCATCGATTACGTTCATTTTAATTGACAAACTGAATGTAGGTTGTGTGTCGTGACCAAACAGGTGTGTACATGTGTCTCTGCATCAGAAGGAGCGAGACACAAACAGTGGGTCAGTCTGTAACGAACCGAAGCACAAATGTGGATTTAACCAGGATTTGTAGAAGAAATTCCACACTTTCCGTTGCGTTGGGACAAGTGTGAGTCCATGTGCACAGTGGATAAAGCAGCACATATGTTTCTGTGTCCAGTGGGAAAAAGTTTTTCCAGGTGAGAGTCGCTCAATGTGGATGACGAGGCCCCGCCCCCCTCCCCCCGTACGCTGTCCTGGTTTTGACAAACACAAATCTGGTCACACTGACCTGTATTCACCTGAGTCATGTCTTTTAATCCAACACAAGTTGAACCACATCAGCGACACAAGAGCTGGAGTTTTATCTTCACTTAGTTTATGTAAATTAGTGATGTGGTTTTAAGTTTTGTTTCTGTGAGATTTGAACAAAACTGAATTAAACACATTATAATGTCAAACAGCTGATGTGGATCTAGAGTCGTTATGTTTATATGTCGTAAAGTTGAATTTATTTATGCAGATTAGTGCAGATAGTAATAATAATGATGATCATTTTAATATAAAAACATTAAAGGTTGTATAGAAGATTTTCCAAGGAAAGAGAAATGCAGCGACTGTTTGTCCTTTTTCAAATGTTGTGCTTTGCTGCTTTTCCCCTTCTCCTCTTGTTTCCGCGACGTCAAAAACGGACTTACATTCTCGATGAACTGGTCGTGAATTCTTGTCCGCCGTTACAACAAACTTTGTGCAAACTGAGAGGAAGCTACACTTCGAAAAAGACCCCAAGAACCGCTGTATTGGTCGAGTGAATGTCATCAGTGCGTGAGAGGCGAACGTAAACCTCTTAATCCCAGCGCGCCGGCGAGTCAGTGACGCTAGAAACGTAGGGAGTTTGATTAACAACCTAACAGCCAATAGAAAATGAGGTAGCCTTGTTTTCTAGTGGCTGATGTTTATCTGGCCTCAACACGTCCACAGTTGATGGATTTTCATTCTTTTTTTTGGTCATCATAATTACAAGGCTGCTGCATCGCTCTAATGGTATTTTAAACTTTCACTGACAATTTGAAACAAATAAAAAAAATCCTCCATACAACCTTTAATGATTAATCGATAATCGATCGTTAATTCTTCCGACGATCGATTAAGAAAATTTCATCGAATGCCCGTCCCTACCTCCTGTTGAACATATGAACACACAGTAGTTGTAATGTTGTAAATGTTTCACTCACGCTCTTTAAGTCTTCAGACAGAACGAGGCGAGGATGTGCCGTGCTCACGTCCAGAGTGACGTCCACTGTGACAAAACAAAACAAAGTACACTTCAGTTTTGTGTTTTTCTGCCTGACAAACAGAACAACAGTGTGACCACATGTGGCCACACTGGTTTGTCAAAGTCCAGTCTCATCAGATCTCAGAAGTTCAACAGGGGCCGGTCAAACCTCTGGGAAAATCAGGTGCCACAAGGGGGCGCCAGTCGCAAAAACTGCTGTTGTGTCCTTATGGTCCGTTTAGACCGGAGCGTCAAAAAACACGCTGGACACCCTCTAGTTGGACGCCTTTGGATTTGAGTTTAGATGAACTCAGCACACGTCTTGGACAAATGTTGCTCTGAAATAAGTGTCATTTCCCGTTTTTTCCCGGAACAATGACAGATCAGACTGAGAGACTTTAGTGTTTTTAGTACAGAAAACATCAGTGGAGGCGACTGGCTCGACAACTGCGGCCTGTTTATATTTATATTCCACTAATGACACTGGTTTAGTCCTGGTTTAGTCCTGGTTTAGTCCTGGTTTCAGTCCTGGTTTAGACCTGGTTTAGACCTGGTTTAGACCTGGTTTAGACCTGGTTTCAGTCCTGGTTTCAGTCCTGGTTTAGACCTGGTTTAGACCTGGTTCAGTCCTGGTTTAGACCTGGTTTAGACCTGGTTTCCTGGTTTAGACCTGGTTTCCCAGTCCTGGTTAGACCTGGTTTAGACCTGGTTCAGTCCTGGTTTAGACCTGGTTTAGACCTGGTTTTAGACCTGGTTTTACCTGGTTTAGTCCTGGTTTAGTCCTGGTTTAGACCTGGTTTAGTCCTGGTTTAGTCCTGGTTCAGTCCTTGGTTTAGACCTGGTTTAGACCTGGTTTAGTCCTGGTTTAGACCTGGTTCAGTCCTGGTTTACTGGTTTCCTGGTTCAGTCCTGGTTTAGTCCTGGTTCAGTCCTGGTTTAGACCTGGTTTCAGTTTCCTGGTTTAGTCCTGGTTCAGTCCTGGTTCAGTCCTGGTTCAGTCCTGGTTTAGACCTGGTTTAGACCTGGTTCAGTCCTGGTTCAGTCCTGGTTTAGACCTGGTTTAGACCTGGTTTAGACCTGGTTTAGTCCTGGTTTAGTCCTGGCGATCGGTTTGGCAGTTGTTTTGTGTTTATATTTTTACTCTGTGGAGTTTCTTGTTCTGTTTTTTGTGGTTCTTGGGTCTTTCTCTTTCTTCTGGATAACAGCTTCACTACGTCACTGGATACTCGTCCCTGATTGGTTGACGTGGCGCGTCAGACGCCAAAATTTCAGTATTTTCAACTTCTGATGCGACGCTCAAGACGCGCCGTGTTGACACCAGATTTTTGGATTTAGTGAGTGTTGATTTGTGGTCTTACCTGCGTACTCCTGCACTCCTCTGTCTCCTACAACAACAACAAACACTCATGAGTAAAGAAAGAGTCAAGTGAAACCAGCAGACGTCATTCTGAGCAGACGTGGACTCACTGGGCTGAGTTTGGATCAGACTCGACTCCAGGACCGAGTCCGGAAAACCTAAAAAAGAGAAGAAGGAAGTTTACGGTTGTTATGGTAACCAAGACTGACATCAGACTGACTGTAGCAGGTTAAAGGTCCATATGACACTGTTCTAATGTTGTTTCCTCATCATAAACACACCTGTCACACCTGTCACACCTGTCTCACCTGTCTCACCTGTCACACCCCGCCTCACCTGTCACACCTGTCACCTGTTTCACCTGTCACACCCGTCACATGTTCACCCACCTCACCTGTCACACACCTGCCTCACCTGCCTCACCTGTCTCACCTGCCTCACCTGTCTCACCTGTCACACCTGTCTCACCTGTCACACCTGTCACACCTGTCACACCCGCCTCACCTGTCTCACCCGCCTCACCGTCACACCTGTCTCACCTGTCTCACCTGCCTCACCTGCCTCACCCGCCTCACCTGTCACACCTGTCTCACCCTGTCACACCTGCCTCACCTGTCCTCACCCTGTCTCACCTGCCTCACCTGTCTCACCCGCCTCACCCGTCTCACCTGTCACACCTGTCTCACTCTCACACCTGCCTCACCTGTCACCTGTCTCACCTGCCTCACCTGTCACACCTGTCTCACCCTCACACCTGTCACCTGTCTCCCGCCTCACCCTCACCCGTCACACCCGTCTCACCTGTCTCACCGCCTCACCTGTCACACCCGCCTCACCTGTCACACCTGTCTCACCTGTCACACCTGTCACCTGTCACACCTGTCTCACCTGTCACCTGTCTCACCTGTCTCACCTGTCACACCTGTCACACCTGTCTCACCTCACACCTGTCACACCCGCCTCACCTGTCACACCGCCTCACCTGTCTCACCTGCCTCATCCCTCTCACCTGCACACCGCCTCACCTGCCTCACCCGTCTCACCTGTCACACCGCCTCACCTGTCACACCCGCCTCACCTGTCTCACCGCCTCACCCTGTCTCACCTGTCACACACCGTCGTCACCTGTCTCACCTGTCTCACCCGCCTCACCTGTTCACACCTGTCTCACTCACCCCCTTCACCTGTCACACCTGTCTCACCCGCCTCACCTGTCTCACCCGTCACACCTGTCACACCTGTCTCACCTCCACACCTGCCTCACCTGTCACACCTGTCTCACCTGCCTCACCTGTCTCACCTGTCTCACCCGTCACACCTGCCTCACCTGTCTCACCTGCCTCACCTGTCTCACCCTGTCACACCTGCCTCACACCTGTCTCACCTGCCTCACCTGTCACACCTGTCTCACCTGCCTCACCTGCCTCACCTGTCACCTCACCCGCCTCACCTGTCACACCCGCCTCACCTGTCACACCTGCCTCACCCGTCTCACCTGTCACACCCGCCTCACCTGTCACACCCCTCACCTCACACCCGCCTCACCTGTCACACCTGTCTCACCTGCCTCACCTGTCTCACCTGTCACACCCTGCCTCACCTGTCACACCCGCCTCACCTGTCTCACCCTCTCACCTGTCTCACCTGTCTCACCTGTCTCACCTGCGTCTCACCTGTCACACCTGTCTCACCTGTCTCACCTGTCTCACCTGTCACACCTGTCTCACCTGTCTCACCTGCCTCACCTGTCACACCTGTCTCACCTGTCTCACCTGCCTCACCTGTCTCACCTGTCTCACCTGTCTCACCTGTCTCACCTGTCACACCTGTCTCACCCGCCTCACCTGTCTCACCTGTCACACCTGTCTCACCTGTCTCACCTGTCTCACCTGTCTCACCTGTCTCACCTGTCTCTGCGACCGTCTGAAGTTCGTCCTGAAACTTCTGCAGCTGAAGCGACAGGGACCTGTAGACGGCCTCCGCCCCCAGGTCGACGGTCACGCACGGCCGGGTCCAATCAGAGGCCAGGGGAGGGGCCCACAGAGAGGGAAGCGTCTGGGGAGAGGGGGAAGAGACCAGTAAGTCGGGGGTGTCGTACATGTGTGTCTATGACGGAAAGTTCAGCAGTCACCGGATCCATCAGTGTGGAAATCTCTGAATCAGAACTCTCTATTTTCTGAAAATTTTCAACATATTTTTCAACTTTTCATCACAAATCGCTTCTTAATTTGTGTAAAACTATAATTTATATTTAAAACAGGTTTTATTCTGCCAAGTTAAGTAAAAAAATCTAACTACAAATTAATCAAAACGTGGTGTAGTTGTTACTTTACTTTTAGAGAGTCTGTGAAACGCTTTTCTCCATGGAGATTTATAGTTGTTGCCTTGTCTGGAATGTTCCACTGTATGGCATTAAACCTTTCTATCTTCATGGAGACCAAACCAGACTAAGTTACAGATCAGATCTGTGGCGAGGCGACCCCGCACACAGTCAGAATGTCTGTTTTTCTAGGTATTTTTGAGCTCTAAAACCATCTGTAATTGCATAAATGTAAAGTCCAGCTGGTTAAAGTCACACTGTGGAACATTCCAGGCAGAGCAATGATGTCGCCATAGCAACAAGCAGGTGACAGACCCCCAACCAAAAAGTTACACAGTGCAAGCTTTAACTGGTTTCCCTCTACAGCCCCCGCGGCACCTTGAGTCCTTCGATGTGGTCCTCGGTCCGGCTCAGGTCCCGGATCTGGGTGTGTCTGGTCCGGAGCTGGTCCAGTTCCAGCTGGATCTGGCGCGTGGAGGTTTCGGCCTGGAGTTCTGCGGCGCGGCGCTTCGTCTCCAGAGTCTCCAGGAGGTCGGACTGAGCGCGCTCCACGGACGAGACCAGAGCCGAGAAGAAAGACAAGCTCCCGGCCGTTTGACGCTGGACGGAGACCTGAGAGGGACACGAGACAAAGGCGAGTTTTATCTGAGATCTCAAACTCAAACCCTCAGACCAACTGCTTTAACAACTCTGGAGTGACTCTACAATTGTACTTACAAAATAAACAGTGTTGTGAAGGTGACTTTTAAAATGTAATCCCCTACAGATTACAGATTACACACCCCAAAATGTAGTTTGTAACGTAATCCATTAAATTACTTAAAGGTTGTATAGAGGATTTTCCAAGGAACGAGAAATCCAGCGACTGTTTGTCCTTTTTCAAATGTTGCTCCTGCGTGAAACCCCCTCCCCTCCCCTACAGCTCCTACGTAGAAACGCCTCCTCCCTCCTCCTCCTTACGCCACAAAACAGGTTTGTTTACAGCCGTGCTGCACATGACTTGTAAACAACTAACTACAGTGTTGGTTAGACAAGACGGAGAAGTGAGGAGCGGGGGGAGGGGCGCGGACATTTTGTGCCCGGAGAAGTGAGGAGCAGGGAGAAGAGTGGATGGGCAGCGGGGACAGGAGCAGGAAAGGGGAGCAGAGAAGGTTGCGCGGAGATTCCGTGCGAATGAACTAGCTACAACACGCAGCAGCAAGCGGACTCTTTCTTTGCCTTGAAAATGACGTTTTCAGACATAGGATATCGCTTTCGTGTCCTGAAAAACGTTTGTCTAAGCTCTTGGAAATAAAGTACGTTTTCATAATAAGCAGAAGTTTCCTGTCCAGGAGTAATTTGTGGACCAGTGCGTCAGTCTTTAGACCCTTCGTCTGCTTCAGTCGCGCCATCGCTGGAATGAATCTACAAGAATCACCTTAGTTTGGCTTCGCTGCTTTTCCTCTTGTCTTCTTCTTTCAGCGACCTCAAAAAACGGACTTTCTTTTGCGGCGAACTGCTCCTGGATTCTTGTCGCCATTGCAACAAACTTTGTGCGAACTGTGAGGAAGATATAGGTCAAAAAAAGCCGCTAAGAACTGTTGCGTTGGTGGAGTAAACAGCGTCTGTGCGTCTTGCGTCTGTGGACTGCGTGACAGTCGTACGTAAACCACGTACCGGCGGCGCAGGCAAGTCAGTTACACTAGAAACGTAGGGAGTTTGATTGACAGCCTGTCAGCTCACAGATAACGAGGCAGTGTCGTTATCTATTGGCAAATGTTTAGCCCCACCACGTCCAGAGTTGATGAATTTTTATTCTCTTTTTTTTGGTCATCATAATTACAAGGCGACTGCACCTTTATAATCTATCACTGACAATTTGAAACAAAAAAAAATCCTCCATACAACCTTTAAGGTGAGTAATGTAATCTGAATACTTTGGATTATTTGATTTGCTGTAGAGAAACAAAGACGAGGAAATCTTCACATAAAATGTTTTGTCTGATAAAAGAAAATAAAAAGCCCAAACTTTACTGAACTAAATTAAAAATATTATTGATAGAAGAGGAGGAGACACTGTTTTAGTCCTGGTTTAGTCCTGGTTCAGTCCTAATTTAGTCCTGGTTCAGTCCTGGTTTAGTTCTGGTTTAGATCTAGTTTAGACGTGTTTTAGTCCTGGTTTAGTCCTGTTAAATCCTGTTTTAGTCCTGGTTTAGTCCTGTTTAGACCCAGTTTAGACCTAGTTTAGACCTGGTTTAGTCCTGGTTTAGTCCTGGTTTAGTCCTGGTTTAGTCCTGGTTTAGACCTGGTTTAGACCCAGTTTAGACCTGGGTTAGACCTGGTTTAGTCCTGGTTTAGATCTAGTTTAGACCTGGTTTAGTCCTGGTTTAGTGTTTAGACCAGTTTAGACCCGTTTAGACTGGGTCCTGGTTTAGTTTAGTTTGGGTTTAGTCCTTTTAGTCCTGTTAGGTTAGACCTGTTAGTCCGTTAGACCCTGGTTAGACCTGGTTTAGTCCTGGTTTAGATCTAGTTTAGACCTGGTTTAGTCCTGGTTTAGACCCAGTTTAGACCCAGTTTAGACCTGGGTTAGACCTGGTTTAGTCCAGCAATCAAACCAAACATGACTCCAGGTGCGTTTTGAATGACAAGGTTAAACGCTTCAAACGTGATGCATTTCTCAAACTCAGCTAAATAAACTCAAACAGAACCAGTTTTCCGGCTCGCTGACAGCTCGTGTCTTTGGGCTAAACATTCACACGGGTCAGAGCTCAGGCACGACCTCGAAACTTCACATATTTTGGATTTTTTTTTTTTTTTTTTTGAGACAGCCGCACGTGAAGGATCCCGCTGTGATTTATGTCGAGTTGTTTCCTCATCACAAAACAGACCCGGAGTTGTGTTTTGTTTCGGTTCACGCACGTTTAACACTCGAAAACGCTCACTTCATTGTGTTTTTAAACTCCGTACAGCTTCACTAGAATCATTTGAGATCATTTCAACTCTGGAATTGTGAATCTCTACTCAATAAAATGTAAAAATGAAGCTGTTAACTTTAAAAACTAGACTGTAAGTGTCACTTTTTTTCATGGTTTGGGTGTTTCCGGTGTGACTCTACTGCGCATGTCTCCTGCAGAAAGAGCCTCTGTCCTGTCTGTATCACGTCAGTCGATCGCACCGTTACTTCTGCACCACCAGTGTTGGGAAGTTTACTTTTAAAATGTAATCCCCTACAGATTACAGATTACACACCCCAAAATGTAGTTTGTAACGTAATCCATTAAATTACTTAAAGTGAGTAATGTAATCTGAATACTTTGGATTACTTGATTTGCTGTAGAGAAACAAAGACGAGGAAATCTTCGCATAAAATGTTTTATCTGATAAAAAAAAAAAAAAAGCCCAGACTTTACTTAAACATATTAAAAATATTATTGATAGAAGACGAGGAAACACGTCCACACAGCAGGATTTAGACCTGTTAAATCCAGTTTTAGACCTGGTTTAGACCTGGTTTGGACCTGGTTTAGACCTAGTTTTAGTCCTGGTTTAGACCTCGTTTGGACCTAGTTTAGACCTACTTTTAGTCCTGGTTTAGATCTGGTTTTAGTCCTGGTTTAATCCTGGTTTAGACCTGGTTTGGACCTGGTTTAGACCTAGTTTTAGTCCTGGTTTAGACCTCGTTTGGACCTAGTTTAGACCTACTTTTAGTCCTGGTTTAGATCTGGTTTTAGACCTGGTTTAGTCCTGGTTTAGACCTGGTTTTAGACCTGGTTTGGACCTGGTTTAGACCTAGTTTTAGTCCTGGTTTAGACCTCGTTTGGACCTAGTTTAGACCTACTTTTAGTCCTGGTTTAGACCTGGTTTTTGGTTTTAGTCCTGGTTTAGACCTGGTTTTAGTCCTGGTTTAGACCTGGTTTAGTGTCCAGCAAACCTGAAGAACTGTTCATATGTGACGTTAACAGTCTGTTGTTCTCTCTTCTATTGTTTTTACTACAACTTGACTTTACACAGGAAATGTCAGTTTCTACTCGCTGATTTTATAAAACAAATTTCCCCCAAAAAGTGAGACTTATTCTCCGGAGCAACTTGTAGTCCAAAAAACACGGTCATAATAAAGGGAAATAATAATGTGTGAAAGAAACAAGATCTTTTTTTGAGGAGATAACAACATTATAACCTCACAAGCGTTTGTTTTGCGTAATATAAAACCTTTACGATCTTTACAGACAGTTCTAGTTTGTTTATTTCCGTTCGTAGAAAATAAAAATGAATAACTTACCTCCAGTTGGGACATAGATTCTCTGATCTCAGACAGTTTTGTGACGCGCTCCTTGATCATGTCGTCAACCTCTTTCTCCAAAGAACTCAAATACACCTGAAAACACACACAGGTACAGGAATTAAAGTCAAAATGAAACGGTAGAAGCAGCGGTAGAATATTAGAAGTGGTATTAGAGAGAAAGAGGCAGATAGAAAGAACAAAAATGTGGCTGTTTGCTGCAGGTGTTCCAATCAGTAGGAGCAAGTAGAGGTGCTCTTGGAAAAAAAGGATTAAAACTCAAACACAACGGACTCCAGGCAAAGTTAACACATTGCACGAGGAAAAATATAGTTAAAAGGCCTTTATTTGAATGGCCAAAGCCGACATGTTTCGACCTTAACTGGTCTGAATTAAGCCCTGATGAAGACCAGTTAAGGTCGAAACATGTCGGCTTTGGCCATTCAAATAAAGGCCTTTTAACTATATTTTTCCTCGTTGCGATGTGTTAACTTTTTCTTCTGTTTTGGAGCGCCTGGAGTCCGTTGTGTTTGAGAAAGAGGCAGATACTTTATTGATCCTGAGGGAAATTCGAGTTTTGCTGCAGTAACATTTCCACTGTGTGTCTCAGTTCCTTTGTGTCTCAGTCAAAGGTCTCAGTTTAAGGAGGACTGGTCAGGGAGGATCAGGGCAGATCTGTGTCAAAAGTGTCCCTCCTCTGTGTCCTGCGGCATCACAGCAGCCTCCAGGGGGCGCCATTGTCATATCTCTCCACTCTGTGTTGAGCCACGTCCGGATGCTCTTTGTGGATTATCACAGCTCAGTCTTCAGTACAATCATCCCGGACATTTTCATGACCAAACTGGACACTCTTGTGTTCCCACGTCTCAAAGACTTCAAGACTTTTTAACCAAGTTTGCTCAGACCACGAAACTCGACCCTCACCTCTTCCCGCTCCTGTTCTGTCTACACACGCGACTGCAGCCCGACCGGCCACAGTAATGACACAGATAGAAGTAGTAGTATTAGAAGTAGTAGGAATAGTAGTAGTAGTACTTTGGTCTCCTTCCATTGAGTCTCGATGCTGATGACGTCGTGGTCTGGATGATCCTCTTCCTCACACTCAGGACAAATGCACATCTGATCCGTCTGACAATACAACTGCAAACAAACAAACAAACAACAAACAATAAAACAACACAAATAAACAAACAAACAATAAAACAATAAAACAAACACACAAATAAACAAACAAACAATAAAACAAACACACAACCAATCAGCAAAGAAGTAAACAAGCAAACCGTCGATCCGTCTGACAGAAGGACTGACATCGTAACAATCGAACAGTAAAACAGTTTGAATCTGTTTATTTGTTTCATTATCTCAGACAGAAGAGCGCCCCCTGCAGGTACAGACCGTGTCCTGTGTGAACTCAAGACGCACAAACTGAAGCAAAAACCAACCCCAAGGCTTTTTTTTACTGGAAGAGTAATTAGCATTTACTGGAAAATCTGGAAAATCTTCTCTCTTTTATTCCAAATATTTGAACGGACAAACTCTTGTTTAGTGTAGAACAAGTTAGCAGCCACTTTTATGTATGTTTAAGTACGGATTTAATGTGGTGACACCGTGAAATTCTTACTTAGTTAACTTTTACAGCAAGAAGGATTTTTGTGATATTAAGAATCCATCTTGTGCAGAGCCAAAGGCAAAGCGCCCAAACAAACCAAAACAAAAGGAGAAATTCAGTTTGTCAAATGGACAAAAGTTTGTTTTGGGCAGACGCTGGTGGACACTGACTTATATCTGCCTGAAGGAGGAGCTAACTACACTGAAACTACTCTGAAACTAACTTGTTTACAGTTTCTGTTAGTTTGTTAGACCTATTAAACTTGCACTGAGTGTGGGTCATATAAGCAGAATCATTCAGGGCCATAATGAAGCTTTCACTCCTCTGGGTCTGACCTGGACATCACTGTTGTTTTCTCGTTTGTTTTGATTTAGGTTTGAAGATGGAGCTATAAATGCGAGACAGTCTGAGGCTGTTGATTCTACACTCTCCTCTGGTTCTAAACTCTCTCTGGTTCTACACTCCTCTGGTTCTAAACTCTCCTCTGGTTCTGGTTCTAAACACTCCTCTGGTTCTAAACTCTGGTTCTAAACTCTCCTCTGGTTCTCGTCTCTGGTTCTAAACTCTCCTCTGGTTCTCGTCTCTGGTTCTAAACTCTCCTCTGGTTCTCGTCTCTGGTTCTAAACTCTCCTCTGGTTCTCGTTCAGGTTCTAAACTCTCCTCTGGTTCTGGTTCTAAACTCTCCTCTGGTTCTCGTCGCAAGTTCTAAACTCTCCTCTGGTTCTGGTTCTAACCTCTCCTGGTTCTAAACTTTTCTCTGGGTCCAAATTCATCTCTGGTTCTAAACTCTCTGGTTCTAAACTCTCCTCTGGTTCAAAACCCGTCTCAGGTTCTAAACTCTCCTCTGGTTCTGGTTCTAAACACTCCTCTGGTTCTAAACTCTGGTTCTAAACTCTCCTCTGGTTCTCGTCTCTGGTTCTAAACTCTCCTCTGGTTCTGGTTCTAAACTCTCCTCTGGTTCTCGTCGCAAGTTCTAAACTCTCCTCTGGTTCTGGTTCTAACCTCTCCTGGTTCTAAACTTTTCTCTGGGTCCAAATTCATCTCTGGTTCTAAACTCTCTGGTTCTAAACTCTCCTCTGATTCAAAACCCGTCTCAGGTTCTAAACTCTCCTCTGGTTCTGGTTCTAAACTCTCTCCTCTGGTTCTGGTCTCTGGTTCTAAACTCTGTGGTTCTCTGCGGTGGACTCACCATGATGGCGCGGCCGTGGGCGGGGCACAGGGGCAGGTTGTGGACTTCTTCGGCTCCGCTCAGGGTGAAGCGTCTGGGGGCGTGTTTGAAGCGGGGAGGGGGGCGGGGGGGAGGAGAGTCGCTCGCCGGGGACCAGGGGAGGGGGGAGGAGCCGGGCTCAGGGGGGGAGGAGCCATTGGAGAGGGGGGAGGAGCCTCGTCGAGAGGAGGGGGAGGAGCCGCGGTGCGAGGAGGAGGAGCGGGTGGAGGAGGAGGAGGAGGAGCCGCGGCGCTGCTCGTGGGGGATCAGCAGGTTCTCCGTCTCTGGGAGGGAAATGGCCATTCTCTCTGAGGAGCAGGACAAACATCAGTGAACACAAAGGAGCGAGTCATGTTTGACTCTTGAATCTGATTTTCAAGTCGCCATTTTTCCAATCAACCCTCCTTTTCACCACCTCCTGTACACGCCCACTGTGACGTACGTGCTTCATTCTTTCCAATTTTATTTTGTTTATTAGTGATACATGTCGGATTTCACAGCGTTGCTTCGTGATTTTGGTACAAATGAAAAAAAAAATTGGGTGACGTTTTACGGTGACGTCAGCTCCCACTGGAAACCACTGTTTTCTAACACAGAAGTCAGCGCACTTGTTTCTTTTATTAAGTCGTTTTAGATCAATATTGTGATTTAAAATGTCACAATTATAACAGAAAGATCCGCAGGTGTCAGAGATTATAACTTTATAGCTCACACAAACACAATGTGTCCTTTAACAGAGCAGTGAAAAAGGACGAGGGAGACTTAAACTGCATTCAGACTGCAGCGTCCACGCGTCCAGTTCACATGTAAAGTCTAAGTGGACGCGCGTCTGGGGTGTCTTGCGTTTTTGCAGCGCGTCTTCAGGTGTCAGAGCGGCGAGAATGTGGCGATGAAGCCTGAAAGCTCAAGACACACGTGCAGGGCGTTGGGGTCAGAAGTTGAGGAAAGTTGAGGTTGAGGGTTCAAGGACGACTATCCAGTGATGTTGTGAAATAATTACCCAGAAGAAGGAGAAGAAAGAGAAAGACCTGAGAACCACACCAGAACAAGAAATTTACGGCGTGTCATTAGCGGAGTATAAATATAAACACACCGCAACCACTGAGCGAAACGCCTCCACTGATGAGTTTATGTAATAAATACACTAAAGTCTCTCTCAACCAGGAAAACAAGGCACTGACAGACTGCAGCGACGCCCTGGGTGCACCACAAGTATTTTTCTCCTGTTCGTCCATGGCGGTAGCAGCCAGCCTGGCGCCACCTAGTGCCTCTACTCAATTTAATTTCTCTCCAGTGACTAGGTCAGGTATTAGAATACACTAGACGGTTTGCAAGAACCCTGGAAGTGCGAGTTCGGGCACCAGCCAATCAGCGAGTAGTCAGATATTCTGTGTTGCCAATGATTCCTGAGATCGAGGATTTAAAGCCAGAACGAAGAGAATGTTTGGTGAATTTTATCAAGGGGAAAGACGTTATTGTTCTTCTTCCTACAGGATTTGAAGCATTGCATACGTCACGACCAAACAGCAGAGATCAGTTAAATAAAAAAGTACCCGCCTACTGTCGAGCGAATAAATTCTAATGCTGCGAGGTCACGCGGTTTCTACAAAGTGAACCCGTCTGATGAATCAGGCTACGGTGTTGGGGCATCTGAAATACAAAAGCGTCCAACTAAAGGCGTCCAGCGTGTTTTTGACGCCGCGATCTGAATGCAGCTTAACAACTTTCAAGGACCAAGGACGCCTCCTAAAAGCCGGACTGCAGACGGCGCTGTTCTCCTACCAATACAGATCGGAGAATAATCTTTGAAAATCTTTGGCTGAAAAGTTCCACAGTGCAGCTTTAAATAAACTAAACTCGTCACCGCTGTGTGTGTGTGTGTGTGTGAGCCTCACCATTGCGCGGTTGGTGGTGGAAGGGCTTGGACAGTTTCTTCTGGATGTGGTTGAGCAGGTTGTTTCGGGGGTGAGATTTTCCTCGTTTTTGCGTCGTCTCCCTCGGCCCGTCGATCCGATCTTCTTTCATGGACTTGAAGTGCTCCGTGATCTCTCTCAGCGTCCGGTTTATCTGCAGGTCTGGTTTCTTGTAGTACGTCTTCTTGCACAAAGGGCACTGGCAAACCTGACGACCAGGACGAGACGTAAACGTGAAGTCAAAATACACTGGGAGTTTGCAAGTTTTATTCAGAGAAACAGACCGAACATTTCCTCTGTAATGTGAAGTTCATGAGGTATTGGAGGAGTCGCAATATAATCACTAAATCCCAAAGATCAGACCGTGACACTTTACAAATGAAGAGAACTGAGCGTCACTGTGTTTATAAAACTCTGTCTGTCAGGGCTAATGCTAATGCTAATGCTACCGCTAATGCTACCGCGAATGCTAACGCTAATGCTAATGTTAATGCTAACGCTAATGTTTACTTCTAATAAATATTGAAATAACGCCAGAGACTGAAATAATCTACACTTAAAATAATCTGGTTGCCTTTACTAGGAATTTAATTTTGTTGTTGTTACATTTAACGTTTTAATAAAAGTTACTGACACAAAAGGTTATTGTTTACATCAAAACTGTGCACTTTTCTACGGAAGCCCATTTCAGTCATTATTACAAGTTTTAAACTCATAGCTAAGAGACTTTAAAACTCGTAATTATGACTTTCTGTGAGACTTTATTTTTTATTTGCTGGTGGAAATGAGTTTCCACACTTTTCAGTTTGATGATGTGAACATAATTTTGTTTTTTTTTTTTATGATAATGATTTCTAAAAGCAGAAGTGTCCTTCAATGAAGTTTTCTCCTAATTTTTTCTGCAGTATTTGGACTTTCATTTCTGACCATGGCTCCTTTTTTTTATTTATATTATTTATTTGTGTATTTTTGCAGTCTAATCTGATCTTGGCTCCTTTTAACTGATATTATTTTTTTGTATTTTTTGGTAGTCTCTATTCTGACCTTGGCCCTATTATATATATATATATATATATATATATATATATATATATATATTGCTCCTTTTCATTTATATCATTTGTGTATTTTTTTTTCCATCTCTGGTCTGATCTTGGCTCCTTTTTACTTACATTCTTTGTATTTGTGCATTTTTTTCCATCTTTGGCTCCTTTTTATTTATATTTATTTGTATTTGTATTTTTTGCAGTCTCTTTCCTGACCTTGGCTCCTTTACATTTATATTTATTTTATTTGTAATAATAATACATTTTTATTTTTTTACAGTCTCTGGTCTGACCTCGACTCTTTTATATTTATTTTGTTACTTATTTGTTTTTTTTTATTATTATTATTATTATTTTTACAGTCTTTGGTTTGACCTTGGCTCTTTTTATTTATTTTATTTATTTATTTATTTTTACAGTCTCCGGTCTGACCTTGGCTCTTTTTTATTTTATTTTATTTATTTATTTATTTTTACAGTCTCCGGTCTGACCTTGGCTCTTTTTTATTTTTATTTATTTTATTTGTATTTGTGTTTTTTTTGTTGGTTTGTTTGTTTTTCTGTATTTTTACAGTCTTTTTCCTGACCTTGACCCCTTTTTATTCATATTATTTATTTATATTTGTGGTTTTTTTGTTTTTTTTTGTTTTTTTTTTTTGCAGTCTCGTTCCTGACCTTGGCTCCTTTTTTATTTATTTAATTTATATTTGTGTGTTTGTTTTTTTTTTACAGTCTCTTTCTTGATCTTGGCTAATTTTTTTTAAAATTTTATTTATATTTGTGTGTGTGTTTTTGCAGTCTTTTTCCTGACCTTTGCTCCTTTATATTTATTTTATTTGTATTTCTTTTTCAGTCTTTTTCCTGACCTTGGCTCCTTTTTAATTTATTTTATTTATATTTGTGTGTTGTTGTTTTTTTCAGTCTTTTTCCTGACCTTGGCTCCTTTATATTTATATTATTTGTATTTATGTGTTTTGTTATTTTTTTGCTGTCTCTTCCCTGACCTTGGCTCATTTTTTATTTATTTTATTTATATTTGTGTGTTTTTGTTTTTGTTTTGCAGTCTTTTTCCTGACCTTGGCTCCTTTTTTATTTATTTTATTTATATTTGTATGGAGTTTTTTTGCAGTCTTTTTCCTGACCTTGGCTCCTTTTTAATTTATTTTATTTATATTTGTGTGTTTTTGTTTTTTTTCAGTTTTTTTCCTGACCTTGGCTCCTTTTTTTATTTTATTTTTTTATTAATATTTGTGTGTTTTTGTTTTTTTTCAGTCTTTTTTCCTGACCTTGGCTCCCTCCCAGTACTTGCTGATGCAGCTCAGACAGAAGCTGTGTCCGCACGGCGTGGAGGCCGGGTTCGTGAACAGGTCCAGGCAGATGGAGCAGAGGAACTCGTCGTCTGTGAGGAACCCGCCGTCCAGAGACATGATCCTGCACAACACAAACGCACACAGGTCAAAGGTCACAGGTCACAGGTCAGAGGATGTTTATTTTGATTTTTATTAAAGACAATAGATTATAACATTTAACTAAATAAAACAAATAGCATTAAAACAAAACGCAACAATATAGAACAACCTGGCATTACAGTAGTGAGAATTTTCATGTTTACAGATTTTATATTAACACAATCTTAACCAGTTCAACCGGTTTGGACTAATTAGTGACAGATCATTAACTGAGAGTTCTGACCCGGTTAATGCAAGAGGTGAGTGAGTTCAAGAGTTTCAGGACATATTTACAAAGCCAATATTATAATAGCAATTTTTTTTATCTATTTTATGTTTTTTGTTTTTTTCCCAGTGGTTTTAAAGGTCTTATATGACTCAAAACTGACTCTTGTGAGCTTTAATAATGTTGTTTCCTCGTCACAAACAAACCTGGAGATGTGGTTTTACTATCATAAAAACTAAACAGGACTAAACCAGGACTAAACTAAAACAGGACTAAACTAAACTAGGTCTAAACCAAGACTAAACCAGGTCTAAACCAGGACTAAACAGGTCTAAACCAGGTCTAAACCAGGACTATACCAGGTCTAAACCAGGACTAAACCAGGAACTAAATCTAAACCAGGTCTAAAAAACTAAACCAGGTCTAAACCAGGACTAAACCAAGACTATACCAGGTCTAAACTAAACTAGGTCTAAACCAGGACTAAACCAGGTCTAAACTAGTTCTAAACTAAACTAGGTCTAAACCAGGACTATACCAGGTCGAAACCAGGACTAAAACCAGGTCTAAACAAACTAAACCAGGTCTAAACAGGTCTAAACTAAACTAGGTCTAAACCAGGACTAAACCAGGTCTAAACCAGGTCTAAACCAGGACTAAACCAGGTCTAAACTAAACTAGGTCTAAACCAGGACTAAACCAGGTCTAAAAAGGTCTAAACCAGGACTAAACCAGGTCTAAACTAAACTATACCAGGTCTAAACCAGGACTAAACCAGGTCTAAACTAAATTAGGTCTAAACCAGGTCTAAACCAGGACTAAACCAGGTCTAAACCAAGACTATACCAGGTCTAAACCAGGACTAAACCAGGTCTAAACTAAACCAGGTCTAAACCAGGACTAAACCAAGACTAAATTAAACGAGGACTAAACCAGGTCTAAACCAGGACTAAACGAAGACTAAATTAAACCAGGACTAAACCAGGTCTACTGATTACTAAAAAGTTTTATAGTATTTTTTTTATTATAGTTTGAGCTGAAAAATATACAAATAAAAACAGCTAAAAATACACATTGATCAAGTTGTTTCTGTATCAGAATCTGTGGAAAATATTTTTACTTTTAATTATTTCCCTCTGGTCTGTGTACTTTTATTTTCCTCAAGTTTGTGTACATTTTTTTTACATGTTCTTGTTCATGTAACTCGGATCTTATCTCAGTTCTGGAAGTTTCTGAGAATGAAGCGGAGCAGCATTCATGTGTAAGTGGAATATTTTCCCGCACCGACGTGTCTCTGGACGGTTTACGGTTTAATGACACGAGTTTCTCATGATTCACGTTAAAAACCAACAAAACGGATTATGAATTTACGAATTACGTCAAATTTACATCAAATTATAAATCAGAACTTTAAGTAAAGAAAGAAAAAAACAAAAAACAACACAGACACAAAATCTACAAACTGGACTAAAACTTTATACAACTGAACTAGAATAAACTAGGACTAAACCAGGTCTAAAACAGGACTGAACCAGGTCTAAACCAGGACTAAACTAGGACTAGAACTAGGACTAAACCAGGATTAAATCAGAACTAAACCAGGACTAAACCAGGTCTAAAACAGGACTGAACCAGTTCTGAACCAGGACTAAATCAGAACTAAACCAGGACTAAACCGGGACTAAACCTGATCTAAATCAGGACTGAACCAGTTCTAAACTAGGACTAGAACTAGGACTAAACCAAGATTAAATTAGAACTAAACCAGGACTAAACAAGGTCTAAATCAGGACTGAACCAGTTCTAAACCAGAACTAAACCAGGACTAAACCGGGACTAAACCTGGTCTAAATCAGGACTGAACCAGGACTAAACCAGGACTAAACCGGGACTAAACCTGGTCTAAATCAGGACTGAACCAGTTCTAAACCAGGACTAGAACCAGTTCTAAACCAGGACTAAACTAGGACTAGAACTAGGACTAAACCAGGACTAAACCAGAACTACAACCAGGTCTAATCCAGGACTAAACCAGGACTAGAACCAAGACTAAACCAGGTCTATTTCAGAACTAAACCAGGTCTAACCAAGACTAAACCAGGTCTATTCCGAAACTAAACCAGAACTTAACCAGGTCTAATCAGGACAAAACCAGGTCAAATCCAGTTCTAAACCTATAAAACCTATTTTATCTGCATGAGTGACAGATGGACACGTGTAATGCCGCACTGTGGAATATTCCGGACAAAGGGACATGATGAAAGTATTTGAGAATGAAGCGGAGCAGCATTCATGAGTAAGTGGAATATTTTCCCGCACCGACGGTTTACGGTTTAATGACACGTGTTTCTCATGATTCACGTTACTTATAAAACAGTACTAATACTACTACTACTACTACTACTACTACTACTACTTTGTACTTCTACTTGAGTAATATTATTCTGAAGTAACATTATTTTTACTGAAGTACAATTGTTGGTGACTCATCCTCCTCTGGGGTTTAATCAAATCAGTAAATAAAAAAAAATAAAAATAAACACAAGTTCTAAAAATTTGACTAAAACTGTATAGAAGTGAACTAAGTCTAAACCAAGTCTAAACCAGGACTAAACCAAGTCTAAACCAGGACTAAACCAGGTCTAAACCAGGACTTAACTAGGACTAAACCAGGACTAAACTAGGACTAAACCAGGACTAAACCAGTTCTAAACCAGGACTTAACTAGGTCTAAACAAGGTCTGTTCCAGAACTATACCAGGTCTAAACCAAGACTAAACTAGGACTAAACCAGGACTAAACTAGGACTAAACCAGGACTAAACCAAGACTAAACCAGGACTAAACTAGGACTAAACTAGGACTAAACTAGGACTAAATATGGACTAAACCAGGACTAAACTAAAACTAAACCAGGTCCAAACCAGTTCTAAACCAGGACTAAACCAGGTCTAAACAAGGTCTAAACAAGGTCTATTCCAGAACTATACCAGGTCTAAACCAGGACTATACCAGAACTAAACTAGGACTAAACCAGGTCTAAAACAAGACTAAACCAGAACTGAACCAGTTCTAAACCAGGACTAAACCACTACTAAACCAGGTCTAAACAAGGTCTATTCCAGAACTATACCAGGTCTAAACCAGAAATAATCCAGGTCCAAGCCAGGACTAGAACCAAGACTAAACCTGAACTAAATCAGAACTAAACTAGGTCTAAACCAGGACTAAAACAAGACTAAACCAGATCTAAGCCACAAATAAACCAGAATTAAATCAGCACTAAACAAGTTCTATTCCAGACTAATCCAAGTCTAAGTCTAAACCAGGTCTAAACCAGGACTAATCCAGGTCTAAACCAGGTCTAATCCAGGTCTAAACCAGGTCTGAGCAGGTTGACCTTTCCTCCAGATCAGATGGAGGATGTGAGTTTACTTAAGTTAACGAGACGGTGACACAAAAAACTAAATACGGCAGAAAAATAGAAACCCACCAAACCGGGTCTGAACCAGGTCTGGACCAGGTCTGAACCAGGTCTGGACCAGGTCTGAACCAGGTCTGAACCAGGTCTGAACCAGGTCTGGACCAGGTCTGAACGACAAGAAAAGAACAAAACAAACACGACACTTTCACTTAAAAATTTAAAACTTAAAACTTTAAATCACCCAGCACTTTTATTTTCAAAGTGTAAATCGAAAATCTTAAGTTATAAAACCAGGAATGAAATGTGAAAATGATCAAAATAGCTGTTTAGATTTAAAGCTGCACTGCATAACTTTTCTTGGTGGAGCGTCCGCTGTCTGCTTGCCTGAAATGTTCCATGATGTGACTTTAAACACATCCATCAGCGTTTATTCAGTACTTGTTCCTGTTGCTTAAAAATACAATATTTCCTTCTGTGAATAGACGCGCCTCTCCGCAGATCTGAGCTGTAACGTGGCCTAGTTCTATAAATAGGATTAGTCTGTACTGTGGGACATTCTAGAGGAAGCGATAATGTTTCCATGGCGACAAATAGGTCTAAACCAGGTCTAAACCCAGGACTAAACTAGAGCTAATAAAGAACTATATCAGGTCTAAACTAGGACTAAACCAGGTCTAAACCCAGGACTAAACTAGAGCTAATAAAGAACTATATCAGGTCTAAACCATGACTAAACCAGGTCTAAACTAGGGCTAAACCAGGACTAAACCAGGTCTAAACCCAGGACTAAACTAAGACTACACCAGTTCTAAACCAGGACTAGAACCAAGAATAAACTTGGTCTAAACCAGAACTAAATCAGAACTAAACTAGATCTAAACCAGGACTAAAACAAGACTAAACCAGGACTAAACCAGGACTAACCTAGGACTAAACCAGGACTAAACCAGGTCTAAACCCAGGACTAAACTAAGACTACACCAGTTCTAGACCAGGACTAAACCAGGTCTAAACCAGGACTAGAACCAAGAATAAACTTGGTCTAAACCAGGACTAAACCAGAACTAAACTAGATCTAAACCAGGACTAAACCAGGTCTAAACCGGGACTAACCTAGGACTAAACCAGGTCTAAACCCAGGACTAAACTAAGACTACACCAGTTCTAGACCAGGACTAAACCAGGTCTAAACCAGGACTAGAACCAAGAATAAACCAGGACTAAACCAGAACTAAATCAGAACTAAACTAGATCTAAACCAGGACTAAAACAAGACTAAACCAGGACTAAACCAGGACTAACCTAGGACTAAACCAGGACTAAACCAGGTCTAAACCAGGACTAGAACCAAGAATAAACTTGGTCTAAACCAGGACTAAACCAGAACTAAATCAGAACTAAACTAGATCTAAACCAGGACTAAACCAGGTCTAAACCAGGACTAAAACAAGACTAAACCAGGTCTAAACCAGGACTAAAACAAGACTAAACCAGGTCTAAACCAGGACTAAAACAAGACTAAACCAGGACTAAACCAGATCTAAGTCACAACTAAACCAGAACTAAATCAGAAATAACAAGATCTATTCCAGAACTAAACCAGGACTAATCCAAGTCTTAGTCTAAACCAGGTCTAAACCAGGTCTAAACCAGGTCTAAACCAGGTCTGAACCAGGTCTAAACCAGGTCTGAACCAGGTCTGAACATGTTGACCTTTCCTCCAGATCAGATGGAGGATGTGAGTTTACTTAAGTTGACGAGGCGGTGACACAGGTTTAGGTTTAGGTCAGTGGGGCAAATCCTGACGCCGAGAAAAACAACAAAACACCGCAAAAAAATAGAAACCCACCAAACCGGGTCTGGACCGGGTCTGGACCGGGTCTGGACCAGGTCTGGACCGGGTCTGGACCGGGTCTGGACCGGGTCTGAACCACAACAAAAGAACAAAACAATCCACACTTTTAAAACTTAAACCCATGGAAATCGAAAATCTTAAATTATAAAACCGGGAAAAACGTGAAAATTACCAAAAATACTTGTTTAGATTTAAAGCTGCATTGCGCAACTTTTCTCGTGGACGGTTTACTATCTTCTTGTCTCCGTGGAGATGTTATCGCGTCGCCTGAAATGTTCCATGACATGACTTTAAGCACATCCATCAGCGTTTATTCAGTACGTGCTTTTCTGTTGCTCAAAAATACAGCGAATAGACGCGCCTCTCCACAGATCTGACCTGCAGTCTAGCACAGTGAGAGTTTGAGAAGGACTGTAAACCAGGACTAAACCAGAATTAAACCAGGTCCAAACCAGGACTAAACCAGGTCCAAATCAAGACTAAATGAGAATCAAATCTGGGACTAAACCAGGATTAAACTAGGGCTGAAGCAGGTCCAAACCAAGGCTAAAGCAGGACTATAAACCAGGACTAAACCGGGTCCAAACCAGGTCTGAACCAGGATTAAATCAGGATTAAATCAGGACTAAATCAGGACTAAAGCAGGACTATAAACCAGGATTAAACCAGGTCCAAACCATGTCCAAAATAGGGACTAAATCGGAACTAAACCAGCGGCTAAAACAGGTCCAAACCAGGACTAAAGCAGGACTACAAACCAGGATTAAACCAGGTCCAAAATAGGGATTAAATCAGAACTAAACCATGGACTAAAACAGTTCCAAACCAGGATTACACGAGGATTCAAGCAGGACTGTAAACCAGGAATAAACCAGAATTAAACAAGGTCCAAACCAGGAATAAACCAGGTCCAAATCAGGACTAAAGCAGGACTATAAACCATGTCCAAACCATGTCCAAAATAGGGACTAAACCAGAACTAAACCAGGATTAAACTAGTTCCAAACCAGGTCCAAACCATTGATTAAACCAGGACTAAACCTGGACTCAACCAGGGACTAAACCATGACCAAACCAGGTCCAAACCAGGGACTAAACCAGGACTAAAGTGGAACTATAAACCAGGATCAAACCAGAATTAAACAAATTCCAAACCAGTTAAAAGAGCCAGGTCCAAACCAGGACTAAACCAGGACTAAACCAGTTACAAAACCAGGTCCAAACCAGGACTAAACCACTAAAACATAAATGATCTAACCTCATTGTTTTTGTTCATTCAGTAACAGTTTCCTAATCTCTTGCACCTACCTGTTCTGTGGTTCTGGACTCTCGGTCTGGTTCTGGACTCTCGGTCTGGTTCTGGACTCTTGGTCTGGTTCTGGTCTCTCGGTCTGGCTTTAGTCTTTGGTTCTGATTCTGTTCTGGGTCTTGATCTGTAAACCTTCTGCACACAGACTTCAGAATAAACCCATTGACACTTGGAGCTCCTTTTATTGCTGTGTCAGTTTAAGCCCCGCCCCTTCCTCCCTCCCTCCTGCGCACCTGCCCAGGTGAATGCCGCCTGACAGGTTCACCGCTGACAGGACAGGAACCTTTTCCGACCTTCGCAATCTCATCGTTTACTTTATAATTAATCGTTTTTAATGGCTTTAGGCGGTGTTGACTCTCGTTCACTCTGCGCTCGTCGCCGCGGATCTTTTGTTGTCGTTTTGAGAAGTAGGTCAGAGGTCATGTTTATTTTTTTTTTTTTTGCGATGACGTTTTTACGTTCTTCACTTTCCCCTGTAGCCTCCGGCGACACTTAAAGCCGCGCTGACTTTCTTGTCTTGGTCTTAGCCTTTAAAAGTCTCGGTCTTGAGTCGGTCTTGACCTTTAAAACTCTCGGTCTTGTCTCGGTCTTTAAAAGTCTCGGTCTCGGTCTCGTCTCGGTCTCGGTCTTTAAAAGTCTCGGTCTTGTCTCGGTCTTTAAAAGTCTTTGTCTTGTCTCAGTCTCAACCTTTGAAAGTCTCAGTCTTGCCTCAGTCTTGTCTCAGTCTTGTCTCGGTCTCGACTTTTGAAAGTCTCGGTCTTGTCTCGGTCTCTTCTCGGTCTTGTCTCGGTCTCGACCTTTAAAACTCTCGGTCTTGTCTCGGTCTCGTCTCGGTCTTGTCTCAGTCTCATCTCGGTCTCTTCTCGGTCTTGTCTCGGTCTCGGTCTTTAAAAGTCTCTCGGTCGGTCTTGTCTCTCTTGTCTCGGTCTTTAAAACTCTCAGTCTTGTCTCAGTCTCGGCCTTTAAAAGTCTTTGTCTTGTCTCGGTCTCAACCTTTGAAAGTCTCGGTCTTTAAAAGTCTCGGTCTTGTCTCGGTCTCGGCCTTTAAAAGTCTCAGTCTTTAAAAGTCTCGGTCTTGTCTCGGTCTTGTCTCGGTCTCTCGACCTTTAAAAGTCTCGGTCTTGTCTCGGTCTTAAAAGTCTCGGTCTTGTCTCGGTCTTTAAAAGTCTCGGTCTTGTCTCGGTCTCGGTCTTTAAAAGTCTTGGTCTTGTCTCGGTCTCAACCTTTGAAAGTCTCAGTCTTGTCTCGGTCTTGTCTCAGTCTTGTCTCAGTTTCGACTTCTGAAAGTCTTGGTCTTGTCTCGGTCTCGTCTCGGTCTTGTCTCAGTCTCATCTCGGTCTCTTCTCGGTCTTGTCTCGGTCTCGACCTTTGAAAGTCTCGGTCTTGTCTCGGTCTTTAAAAGTCTCGGTCTTGTCTCGGTCTTTAAAAAACGCTCGGTCTTGTCTCGGTCTCGACCTTTAAAACTCTTGTTCTTGTCTCGGTCTTTAAAAGTCTCGGTCTCGGTCTTTAAAACTCTCGGTCTTGTCTCGGTCTCGGCCTTTAAAAGTCTTGGTCTTGTCTCGGTCTCGGTCTTTAAAAGTCTCGGTCTTGTCTCGGTCTTTAAAAGTCTCGGTCTTGTCTCAGTCTCGGCCTTTAAAACTCTTGGTCTTGTCTCGGTCTTTAAAAAGTCTCGGTCTTGTCTTGGTCTCGATCTTTGAAAGTCTCGGTCTTGTCTCGGTCTTTAAAAGTCTCGGTCTTGTCTCGGTCTCGGTCTTTAAAACTCTCAGTCTTGTCTCGACCTTTAAAAGTCTTGGTCTTGTCTCGGTCTCGGTCTTTAAAACTCTCAGTCTTGTCTCGACTTTAAAAGTCTCGGTCTTGTCTCGGTCTCGGTCTTTAAAACTCTCGGTCTTGTCTCGGTCTTTAAAAGTCTTGGTCTTGTCTCGGTCTCGGTCTTTAAAAGTCTCGGTCTTGTCTCGGTCTTTAAAAGTCTCGGTCTTGTCTCGGTCTCGACTTTTGAAAGTCTCGGTCTTGTCTCGGTCTCATCTCGGTCTCTTCTCGGTCTTGTCTCGGTCTCGACCTTTAAAACTCTCGGTCTTGTCTCGGTCTTTAAAAGTCTCGGTCTTGTCTCTCGGTCTTTAAAAGTCTCGGTCTTGTCTCGGTCTTTAAAAGTCTCGGTCTTGTCTCGGTCTTTAAAAGTCTCGGTCGTCTTGTCTCTGTCTTTAAAAGTCTCGGTCTTTGTCTCGGTCTTTAAAAGTCTCAGTCTCGGTCTTGTCTCGGTCTTTTAAAAGTCTTGGTCTTGTCTCGGTCTCTTCGGTCTTGTCTCGGTCTCGTCTCGTCTCGGTCTTGACTCTCGTTCACTCTGCGCTCGTCGCCGCGGATCTTTTGTTGTCGTTTTGAGAAGTAGGTCAGAGGTCGTGTTTTTTTTTTTTTTTTTTTTTTTTTGCGATGACGTTTTTACGTTCTTCACTTTCCCCCGTTGCCTCCGGCGACACTTAAAGCCGCGCTGACTTTACTGTGGAACAATCACAACAATCTCAGTTTAAACAAGCAAATCCCACGTGTTTTATTTTGTATTTTTGGTCTGAACACACAAAATATGACTCTTTTCAGTTTTAAATCTTGTTATAATGTTGTTTCTTTTTCCAAAAACAGAGCTGGAGTTGTGTTTGAGTAACTCTTTATTATTTGTCTGTTTACATCCAAAGCTCCAAATGCTCAGTTCCACCTTGTGATGTCATGAAGCATTAGTTTTCGAGTTAATAGACACTGACACTGCCAAAGTAACTGTAAAATATAAATAAAATAAATGTTGAAAATGACAAAAATGGTCTTGATTTGATGATGAATGTAAGAATATCATGCATCATTTGTGCTGGAGATTTTATTTGGCATTAATAAAAACATTTTAAAGGTTGTATGGAGGATTTTTTTTTTGTTTCAAACTGTCAGTGAAAGATTAAAATAGAGACGCAGCAGCTTTGTAATTATGATGACCAAAAAAAAAAAGAACGAAAATCTATCAACTGTGGACGTGTTGAGGCCAGATAAACATCAGCCAATAGAAAACGAGGCTCCCTCATTTTCTATTGGCTGTTAGGTTGTCAATCAAACTCCCTAGTGTAACTGACTCGTCGGAGCGCGGGGATTACGTGGTTTACGCAGAGGTTCTTAGAGGCTTTTTCGAACTGTCGCTTCCTCGCATTTCGCACAAAGTTTGTCGCGACGGCGGACGAGAATCCACGACCGGTTCGCCGCGAAAGAAAGTCCGTTTTTGAGGTCGCCGAAAGAAGAAGAGAAGAGGAAAAGGAGCAAAGCCAAACTGAGGTGATTCTTGGAGATCTCGTCCAGCGATGGCGCGACCGAAGCAGACGAAGGGTCTAAAAACTGACGCGTCGGTCGCTGAATTACTTCTAGACAGGAAACTTCAACAGTAATTCTGAACGCGCACAAGGACTGTCGCTGTATTTCTCTTCCCTTAAAAAAATCCTCTATACAACCTTTAAGCAGCAGACCGTCACCTCTCCCGTACGCCGCGCAGACTGACCCACCCGTCCCTTACGCCGCGCGAACAGTCCTTCCTTCTGTACGCCGCGCAGACAGTCCCCCCATCCCGTACGCCGCGCGAACAATTCCCCCATCCCGTACGCCGCGCGAACAATTCCCCCATCCCGTACGCCGTGCGAACAGTCCCTCCTTCCGTAAGTCGTGCTGCCTGCGCAACAAAACCAGAACTAAACCAGGTCTAAAAACAGCTCTAAAACCAGGACTAAAACAGGATTTAGCCAGGACTTGACCATGCCGCCGGATCGCCCACCGCGCCTCCTCCCAGACGCGGCCCAATTTCTTTCACTTCTCCGTGTTTGATAGAGTTTAAGAAAGCAAAGGTTCCCATCCTGTGGGACTTGCGGGCGAGAGTGTGACAAAATATTGCAGATGCGGGCGGGAGCGGGACTGAAAATTACAATTCTTTGCGGGAGCGGGACTCAAAATTCTGTCCTGCGCAGACCTCTACTTTAAAAGTCTCGGTCTTGTCTCAGTCTCGGCCTTTAAAACTCTCGGTCTTGTCTCGGTCTTGGGACCCTGTGGCCTCGGACTAGTCTCGGTCTTGATCCTAGGAGGAGGTCAGTTCACATTGATTTGAATCACTTTCCGTCACACACACACCCGTACACACACACACACACACACGACATTGATTGATTGATAATTTGCAGTGACGTAACTGTAAACGATCAATACTGAGAATGAGAAAAACCTGTCCTCTGTCGACAGGCGAAGCTCTGGCAGGTGCACACCTTCTCAGAACCTGCTGCTGGGAGAGGCTTCCTGTCACTGGAGTAAAGTGAAATTCTGGTCTAATTGTTTCTGGGATTCTGTGCTGCACCTTTTGAATCTTTTCTGATTAATGTGACTGAGAAAATTCCCCACAGTTTATCTCCAAAGGTCCAAAGTTTATCTGTTTGTTCATCTGTGAGCCTGAGTTTGTGACGTTTGTTGTAGACCCGGGGTTTTCAGATTGGGTGAACGTGAGCCTCCCCTTAGAGCAGGTAAAAACAGCCGACCCCCCTTCCCCAGACTCCCATCCTCCTGCAACAAATATTTTAACAAATAATTGAGGCGACTTTTAACATCATTGGACATCAGTAAGTCTATCCAAATCAACAGAACATGCTTAATATTTGTAATCGGTGCCAAAAACTCCAACTGAAGACACCTGATGGATGAAATGGGCGTGTGAAATCTCATGGTCTCAAATACTCGAATGCTGTTTTCTCCATCTCTGCACAATCAGCAAAATCAAAACTATCCTCACCCTGTCCTGATCTTCGTCCAGTGAAGTCGTCCAGGTAATCATCTTCTCCGTCTAGACCACAGGTGTCAAACATAAGGCCCGGGGGCCGGATGCGGCCCTCCAAGACCATTAATCTGGCCCTCGTCTTATTTCTACTAAAATATTTTAATTATATTTTTTATTTAAATATTGGTAATTTTCTGCGGTGCTTAGCATTAGCAGCGTCTCTGTACGTGGCCCCTCCCACCAGAGCAGCACAAATGAAGACTTGTCTCTTTCCAAACGCTCTTAAAGGACGATCGTTTTGACTGTTGACCGTGACACCCTCATCAGAAAAATGTCCAACATGAGAAAAGTGGAGCCGAGTGCAGGATTTTCCAAGAAAAATTTACTTATTCCTATTTGCAAACAAGTTCATGTTAAAACTTTGTGTTGAAATTGCATTTTTCTTAAAGTTTCAGGTTGTTCATAATATTATAATATTTTGTAAAAAAAAAAAAAAAGAGTTCATCAATTAAAAAAGATTTCTGTAATAGATTTGTGTTTCTCTGAACAAATATTTGAACTTATTGTTATTTTTAGAGTTTATATACCATGAGTTTTCAGATTCGGCCCCTTTGGGATCAAAGTCGGTTGGATACGGCCCCCGGACCAAAATGAGTTTGACACCCCTGGTCTAGACTATTTCATCTTCCTCCTCTTCGGGCTCAACTCCAAATCCACCTCCCGCCTCCGACTGGTTCAGAAGCTGCAGCTCGGCTCCTCGAGGGTTTAACAAATGTCAGCGCATGACCAGTTTTTCTTCCCTTCACTGGCTCCTGTGGATTTTAGAAGCGATTTTAAGATTTTACTCATCACTTTTAAAGCTCGTTTAGGTCAAGTCACATTTCAGAACTTTTAACCTCGTACGAGCCTTCCTCCCGTAGCCGCAGATCCTCAGCTCCCTGTGGCTGGCTAGAGCCCTGCACTCCCGCCGGACCCGACGCAAAACAGTGCGGCGCAGGACATATTTTGAAAGCTCAGTGCGGGTTTGGGCCGGAGCAGGATTGCACAATGCAGAGCGGGCGGGTGGGATGATAAACTGCAGTCCCACAAACTAAATATGAGTGTTAAAGGTTGTATGGAGGATTTTTTTTTGTTTCAAATTGTCAGTGAAAGATTAAAATACCATTACAGAGACGCAGCAGCTTTGTAATTATGATGACCAAAAAAAAAAAAGAACGAAAATCTATCAACTGTGGACGTGTTGAGGCCAGATAAACATCAGCCAATAGAAAACGAGGCTCCCTCATTTTCTATTGGCTGTTAGGTTGTCAGTCAAACTCCCTAGTATAACTGACTCATCGGAGCGCGGGGGATTACGTGGTTTACGCATCCCTCTATACAACCTTTAAGTAAAATATTCAAATGATTCATGTCTATCATGCATCATTTGTGCTACATATTTTATTTGGTCTTAATAAAAATAGTTTACGCAACCTAAATTTGCATATGTGGTCTAATCTTGCTCACATTTTTCTCCGTGTTTGATGGAGCTTTAGAAAGTGAACGTCCACATCTTGCAGGATTTGTGGGACAAAATATCGCAGATGCGGGCGGGAGCAGGACTGAAAATTACAATTCTTTGTGGGAGTGGGACTGAAAGTTCAGGTCCGCGTAGACCTCAAGTCCAGACTCCAGACGAAGTTCGAGCCTTTTCAGTCGGGGCTTTGCCTCGGCTTTGGAACAACCTGCCTGAGGAGATAAGACTCGCACCATCACTTCTTAAGACTCATTTTTATCAAGTGGCCTTCCTTTAGCTCAGGGGTGTCCAAACTTTTTTCCATCAAGGGCCACATGTCTAAACACAGACGAAGCAGAGGGTCGATCGAGGCTGTAGACTGATGCTGAATACAGTGAATAACTGAAATATACGCAGGTTTAACACGTTAGAATGAGCCGTCAGACTTTATTTATGCTCAAATTCTTAAAACCACACAGTAAATATTAAATATGAGCTTTATCAAAGTAGATTTTCAAAAAAACTTGCAGTAAAAAGTTAATTTTTAATTGATGCAAGGTCATTTGGGGCAATTCACCTGGAAACCCGAGGGCCAAGAAAAATTTGTCTGAGGGCCGCATTTGGCCCACGGCCTGTAGTTTGGACATGCCTGTTTTAGCTTGATTTTATTCCTTATTTATTTTTATTCTATTTCTTTTTATTTTAATTTATTATAATTTATTAGATTGTTTGCGTCATTCTTTGTTTTTCTGCTTTCTGTTTGCTATTTTTATATGTTTTTGTCTTGTTCTTTGCCGCTTGTACATCACCCTTGTTTTTAAAAGTGCTTCAGAAATAAAGATTTATTTATTTATTATTTTGGTAACACTTTATAATAACTACACCTTATTTAGCCTTAATAAAGCATGAACAGAGACTTAATTAATAATGATTCACTCTTAGTAACTACTTAATTACTACCTGAATTAGCACTTAACTTGCACTTTATTCGCCTGTGCTGTAAATAGTTACTCATAAGTATTTCTTACTTAATTACTCATGAACTAACCATTTGTGTGTGCATTTGTAAATGTATATTTAAGTACAAATTTGAGCATTTATTAATGATTATTAAGCCATGAGAGAATGATTTTCTAATAATGCATTATTGTTTCTGTGGAATTTGACCAAACTTAACAAATGTTTAATAAAACATAATTAGTCTTCACTTTAGAAAAACTCTCAGAAAGACTTAACTAACAGATAACAGCTGCCTTAATTATCATTGTATTGCATTATTAGTAAATCATTCTCTCATAGCTTATTAATGATTAATAAATGCTCAAATTTGTACTTAAATATGCATTTGTAAACATGCACATGGTTAGTTCATGAGTAATTAAGAAGTATTGAGTAACTATTTACAGCACAGGCGAATTAAGTGCAAGTTAAGTGCTAATTCAGGTAGTAATTAAGTGGTTACTAAGCATGAATCATTATTAATTAAGTCTTTGTTCATGTTTTATTAAGGCTAAATAAGGTGTAGTTATTATAAAGTGTTACTGTTAGGTCTGCCTAAACATTATAAACAAGAAGAAAGACAAGAGATTAATTCAGTTTTACTCGCGAGGAGAACGGGCAGAGAGTGGGCATCAAAACCAACAGTCTCCACACGTTCTGATGACTCAAGGCCGTTCTCCTCTTTTTATTTCATTAGGAGGCCCTAGTTACAGAATGATAATTCTCAAGGGGAAGGGGAAACCAGCCAAAGACATAATAAGAAACTGATGCAGCTAAGCATAGTACAAACACATAAAACATGATTAACAATCAGGAGGTGCCTTAGGTCAGACACCATCATAACTCTTCATGTGTGACAGTGGGAGTTGGCTTCATGTGAGGAATCATCTGGAGGTTCACTAGAGCGACAGGACACTGCACACAGTTGTCAAACACACAGAGGTTATTCAATTTTTAGTGACAAGTGATTGGTACATTATAAATCAAAGAATTGTAGTACATAAATGGTTAACTCATAGGCCTAGAATATCACACAAGTATTTAGCAAATATGGGATAATAAAATTATTCTGACAGTTACCATTATTTCAAACATACACTAAAGGTGTGATGCTATCTGTAAGCACTGCTCAGTCTGAGGCTTTGTGGGACTTTAATCTGACCAGAAAGACCTGATTTAAGTGGAACTACAACAGCCGAGTCCCCAAACTCTCTAGCATTAGTCAGCAGGTTTTTTCAGTGAGTCATTCAAACATTGTAGTTGAAAATCAAATTGCCAAACGTGCGTTACGTCACTGCAAATGATCAGTACTGAGAATGAGAAAAACCTGTCCTGTGTCGGCAGGTGAAGGCTCTGGCAGGTGCGCATCTTCTCAGAACCTGCCGGCTGGGAGAGGCTTCCTGCCGCCGGAGTAAAGTGAAATTCTGACCTGAATCGTTTCTGGGATTCGCCGCCGCTGCTGCGCCGACTCGGCAAATTCCCCAAAGTTTATCAGCGCGATGGATCTGTGTCACGTAGCGCTCGAGATACAAAGACACAACCTGAAGGACCAGACCAGGACCAGAACGATCCAGAACGAGACCTGCCCCAGAACCGCTGAACCCTGACCAAACGCCGACCAACCGAGAAAAACTGCAAAGACTTTCACGATAAAACACTTCAGGCACTTTAACGGATGATTTTTACCGTGAGAAACAAAACAGTGTGACTTTAAACAGCTCCACTTTACATTTTTTCAATTTATTTATTTATTTATTCAATCCTAAAGCTTAAAAATACCAAGAAAAACAGACATTTGGACTGAGCGGTGTCGCCTCTCCACAGATCTGACCTGTAACTCCGTCTGGTTTGGTCTCCATGAAGATACGGAGCAAAAAATGAAGTGTTAAAATTGACTCTCACAGAATCAATTTTAACACTTTCTCAGGGTTTATATGAGTCCAGTCTGTTCTAGAGTTAATTTAACATCTCCAAAAGTGTTAAATTAAGTAACACTGGACCAAAGCTGATTGATTTTAACCCCAAAATCAAGAGTTATATGAACGTTTTGAGAGTAAACGGATAACACTTTGTAGAGTTATCCTGATTTGTGTTTTATTTTTACACTTTATTTGAGTTAATTTAAGATGAAATTATGAACAAAACTCGTTCAAACTGGTTCTACTCTCGCGGGAGTTTGAAGTGGTGGGTGGGAGGAGCCAAATTAACACTAAGGGAAGATGAATTAACACTAAAAGTTGGATTAACACTAGAGAAAGTTGAATGGACACTAAGGGAAGTTGGATTAACACTAGTTGAAGTTGAATTAACACTAAGAAGTTAAATTAACACTAGTGGAAGTTGAATTTACACTAAGAGAAGTTGAATTAAAACTATTTGAAGTTGAATTAACACTAAAGAAGTTGAATTAACACTAAGAGAAGTTGAATTAACACTAGTTGAAGTTGAATTAACACTAAAGGAAGTTGAATTAACTTCAACCATATTAACTCTGGCAAATAACCCCAACTCAAACCCCGATTTAACTTTCAAATCGTTAAAATAACACTTGTATTAAAAACAACTCTGAAATATTGTACCCTGAAATTTTAACCCTCTAGTTTTTGCTGTGTAGAAAGTTTTAAAGTCAGACTGTGGAACATTCCAGATAAAGCAATAGTTACACTTACACATTCAAAAGCAATTCAATTTCAATACTCTATGTAAACATTCGTCGAAGTTTACACAAGGATTTTATTTTTTTTTTTTTAAATATTTAATTCCAAGTCTGATTTATTAAAATTTTAAATCCAAAGAATGAGGCAAACTTAATTTTTTTTTTTTCAGATTTTATTCACTCAAATACTAAATAACAAATCCAAAATCTCCTCTGTAGATTATTTAGTATCTAATATGAACAAAATGATGCGAGAAACTTGGCTTTTTTCATGTTTATGTTTTAATTTTAATAATTGTCACAAAAAAATGCCCTATTTTATATAAAAACATGACACAATGAAACATTTTTAACATATTTATATAAGTAAACTACAGCAGAAGTTTCACATTTTTGAAACGTCGGCTTCTAAATCTAAGTCGAGTTTGTTTTAGTTTTGTTGATACTAACAACCACTGGCATGCTAACACACACTTTCTGATGCTGCTTTGTCTATATATCTGTACTCTGACATGTTGTTATGTATAAGTTAGTTGTGTTATTATTATTTTTTTTAATATGAATTCTTACAAAAACTGTTTATCTGGATGTGCTGAAATGAGTCGAATCTGTAAAATGTTGATTTCAGTGACGATTCAAAACCGAAAACATTTTAATCAAGGTTAGATTTGACGTTTTTTCTGTGTATTTCTAAATCAACTCTAAAAATTATGACGTCATTAAACACCTGTAGCTTATTTAAATATTTAGTTTTATGTTCGTTTTAACATGACTCAGCAAACCCAAAAATAAAACCCGACCGTACACCGTGTTCAGGGAGTCGAGGACATTGTGTAACACCAGATCTGAACCAAGACTAAGGCCGGACTAGAGCGGAGTCAAACCGGACTAAACCAGAGATGATGAAATGAGTCAGAGATGAGCTGAACAACAGTTTCACTTGTTACAAAAGATTTATGTGTAAATGTTTATTACTTCATTGTGTTGATGCTTGTAGTTTAAGCCTGTTCCTGTTCGACGAGTTCACAAAACTCTGTCAGAAATCAATCACAAGAAATCTGCCCTGATTGACAGAAAAGCTGCCGACGTGGAGCTGTGAGAGGAGCTAAAAAAGAGAAATCCAAGGCTCTGTAGTGGATAAAACGTAAAAATCCACTATTGCTACAGGAATCAGCCGAAACGAGAAAACTTGCCGGTAAAAATGACAAAATATTTTATGGGAACTGCCTTTCGTTTAGATCAGAAGTGTCAAACTCATTTTGTTCCGGGGGTCGTATCAACCGACTTTGATCCCAAAGTGTCCGGATCAGAAAACTCATGTCATATAAACAGTGTTGGGAAGTTTACTTTTAAAATATAATCCCCTACAGATTACAGATTACATACTCCAAAATGAAGTTTGTAATGAAATCCATTAAATTACTTAAAGTGAGTAATGTAATCTGAATACTTTGGATTACTTGATTTGCTGTAGAGAAGCAAAGACAAAGAAATCTTCACATAAGATGTTTTATCTGCTAAAAGAAAATAAAAAGCCCAAACTTTACTGAACCGTATTAAAAATATTATTGATAGAGGCGCACAGCATGGTTTAGTCCTGTTAAATTCTGTTTGAAACATAGTTTAGACCTGATATTAGTCCTGGTTTAGTCCTGGTTTTAGACCTGGTTTAGTCCCGGTTTAGATCTGGTTTAGTCCCAGTTTAGTCCTGGTTTTAGACCTGGTTTAAAACTGATTTAGTCCTGGTTTTAGACCTGGATTAGACCAGGTTTTAGACCTGGTTTAGACCTGGTTTAGACCTGGTTTAGTCCTAGTTTAGACCTGGTTTAGACCTGGTTTAGACCTGGTTTTAGACCTGGTTTAGTGTCCGGCAATGAGTGGAATTAATGAAAAAAAAAGGGTTATAGCCCAAAATGTGAAAACAGTAAAATACCTCTGTGTAATCCATTTATTTCAACCAAGTAACTGTAATCCAATTACTACTCACTGAAACAGTAACTGTAACTGAATACAGTTACTCATAATTTGTACTCTGATTACATAACTCTGGTACATGTAATCTGTTACTCCCCAACACTGAATATAAACCCCAAAAATAACAATAAGTTCAAATATTTGTGCAGAGAAACACAAATCTATTACAGAAATCTTTTTTAATTGATGAACTCTTTCTTTTACAAAATATTATAATATTATGAACAACCTGAAACTTTAAGAAAAATACAATTTCAACACAAAGTTTTAACATGAACTTGTTTGTAAACAGGAAATAAGTCCATTTTTGTTGTAAAATCCTGCACTCGGCTCCACTTTTCTCATGTTGGACATTTTTCTGATGAGGGTGTCACGGTCAACAGTCAAAACGATCGTCCTTTAAGAGCGTTTGGAAAGAGACAAGTCTTCATTTGTGCTGCTCTGGTGGGAGGGGCCACGTACAGAGACGCTGGAGACGCTGCTGTGATAAACACCACAGAAAATTAACACAGATTTTTAATAGAAAATATAATTAAAATATTTGAGTAGAAAATCAGCCGAGGACCAGATTAAAGGTCTTGGAGGGCCGAATCTGGCCCCCGGGCCGTATGTTGGACACCCCGGTTTAGATGGTGACATCGTTTCTGGGGCTTAAAAACACAAAAATCGGAAACCACTTCCAGAGTGTAAAAGTTGAACACACTCCGCCGTAGAGTTTCCATCTACACTGCCCAAGACGCAAAACTCTGGTCAGATGTGCTCAGGTCGCCTACACGTTTACGTCACATACAAACAAACATGTCGGATCATTTCCATGCATCAGACCTTCAAGCTGCTCTGGAGGCTCCCAGCAAATGTGGAGAATCTGCAGAGATACTGTTAGGCGACGTTCAGACTGAAGGGCTTAACGCTCAGTTTGGATTTTTTTTGTGTGTGTGTGTGTGAAATCCAATGTTTTTTCGAGGTCGTTCACATTTCCAGTTAAATGTGACTTGTGTGTGACTCCAGTGTGAACATTAAACGGCCCAAAAGTGTCCCACATGTGACACTGGAGACACGACGACGTCAACCGCAGCGAGCGTCTCTGTGTTTACAGAAGTTGTCCAAACATGGACGCAGCATCGAGCACCTGGAGATTTTAAAGTTCCTCTCGTACCGGAGCCAGAACATGAACAACTTACTTGTTTTAAGGAGGAGATTGAGAAGGAGAAGGACGAGGTTTTTGGTCGTGGTGTTTTGTGGTTCAGTCCGTTGAAAGGAACGTGTGGATGTGGAGACGGAGCCAAGAGTGGTGAGTGGAGATGTGCTTCACTTCAGTCACACAGAGTTCATTAACAATTTTTGTCTGATGAGAAGAACATTTGTGTACGTTTGTGTCTTGTTGATAACGTGTAGGTGGATGAATGCACTTTGTCCGTTCAGACTGAAGTCACATGTTAAAGATCAGATATGTATCAGTTTCAGGAGCACATATCCAAGTGTCCTGGGTCACATTTGAAAAAATCTGATCTGTGTGGTTCAGACTGACATTAAAAGATCAGATACAGGAACATAGAGACAAAAAATCAGATTTGGGTCACTTCAGGCTGCAGTCTGAACACAGCCTTAGTGAACAGAGAAGGATCTGCAATCACCTCTGTCAGATTCTGGATGCACCAGGTCATCACAGTCGAGTCAGATGGATCTGGACGAGACCTGGAGAACCAGACGACGGTGGGACGACTTTGTGGAAGGAGGAGCTGATGAAAATGCGCGACGGGAAAACTTCCGTATGTCCAAAGACGCTCTCCTTACAGACACAGTCCAATTCCGCACACTTTCGCTTCACCGTACGCAGCAGATTTACTCCCGAAAACACTCGTCTAAAAGCGGAATAAAATAGTGAAGACGCGACGCCACTTTTACGTCTTCTGTTCAGACCGACATCATATAAACGTAGACTCAGTTTAAAGAAACACCTCCAGGAGTCTCCTTTTTTAAATGAAGTCCATGTTTCAGACCAAGGTTTAGTTTGTTTTCATATTTGTGTTGCAGGAGACGATAAACCGGGACGAGGGGACCTTTTTACTCTCACACACCTGACCCCAACCCGGACTGAAGATGGAGTCCACGAGTACAAAGACAACGCCAAAACCTGTTGTATATCGATCTCCAGACACGTCACAGCAACGTCACGTGAGGAAGACCACAGTGAGGTACGAAAAAACAAAAACATCTATTTAAATATGTAAATAGAATAGGATCCTTTCACACCACAGACTGTAATAAAGAAGTGGACTAAGGGAAAGTGACGTCACCCACAGAGTTCAGCTCCCGTCAAATGAAGCTCATCGAGGTTTGCGGTTTTAGGAGTAAACCAGTACTAAACCAGGACTAAACCAGGACTAAACCAGGACCTAAACCAGGACTAAACCAGGACCAAACCAGAACAAAACCAGGACTAAACCAGGACTAAACCAGGATCAAACCAGAACATAACCAGAACAAAACCAGGACTAAACCAGGACCAAACCAGAACAAAACCAGGACTAAACCAGGACCAAACCAGAACAAAACCAGGACTAAACCAGGACCAAACCAAGATCAAACCAGAATAAAACCAGGACTAAACCAGGACCAAACCAGAATAAAACCAGGTCTAAACCAGGACTAAACCAGGATCAAACCAGAACAAAACCAGGACTAAACCAGGACCAAACCAGAACAAAACCAGGACTAAACCAGGACCAAACCAGAACAAAACCAGGACTAAACCAGGACCAAACCAAGATCAAACCAGAATAAAACCAGGTCTAAACCAGGACTAAACCAGAACCAAACCAGGACTAAACCAGGACCAAACCAGGTCTAAACCAGGACCAAACCAGAACAAAACCAGGACTAAACCAGGACCAAACCAGGACTAAACCAGGACCAAACCAGGACCAAACCAGAACATAACCAGGACCAAACCAGGTCTAAACCAGGACCAAACCAGAACAAAACCAGGACTAAACCAGGACCAAACCAGGACCAAACCAGGAGAAAACCCAGACTGAACTACGACTAAATCAGGACTAATCTTGGACTAAACCGGGACCAAACCAAGAATAAACCGGGACTAACATGTCCTGTTCTCACTTCAGTCTTGGTATTTAGTGTCATTGTTCTTATCACGTCGACTTCCCGTTGGTACCGGGTCACATCACATTCCTGATTTGAAGTGATCCAGATTAAACGCGCTGTACCAGAGCGAGGCGTGGCACCTTTAATCCCACGAACAAAGATAAGATTAAAATAAGGAAACTTAAATTTAACCCGGTTTCTTTTTGCTGACACACGTTTTGTTCGTCTTGAGTAATTATCCATGTGTCATTTTCTTGGCACCGCTTCATTATAATTACACCAAACGAACTCTTGTGCCATTTACAGGTTTACGTCACGTTCTAATTTCATTCACGCATGTAACATGTTTGAGTCACTCTTTATTATTAATCTGTCCACATCTCCAAAACTCAAAATGCTCAGTTCCACCTCGTGATGTCATGAAGCAGCAGTGTTTTACGGAAGCCGAGAGGGGGTCACAACAAACGCAAACGCCGCAACAAATACAAATGCGACAACAACGCAACAAAAAGCCACAACGGAAATGACCGCGGGACTCTATTTTAATGCAAACGCCGCAACAAATACAAACGCCGCAACACTAATGCAAATGCGGCAACAAATTTAAAAGCCACAACACATTAAAAAGCCACAACACATCAAAAAGCCACAACACATTTAAAAGCCACAACACATTAAAAAGCCACAACACATCAAAAAGCCACAACACATTAAAAAGCCACAACACAAATGCAAAAGCCACAACACATTAAAAAGCCACAACACAAACGCAAATGCCACAACACATAAAAAGCCACAACACATTAAAAAGCCACAACACATTAAAAAGCCACAACACATTAAAAAGCCACAACGGAAGTGACTGCGGGACTCTATTTTCCGACAGACCGATCAAGCGGCAAGTGAAGAAGAAGAACTACAATGTGAAAAGTAAAGGAACGGAGAAGTTGGAAACGTAAGTAAAAGTAATTTATTGTTTTATCATTATTTCATTATTATTATTATTATCATTACACTTCTGTTGTGGCTTTTTAATGTGTTGTGGCTTTTTAATGTGTTGTGGCGTTTGTATTTGTTGCGGTGTTTGCATTAAAATTGAGTCCCGCGGTCACTTCCGTTGTGGCTTTTTTGGTGTGTTGTGGCTTTTTTTGTGTGTGTGTTGTGTCTTTTTTATGTGTTGTGTCGCTTTTTTTGGTGTGTTGTGGCTTTTTTTGGTGTGTTGTGGGCTTTTTTGTGTGTTTGGTGTGTGTTGTGGCTTTTTTTGGTGTGTTGTGGCTTTTTTGGTGTGTTGTGGCTTTTTTGGTGTTGTGCTTGTTTGTTTGTGTTGTTTTGGCTTTTTGTGTGTTGTGTTTTTTTGTTTGTTTGTTTGTGGCTTTTTTGTTTGTGTCGTATTTGTATTTGTTGCGGCGTTTGCGTTTGTTGTGACCCCTCTCGGCTTCCGTAGTGTTTAGTTACTTTTTACCTTTAGTTCAGCTTCGTCTTGAGTAATTATCCATGTGTCATTTTCTTGGCACCGCTTCATCATAATTACACCAAATGAACTCTTGTGCCATTTACAGGTTTACGTCACGTTCTAATTTCATTCACGCATGTAACATGTTTGAGTCACTCTTGATTATTAATCTGGCCACATCTCCAAAACTCAAAATGCTCAGTTTCCTCCTCGTGATGTCATGAAGCAGCAGTGTTTTACGGAAGCCGAGAGGGGGTCACAACAAACGCAAACGCCGCAACAAATACAAATGCGACAACAACGCAACAAAAAGCCACAACGCAAAAAAAAGCCACAACGGAAAATGACCGCGGGACTCTATTTTAATGCAAACGCCGCAACAAATACAAACGCCGCAACACTAATGCAAAAATTGCCCACAACAAAAAAAAGCCACAACACATCAAAAAGCCACAACACATTAAAAAGCCACAACACAAACGCAAATGCCACAACACATTAAAAAGCCACAACACAAACGCAAATGCCGCAACACATCAAAAAGCCACAACACATTAAAAAGCCACAACACAAACGCAAATGCCGCAACACATCAAAAAGCCACAACACATTAAAAAAGCCACAACACAAAGCAAAACCACAACACATTAAAAAGCCACAACACAAAAAATGCCGCAACACATCAAAACAGCCACACACATTAAAAAGCCACAACACATTAAAAACCACAACGGAAGTGACTGCGGGACTCTATTTTCCGACAGACCGATCAAGCGGCAAGTGAAGAAGAAGAAACTACAATGTGAAAAGTAAAGGAACGGAGAAGTTGGAAACGTAAGTAAAAGTAATTATTGTTTTTTTATTTCATTATTATTATTATTATCATTACACTTCTGTTGTGGCTTTTTAATGTGTTGTGGCTTTTTAATGTGTTGTGGCGTTTGTATTTGTTGCGGTGTTTGCATTAAAAATAGAGTCCCGCGGTCACTTCCTTTGTGGTTGTTGTGTTGTGTTTTTTTGGTTGTGTTGTGGCTTTTTTTGTGTGTTGTGTTGTGTCTTTTTTATGTGTGTGGCTTTTTTTTTTTGGTGTGTGTTTGGCTTTTTGGTGTGTTGTGGCTTTTTTGTGTTGTGGCTTTTTGTGTGTGTTTGTGGTGGTGTGTTGTGGCTTTTTGTGTGGTGTGTTGTGTGTGTGTTGTGGCTGTTTTTTTGGTGTGTTGTGGCTTTTTTGGTGTGTGTGTTGTGCTTTTTGTGGCTTTTTTGTGTGTTGTGGCTTTTTTTTTGGTGTGTTGTGGCTTTTTTTGTTGTGTGTGTTGTTGTGGCTTTTTTTGGTGTGTTGTGGCTTTTTTTGGTGTGTTGTGGCTTTTTTTGGTGTGTTGTGGCTTTTGTGTTGTGGCTGTTGTGTTTGTGTGTGTTGTGGCTTTTTTGGTTTGTGTTTGTGTTTGTGTTGTGGCTTTTTTTGGTGTGTTGTGGCTTTTTGTGGTGTGTTTGTGGTTTTTTGGTGTGTTGTGCTTTTTTGGTGTTGTGTGTTGTGGCTTTTTGTTGTGTTGTGTTTGCTTTTTTGGTGTGTTGTGGCTTTTTTGGTGTGTTGTGGCTTTTTTTGTTTGTTTGTTGTGGCTTTTTTGTTGTGTTGTCGCATTTGTATTTGTTGCGGCGTTTGCGTTTGTTGCGACCCCTCTCGGCTTCCGTAGTGTTTAGTTACTTTTTACCTTTAGTTCAGAAGAGATCGGCAGTTCCAGGTCTAAAATGATCCAAATGTTTCTCGTAAAGGTGAGTGGAGTTTAAAAACACAGAACTATGAAAACTACGCCATCAGAACTGCGGAAAAGAAAGTATGAAAACTAAAATGAACCCTCTTAAACTCTGGTCTTTCACATATAAATAAACTAATATAAAGAATAAATAAAGTATACATTTGCCTGACACTTAATTACACATTAATACAAAGTCACACAGCTTTCACACAAACACGGACACAAAAGCAATTACACAATAAAATAATAAAAGATGTTCCTGATTGGCCACATTGACTCAGAAGGAAATAAAGTCCACATCTCAGAATATCCTCTAGTACAGACCTGGGCATTGTTCAGCTCCGGGGCCACATATGGATCTTTGTTTGACTCTGATCTGTTCGTTTAAGCTCATTTGGAATCACAAAATAAACATGTTTTAGACAAAAAAACAAGCAAAATTACTGGACTTTGGACTATTTCATGCAAGGAGAGTCATCGCCCTAAACTGGAAAAACATTGAAGCCCCCTCCACAAAACAGTGGATTAAAGGAACTTTCAGAATTTATCGGCCTTAAAAGATTGACATTTATAACAAAGGGAAAACAAAAAGACTTTGTGAAATTATGGGAACCTTATTTGAATATCATATCCACAAAATAGAAATGATGTATATGTATAATAATATTGTTATTGTTAATGTTCAATTGGTGGTGATGATTATAACAATGATAATACTTAATTTTTATTTATTTTTATTATTTATTATTTTTTTCATTATTATTATTATTATTTTACCTATTTTAATTTATTTTTAATTAATTTATTTATATTTTATTATTTTATTCTTATCTATTTATTCATTTATTTATTTCTTTTAGTTATATATTTTATTATAATTATTTATTTTATTATATATTTTAGTGAATGTGTGTGTGAGTGTGAGTGAGTGTGTGAATTGGTTTCTTATTTATTTATTTATTTTTATTTTTTATTTTTTTTTCGGTTGTATGTTGACATGTGTTAACAACGGGGTCAGTTATTTATATGAACAATTTTTTATTTTTTTTGTCTGAAAGTTAATAAAAACTTTACTTACTTACTTTTATTTTAGAGGTGTTTTTAAATGACATTTTTTTGTTGTTGGACAGTCTCACTTTTTCATTGTTTAGTCAGAAAATAAACTCTTCCCAGTCTGAGCAGCTCGACAAAACAATGAGATTTACAGCTTTTTATAAAGAAATACAATTAATATTCTGCAGAAGTGAGTTAAACATTTTGGCCTCTACAATATTTTCTGTTTCTCTTGTGGCCCCATTGTAAAAATAATTGCCAATCCCTGGTCTTGAAGAAGCTTTAAAACAAAATGTCCTTTTATATGTCGGAGGTCAGAGCTTCTCATGTGTTTCCCAATTAAGAAGAAGGGAGTGCACCTGTAAAAATTCCTATTAAAAACAACATTGTGGGACAATAAAAAGTTCCTGTCATCCCTGTATTATAACCAAAATAAAATAAAATGAAAAAACATGAACTTAAATGTTTGACAGTCTCCAGACATTTTAAGAATGATTCATAATATTCCTTAGTGTTTGTTTATAGTTTAAATGCTCTGGTTTTTATTGCAGTTTTACAATTAATTAATACAAATTGTTGGTTTGTTTGTGCAGATTTATAATTCATGTTTGAGTGAAAACTGTTTTACCTGTGTGTGCCAGCAGAGGGAGCTCTTACACACATGACTGAGTTTGGAATCGCAGGCTTTGCTTTGAAAATGAGCATGTCCAAAAGCTTTAAATCCACCGGGATTTACCCGTGGAGATCCGAAAGAAGAGCACGGAATATCAAAAGGAAGCTCCACGGGACAAATATTCACTATGACCTGATCTATCCTGCATGATATATATATAGATATAGATATAGATATAGATATAAAGATAAAATTTATATTGACTTTGCCACCCGAGGAACTTGATCAGACATAAGGGACAGAGTGGATTTGGAGACGCCTGCACTTTTTTTCTTTTTTCATCACAGACTAAT
>NW_026571153.1:1942800-1947800 GCF_026225935.1 Boleophthalmus pectinirostris | reverse complement strand
TCTTCACACAGTGTGTGGTTCCAGGTTCTGGAGGAGCAGGTCGTGGCTTTTGTCCAACAGCAGCTGCAGAGGCACCGCAGGCTCCTGGCCTCAGATTACCCAGAATGCTCCGAGAGTGAGGAGGAGGAGAGCAGAGAGGTTCTCAACATCACCCTGGACTTCCTGAAGAGGATGGACCAGGAACATCTGGCCCAGCGCCTGAGAGACAGTAAGAACCTCCAGATGCCCTCCCATCCTCCTGTATCCCCGTGTGTCAGGTGCCCTCCCCGTGTGTCAGGTGCCCTCCCCGTGTGTCAGGTGCCCTCCCCGTGTGTCAGGTGCCTCCCCGTGTGTCAGGTGCCCTCCCCGTGTGTCAGGTGCCCTCAGGTGCCCGTGTGTCAGATGCGGTGTCCAGGTGCCCCCCCGTGTGTCAGGTGCCCTCCCGTGTGTCAGGTGCCCTCCCGGGTGTCAGGTGCCCTCCCTGCCCTCCCCGGGTGTCAGGTGCCCTCCCCGGTGTCAGGTGCCCTCCCCCGCCCTCCCCGCGTGTCAGGTGCCCAGGTCCCTCGTGCGTCAGGTGCCCTCCCCCCGTGTCAGGTGTCCTCCCCGGGCATCAGATTTCCTCCCATATGAAATATGTGACATGTTTGACATTCTAACTCTTGTGTGTTGTTTAAAGGGAGTAAAGTTGGATTCAGAGATAAACTGAAGTGTGATCTGCAGCAGAGGTTCAGTCGTGTGTTTGAGGGCGTGGCTAAAGCAGGAGACTCCGCCCCCCTGACCCAGATCTACACAGAGCTCTACATCACAGAGGGCGGAGCCTCAGAGGTCAACCAGGAACATGAGGTCAGACTCATGGAGACGGCGTCCAGGAGACCGACCGCTCCAGAGACCATCACATGTGAAGAGCTCTTTAAACCCCGCCCACATTCACCACAACCAATCAGATTTGTGCTGACGAAGGGCGTGGCCGGCGTGGGGAAAACAGTGCTGACTCAGAAGTTTGGTCTGGACTGGGCTGAAGGCCGGGCCCACCAGGACCTCCAGCTGCTGTTCCCCTTCACTTTCAGAGATCTGAATGTGCTCAGAGACACACAGTTCAGCCTGGTGGAGCTGCTGCACCACTTCTTCAGTCCATCCAAAGATCTCTGCAGCTTCCAACAGCTCCAGGTGCTCTTCATCTTTGACGGTCTGGACGAGTGCAGACTTCCTCTGGACTTCGGCCGAACCCGGTCCTGACTGACCCCACAGAGTCCACCTCAGTGCACGTGCTGCTGGTGAACCTCATCAGGGGAAACCTGCTTCCCTCCGCTCTCGTCTGGATAACCACGCGCCCCGCCGCGGCCAATCAGATCCCTGCTGAGTGGGTCTCCATGGTGACAGAGGTGCGAGGGTTCACTGACCCACAGAAGGAGCAGTACTTCAGGAAGAGGTTCAGCGACCAGGCCACAGCCATCATCTCCCACATCAAGAGCGTCCGCAGTCTCCACATCATGAGCCACCTGCCGATCTTCTGCTGGATCCTCTCCACAGTTCTACGGAAGCTTCTGGAACAAACAGAACCAGAGCTGCCCCGGACTCTCACACAGATGTACATCCACTTCCTGGTGGTGCAGGCCAAAGTCAAGAACATCAAGTATCACCAGGGATCAGGGGCAGATCACTGGACTCCAGAGACCAGGGAGATGGTGAAGTCTCTGGGAAAAGTGGCCTTTGAGCAGCTGCAGAAAGGAAACCTGATCTTCTACGAGAGTGACCTGAGCGAGTGTGGGCTGGACGCTGCAGCGGCCTCAGTGTACTCCGGAGTGTTCACACAGGTCTTTAGAGAGGAGCCAGGCCTGTACCAGGACAAGGTCTACTGCTTCATCCATCTGAGTGTGCAGGAGTTTCTGGCAGCTCTTCACGTCCATCAGACCTTCTACAGCTCTGGAGAGAACCTGCTGCAGACACCACACTCCTCTGAGACGCCAAAGTCTGGATTAAAATGGAAAAGAAAAGGAAAGTTCTCTTCAACACAAAAAACCTCCATGACACCAGAGGCAGACTTCTACCGCTCTGCTGTGGACCAGGCCTTACAGAGTCCAAACGGACACCTGGACCTGTTCCTGCGCTTCCTCCTGGGGCTGTCTCTGCCGACCAATCAGAGGCTGCTGCAGGGTCTGCTGACTCACACAGGAAGTGACCCAACCAATCAGGAGACAGTAAAGTACATCAAACAGAAGCTGGATGAAGAGGGTCTGTCTGCAGAGAGAAGTCTGAACCTGCTCCACTGTCTGAACGAGCTCAACGACGGCAGTTTAGTGCAGGAGATACAGAAGAACATGAGAAGATACCTCTCTGATGGAACCATGTCTCCTGCTCTGTGGTCGGCCCTGTCCTTCATCTTACTGTCCTCAGACTCAGACCTGGAGGAGTTTGACCTGAGGAAATACCAGGCCTCAGAGAACGCTCTCCTGGGTCTGCTGCCGGTGGTCAGAGCCTCAACCAAAACCCTGTGAGTCCAGACTGTATTTAAACTCTTGTGTGGAGGTTCTAGTCTCTAACGTTCCTCTCTGTCCTCAGACTGTATCTAAACTCTTGTGTGGAGGTTCTAGTCTCTAACGTTCCTCTCTGTCTCCTCAGACTGTATTTAAACTCTTGTGTGGAGGTTCTAGTCTCTAATGTCCCTCTCTGTCCTCAGACTGTATCTAAACTCTTGTGTGGAGGTTCTAGTCTCTAATGTTCCTCTCTGTCTCCTCAGACTGTATTTAAACTCTTGTGTGGAGGTTCTAGTCTCTAACGTTCCTCTCTGTCCTCAGACTGTATCTAAACTCTTGTGCGGAGGTTCTAGTCTCTAACGTTCCTCTCTGTCCTCAGACTGTATTTAAACTCTTGTGTGGAGGTTCTAGTCTCTTGTGTGGAGGTTCTAGTCTCTTGTGTGGAGGTTCTAGTCTCTTGTGTGGAGGTTCTAGTCTCTAACGTCCCTCTCTGTCCTCAGACTGTATTTAAACTCTTGTGTGGAGGTTCTAGTCTCTTGTGTGGAGGTTCTAGTCTCTAACGTTCCTCTCTGTCCTCAGACTGTATCTAAAGTCTTGTGTGGAGGTTCTAGTCTCTAACGTCCCTCTCTGTCCTCAGACTGTATTTAAACTCTTGTGTGGAGGTTCTAGTCTCCTGTGTGGAGGTTCTAGTCTCTAACGTCCCTCTCTTTCCTCAGACTGTATCTAAACTCTTGTGCGGAGGTTCTAGTCTCTTGTGTGGAGGTTCTAGTCTCTAACGTCCCCTCTCTTTCCTCAGACTGTATTCTAAACTCTTGTGTGGAGGATTCTAGTCTCTAACGTTTCCTCTCTGTCTCCTCAGACTGTATTTAAACTCTTGTGTGGAGGTTCTAGTCTCTAACGTCCCTCTCTGTCTGTCCTCAGTCTTTGTGGCTGTGGTCTGTCTCCTCACAGCTGTGCTCCTCTGGCCTCAGTCCTCAGCTCCTCCAGTCTCACACATCTGGATCTCACCAACAACGACCTCCAGGACTCAGGAGTGGAGCTGCTGTGTTCTGGACTGAAGAGCGCCCCCTGCAGACTGGAGACGCTCAGGTGAGACGCTCCCATGATGCACTCTGCCCCCTTGTGTCCACATGAGTGTAATGCTGTGTCTTTAGGCTGTCTGGATGTCTGGTCTCAGAGAGGGGCGGGGCTGCTCTGGCCTCAGCCCTGAGCTCCGCCCCCTCCCACCTCAGACAGTTCGACCTGAGCTACAACCATCCAGGACCCTCCGCCGAGCTCCTGACCGCTCTACGGGACCAGCGCCCCCTGCTGTCTGTCAGGTGAGACTGCACTGGTCCTCGTCTCTGGTCTGGCCTCTGGTCCTGGTCTAAACTGGACTTGTGTGTTTCAGGGTGGATCCTGCTGGAGAGCGCTGGATGGTTCCAGGTCTGAGGAAGTGTGAGTTTGTTTTGTTTCCTTCACACAGTAAAGTGCAGAGAACAGCTCAGGTCATTCACTCTGTTTGAAATGGTTTAACTCTTTCCCCCCTGGACGTCGACTAGGAACAACCCAGACATGTGTTACTAGTTCTGCCCATAGAGCATAACTGTCAAGTCTTTATTTCCGGAATGCAGGTCCAACTTGAAAAAACCAGGGAAACAGACACAAGGTTCAACTCGGCTTGAAGTTTTTTATTGAAATAATTTGATTCTTTTAGTTGTAGTAGTAGTAGTAGTGGTATTTGTAGTTGTTGTCGCTGTAGCAGTAGCAGTAGCAGTAGCAGTAGCAGGTCGAAAACCTTTAAAAGTAAACAAATGTGTAATTAAATTAGCATTTTACAATTTCATTAGTTATATAATCCAATTTAATTTTAATTAATACACTTCAATTATAATATAATTTTATTATAATATATATTATTTATATATATATTATTTATTGTATTTTTTTTTATCTAGTATACATTTCACACATGAACTTAAATAGCTATCATTTTAACCAATAATTTTTTAATCCTATAATTAACTTTTTATACAGTTTTAAATGAATATGAAAGTAATATTTGAAGATAAATTTTGATACATAAATACATTGTTTCTTAATTGCTAAATAACATATATTTATATAATATTTAACTAGAGCTACTTAAACTTAGGATTTACATCATTTTCTTTATTTATAGAGTAGTAACTCTGATTTAAACAATTTAGTTATTCAACTTAACTCTTTTGGCATTTTCAAACTTAAATTGAATTTATTTACAGTTTCTTTTGAACTTAAAACTAATTTTAAAGTTAAATTTCCTCACCAGTAGTGTCTCTGTGTTTCCCCTCACATTCCTTGGTTTGGTTTGATTTGTTTGCACACACCTGGGCCTAATTAAATGATTACAGAGACACACCTGGTGACCTTGTTTTTTGTCTTGCTGCCATCTACTGGCCAGACTAAAAATAACCTAATCAACTAATAAAAAGGGAGGGGAGGAGGAAGAGGAGGGAGCAGAGGTGAGAGGAGACAGGCTCTGGACTGGAGGTGAAAACTTGGTGCAGGGGCTGGGCTTTTTAACTT
>NW_026571153.1:1847800-1937800 GCF_026225935.1 Boleophthalmus pectinirostris | reverse complement strand
GACTACACCAGGACTAAACCAGGACTAAAACAGACCTAAAACCAGGACTAAACCAGGACTGAACCAGGTCTGAACCAGGACTAAACCAGGACTAACAAGTTGGAAAACTCATTGTACTAAAACACATTTCAGATCACTATATTTAAAATTTTACTGAAAAATATTTTGTTTAATTCCCAGTTTGACCGTTTTTTATTTTTTATTTTTTTAGGTTTCAGATTTTACTTCATGTTTCGAAATCGGGATGGCACATTTTTCCGTAACTGTTACCAAGTGACCATGTCGAACAAACGACTGAAACTTTGTAATTTGACAAAAAAAACAAAAAAAAAAACTTTATTTTGTTGAAATCATGTCTAAAAGTGTCAGAATTTTGTTTCTTGCGTGTAAATTCTTCTAACTTTCTGTAATTTTCAACACATTTTTCAAACTTTTCTCCACACAAATCGTTTCTTGATTGGTTTAAAACTATAATTTATATTTACAACATTTATTATCGCACCAACTAAAGTCAAAATGAGGACAAAAATAAAAATAAAATCATAAATCTGTGGTGGAATTTGCCGTGTGAGTGTGCGGCTGCAGATCTGTTGACCTGGTTTACGCTTCGTTTTTCTGTAATTACTGGAAATATTCACATGAAACTGAAGCTGGTACAAAGTTTTCACACAGACGTTTTCTCCGTCGACGTCGAGAAACAGAAGTGAAAATGTTTTTTTTTCACAAAAGCTGCAAAAACGGGCGTCATTTTCAACCTCAAAACACAGTAGAGACGCCAAATCCTGACCAAAGCAGAAGGAGAATTAAGGACCAGAACAAAGGGCACAGGTCCTGGTTCAGTTCTGTTTTGGTTTTGCTTTAGTCCTGGTTTAGTCCTGTTTTAGACCTGGTTTAGACCTGGTTTAGATCTGGTTTAGTCCTGTTTTAGTCCTGTTTTAGACCTGGTTTAGACCTGGTTTAGACCTGGTTTAGTCCTGGTTTAGTCCTGGTTTAGTCCTGGTTTAGACCTGGTTTAGTCCTGGTTTAGTTTCCTGGTTTAGACCTGGTTTAGTCCTGGTTTAGACCTGGTTTAGTTTAACCTGGTTTAGTCCTGGTTTAGACTGGTTTAGTCCTGGTTTAGTCCTGGTTTAGTCCTGGTTTAAACCTGGTTTAGTCCTGGTTTAGTCCTGGTTTAGTCTGGTTTAAACCTGGTTTAGTCCTGGTTTAGACCTGGTTTAGACCTGGTTTAGTCCTGGTTCTGGGTTAGACCTGTTTAGACCTGGTTTAGTCCTGGTTTAGACCTGGTTTAGACCTGGTTTAGTCCTGGTTTAGTCCTGGTTTAGACCTGGTTTAGTCCTGGTTTAGTCCTGGTTTAGTAGACCTGGTTTAGACCTGGTTTAGTCCTGGTTTAGTCCTGGTTTAGACCTGGTTTAGTCCTGGTTTAGTCCTGGTTTAGTCCTGGTTTAGACCTGGTTTAGTCCTGGTTTAGTCCTGGTTTAGTCCTGGTTTAGTTCTGGTTTAGACCTGGTTTAGACCTGGTTTAGTCCTGGTTTAGTCCTGGTTTAGACTGGTTTATTCCTGGTTTAGTCCTGGTTTAGACCTGGTTTAGTCCTGGTTTAGTCCTGGTTTAGACCTGGTTTAGACCTGGTTTAGACCTGGTTTAGTCCTGGTTTAGACCTGGTTTAGTCCTAGTTTAGACCTGGTTTAGACCTGGTTTAAACCTGGTTTAATACGTCATCTTTTTAGAACAATACTTTCTTGTGTTTTGTTTGTTGTTTTGTGATCGTTGGTGTTTGTGTCGTGGTCACATGACTCTGGATCTGTTGTTTCTCACCGTTGTTTCTATTTTTAACCAACTGTAAATAATCTGTGTGTCATTCGTCCATTTGTTTTTCAACAATAAAACCAGAAAAATATAAGAAAATGAGAAAAACAACAACAACTATTTTCTTCATTATTTGTCTCCAAAACCAAAATGAAAAAATGATGATTGTTTTTTAAACCAGTTTTCCATTTTAAACCAGGTAACCAGGTTTTAAAACTAAAAAATGAAAAAAAGGAAAAAAAAATTGAGGTCTAACCTAAAGGTCTAAACCAGGACTCAGGAAACCAGGAGGTCTAAACCAGGTCTAAACCAGGACTAAACCAGGACTAAACCAGGTCTAAACCAGGTCTAAACCAGGTCTAAACCAGGTCTAAACCAGGTCTAAACCAGGACTAAACCAGGACTAAACCAGGAGGTCTAAACCAGGACTAAACCAGAACCAGACTAAACCAGGTAGGACTAAACCAGGACTAACCAGGACTAAACCAGGACTAGGACTAAACCAGGACTAAACCAGGACTAAACCAGGACTAAACCAGGTCTAAACCAGGACTAAACCAGGACTAAACCAGGTCTAAACCAGGACTAAACCAGGACTCTAAAACCAGGTCTAAACCAGGACTAAACCAGGTCTAAACCAGGTCTAAACCAGGTCTAAACCAGGACCAGGTCTAAAACCAGGTCTAAACCAGGACTAAACCAGGACTAAAACAGGACTAAAAAAACCAGGTCTAAACCAGGTCTAAACCAGGAGGTCTAAACCAGGTCTAAACCAGGACTAAACCAGGACTAAAGGACTAAACCAGGTCTAAACCAGGTCTAAACCAGGACTAAACCAGGACTCTAAACCAGGTCTAAACCAGGACTAAACCAGGACTAAAACTAGGTCTAAACCAGGAATTAAACCAGGTCTAAAACCAAGGATTCTAAACCAGGACTAAAACAAGGACTAAACTCAGGTCTAAAACCAGGACTGAACCAGGACCTGAACCAAGACTAAACCAGGTCTAAACCAGGAGTGTCAGGACAGGCCTGGAGCTGCGCCTGCGTAGACTGTGGGGTGATCAGGACTGAGGCTGGGACCAGACCGGGACCAAGACCAGGACTGAGACTGGGACCATTCTTGGGACAAGATCAGGACTTAGACTAGGACTGAGGCCGGGACTGAAACCGAGACCAGAACGGGACTGAGACCACGACTGAGACTGGTTCAGACTTGGTTTAGTCCTGATCCAGTCCTATTTTAGTCCTGGTTTAGTCCTGGTTTAGTCCTGGTTTAGTCCTGGTTTAGACCTGGTTTAGTCCTGGTTTAGACCTGGTTCAGTCCTATTTTAGTCCTGGTTCACTCCTGGTTTAGACCTGTTTTCAGTCCTGGTTTAGTCCTTTATCCGTTTTTTCCATTTTTCATTTAAACACAAAATTAAAAACTGAAAAAAAAAAAATCATTATCTGTTTTTTTGTTTTTTTTCACTTTCTCTTATTATTATAATTTTTTTTATTTTGAAAAACAAATGAACAAAAATAACACACATATATATATATATATATATATATATATATATATATATATATATATATATATATATATATATATATATATATATATATATATATATATATATATATATATATATATATATATATATATATATATATATATATATATATATATATATATATGTATATATACGTGTGTTTTTATTGTCCGGTCGGTTTGTGCCGACATCAGCAGCTGCTTTTCTTTTTTCTGGGGACTGAGCTCTGTAGCTTTAAGCCCCGGACACAGAGCGCAGTGTGACTCAGCCTCTACACTCTCACACACACACACACTTTTTACACACACACACACTCTCTCTCTCACACACACACTCTCTCTCTCTCACACACACTCTCTATCCTCCGTCTGTGCCTCTCTCCTCTCCTCTGGTCTTCTTCTTCTTCTCTTTTGGACAGAATGCTGCACTTTTCCTCTCGGTCTCTGGATTAAAAGTGTGTGTTTGTGTTTGTGTTTGAGTTTGAGTGTGTGTGTGGATTTGTGCGCGTCATGCTGCGTGTGTGTGTGCTGTGCGCCGAGCGGCTCCAGACGCCCGACGACGATATCAGCGATGCCTACTGCACCGTCACCTTCGAAGGTAATCTCATTTGGATTGAATTTGATTTGAAACCTGACATTTGTGTGATTAAATGAGAGATGTGGGCGTTTGTTTGAGGACGCTGCCCTGCGTAGACCGTCAGGTGATCAGGACCGAGACCTGGACCAGACCCGGAATGAGACCAAGACTGAGACCGGTTTAGTCCTGGTTTAATCCCATTTTAGTCCTGGTTTAGTCCTGGTTTAATCCTGTTTCAGTCCTGTTTTAGTCCTGGTTCAGTCCTGGTTTAGTCCTGTTTTAGTCCTGGTTCAGTCCTAGTTCAGTCCTGGTTTAGTCCTGGTTTAGTCCTGGTTTAGTCCTGGTTTAGTCCTGGTTCAGTCCTGGTTTAGACCTGTTTTAGTCCTGGTTCAGTCCTAGTTCAGTCCTGGTTTAGTCCTAGTTTAGACCTGTTTTAGACCTGTTTTAGTCCTGGTTTAGTCCTGGTTTAGTCCTGGTTTAGACCTGTTTTAGTCCTGGTTCAGTCCTAGTTCAGTCCTGGTTTAGTCCTAGTTTAGACCTGTTTAGTCCTGTTTTAGTCCTGGTTTCAGTCCTGTTTTAGACCTGTTTTATTCCTGTTTTAGTCCTGTTTAGTCCTGTTTTAGTCCTGGTTTAGTCCTAGTTTAGTCCTGGTTTAGTCCTAGTTTAGACCTGTTTTAGTCCTGATTTAGTCCTGTTTTAGTCCTGGTTTTAGTCCTAGTTTAGACCTGTTTTAGTCCTGTTTTAGACCTGTTTTAGTCCTGGTTTAGTCCTAGTTTAGACCTGTTTTAGTCCTGGTTTAGTCCTGGTTTAGTCCTGGTTTAGTCCTAGTTTAGACCTGGTTTAGACCTGGTTCAGTCCGTTCATTTGGATTTTAAACCAGTTTTATTATTTTATTTTTATTCTGATAAAGTGAGTTGTGTTTGTTTGAGCTGCTGTGGCTCCGGCGCCGCAGCTGTTGGGTTTATTATTGGAGCACGCGGCCGTGTGTCGACCCCGGTTTTGGGGCGGGGTCTCCAGTGCACTGCAAAAAATAAATATCCAACGCTCAGAACGCTCTCTTCCACCTTGTGATGTCATGACGTGGGAGTTTTCAAGCTGGTATCTGGTCATATCGGTGTGTCAAAGCCTGATCCCCTCAGATCTCAGAGGCTCAGCAGGTCTGGTCTGGTCTGGTCTGGGTCTGGTCTCTGGGTCTGGGTCTGGGTCTGGGTCTGGTCTGGGTCTGGTCTGGGTCTGGGTCTGGTCTGGACTTGGATGGAGACACTGGGAAAATCAGGAGCCACAGGAGTGTGTGTGTTGTGTCCTTAGGCAAGACACTTCACCCACATTGTCAAGTATGAAAGTGGAGTGTGTGTGTGAGTGATGGTGGTGGTGGGAGGGGCCGATGGCGCAGATTGGCAGCCTCGCTTCCGTCAGTCTGTCCCAGGGCAGCTGTGGCTACAGTAGTAGTTTACACCACTGAGTGTGAAGTGACTGAATAATGATTTGTAAAGTGCTTTGGGGATCTTGAAACACGCTGTATAAATGAAATCAATCAATCACGTGAACAGCTCTTTTTTTTAAGTAAGTCTTTATACAGCACTTTTCACAGACATTTTTGTCACAAAGGCTGCGTTCAGACTGCAGCCTGAAGGTTTGATGCATGGACCAGAGTTTTGCGTCTTGGCCAGTGTAGACAGAAACGCTATGGTGGAGTGTGTTCAACTTTTCCACTCTGGAGGCTGGTTTCAGATTTTTGCATTTTTAAGCCCCAAAAACGCCTTCACTGTCTAAACCAGTGGTGTCAAACATACGGCCCGGGGGCCAGATCCGGCCCTCCAACCAAGACCTTTAATCTGGTCCTCGGCTGATTTTCTACTAAAATATCTGAATTCTATTTTCTATTAAAATCTTGTTAATTTTCTGTGGTGTTTATCACAGCAGCGTCTCTGTACGTAAAAACCTCGTCCTTCTCCTTCTCAATCTCCTCCTTAAAACAAGTAAGTTGTTCATGTTCTGGCTCCGGTACGAGAGGAACTTTAAAATCTCCAGGTGCTCGATGCTGCGTCCATGTTTGGACAACTTCTGTAAACACAGAGACGCTCGCTGCGGTTGACGTCGTCGTGTCTCCAGTGTCACATGTGGGACACTTTTGGACCGTTTAATGTTCACACTGGAGTCACATACAAGTCACATTTAACTGGAAATGTGAACGACCTCGAAAAACATCGGATTTCACAAAAAAATTGGAATTGAGCGTTAAACCCTGCAGTCTGAACGTAGCCAAAGACACTTTCCAGAACATTCTTCATCATTATTCATTCACTCTACACCTGGTGATGGTAAAACACTGTTGTAGCCACAGCTGCCCTGGGACAGACTGACAGAACGTGCAGCTGCCAGACAATCAGCGCCATCAATCCCTCCGACCACCACCATCACACACACACACCACTTTCATATTAGGCAATGTGGGCGAAGTGTCTTGCCTAAGGACACAACGACAGTTATTCCCACTGGCTCCTCCTGTGGCTCCTGGAAGTCCTAGCAGTGTCCCATCCAAGTCCTGACCAGTAGTAAAGATTATAGATTTTTAACTTTTAGAGCCTCTCAAAGTTTTATTTTGTTGTGTTTTAGTTTTATTTGTGCACATTGGGGGAATCTTTAATCGCTTTTTTCAAGACAAAGTTCATTCCTGGTTTAGATCTTGATTTAGATCCTGATGTAGCTCTTGGTTTAGATCCTCCTGTGGCTCCTCATTTTCCCAGTGTCTCCATCCAAGTCCAGACCAGACCCAGACCAAAAGGCTGAAATGATCCAAATGATTCTAGTGAAGGTGTGTGGAGTTTAAAAACACACTGGAGCACTTCCTGTATCACCTCATGACACACTCATGAACATCTCATGAACATCTCATGAACATCTCATGAACACCTCATGAACATCTCATGAACATCTCATGATACACACATGTTCCACCTTGTGATGTGGAGTGTTTTCAGTGTGAGGCTCCGTTACACTGCAGGGTTTAACGCTTAATTCAGATATTTACTGTGTTTCTTGGACTATATGGCTACGTTCAGACTGCAGGGATTCCATGAAAAAATCTGAATTGAGCGTTAAGTCCTGCAGTCTGAACGTAGCCTTAGTCAGACAAATGTTTCCTTTTTGGTTCTTCCTGTGGATCAATCCTGCCCATCACCTTCACCTTTCACTATTTTTCGATTCCGTTGGGAAGAGAAACAGTTTGAACGGAGGTTTGAGTCACACACATCTGATTCCCTTTTGCATTTATGGAGTTTTGCAAACAAAATTTCTCGAGTCGTTTTCCGCTGTTTGGATCCAACATCCACATAATTACGATGTCCGAATCCCAAAACTAAAATATGACAATATCAGAACCAGAAACAAAAGTGATATGGTTCAAAAGACTTGAAAAGATCGACTTTGACAATAGACACATCCCACTTGTCTGGAATGTTTCACAGTGTGGCATTAATATTAAAAGTTCCAAGTCAGATCTGTGGAGATTGGCGACCCCGTTCCCAGTCAGAATTCCTGTTTTTCGAGGTATTTTTGAGCGATAAAACCTGCACCTGTAACTGAATAAATGTGAAGTGGAGCTGTTTAAAGTCACACTGCGGAACATTCCAGACAGAGCGATGACGTCTCCATAGAAACAGAGCAGAAGACGAACCCCAAACCGAAAAGTTACTCTCACTTGACTTGCAGTTTACCCAAATCCTTTTTACACTTTTTCTTGTTTTCTCGGAGCGCGACGTTGTACTTGTACTCGAGTATTATTGTTTTGAAGTATTTTGAAGTATTTTGGAGGAGTGCAGTGACTCAGAGGGACCACAGGGGGCAGCGTGGAGCAGCGTGGAGTGGAGAGTTTAAGGGTTTAAGGTCAAAGTGAAAGTAAAAATAGGTCACGAATTTGAACAACTGCAGGAACCTGAACCCATGACTGAACCAAACACACAAGAGACTGTGTGAACGGATCACGCCATCACGGACGGAGAGAGAGAGAGAGAGAAGAAGGAGGGAGGAGGGAGGGAGGGAGAGAGAAGGAGGGAGGGAGGGAGAGTAAGGGTGAGAGAGAGGGACGAAGAGAGGGAAAAGAAGAGGGAGAGAGGGAGAAGGAGAAAGGTGAGGGAAGGGGGGATGACTAAGCAAGGAAGAGAGAGAGAAGAGAAGAGAGAGGGAGGAAAGAGGAGAGAGAGGAGGGAGAGAGAGAGAGGGGGAGAGAAAGAGAGGAGAGGGAGGGAGGGAGGGGGGAGAGAAAGAGAGAGGAGAGAGAGGGAAAGAGAGAGCGGGAGGGGGGAGGGAGAGAGGGAGGAGGGAGAGAGAGGAGAGAGGGAGAGAGAGAAGAGAGGAGAGAGGGGGAGAGAGAGAGGGGAGAGAGAGAGAGAGAAAGAGAGAGGAAGAGAGAGAGAGGGAGAGAGAGAGAGGGAAAGAGAGAGAGGGAGGGAGAGAAAAGAGGGAGGGAGAGGGAGGGGGGAGAGAGAGAGAGGGAAGAGAGAGAGAGAGAGAGGGGAGAGAGAGAGAGAGGGAGAGAGAGAGGGAAAGGGAGGGAGAGAAAGAGAGAGGGAAAGAGAGAGAGGGAGGGGGAGAGAAAGAGGGAGAGAGAGAGGAAAGAGAGGAGGGAGGGGGAGAGAAAGAGGGAGAGAGAGGAAGAGAAGAGGGAGGGGGAAGAAGAGAAGGGAGAGGGAGGGGGAGAGAAAGAGGGAAAGAGGGGAGAGAAAAGAGGAGGGGAGAGAGGGAGGGGGAGAGAGAGAGAGAGGGAGAGAGGAAAGAGAGAGAGGGAGGGGGGAGAGAAAGAGGGAGGAGAGAGAGGGAAAGAGAGAGAGGAGAGGGGAGAGAGGAGAAAGAGGAGAGAGAGGAGGGAGAGAAAAAGGGAGAGAAGAGAGAGAGAGAGAGGGAGGGGAAGAGAGAGAAGAGGAGAGAGAAGAAGAGAGAGAGGGAGAGGGAGAGGAGAGAGAGAGGGAGGGAGAGAGGAGGGAGAAAAGAGGGAGGAGAGAGGGAAAGAGAGAGAGAGGAGGGGGGAGAGAAGAGGGAGAGAGGGAAAGAGAGAGAGGGAGGGGGAGAGAAAGAGGAGGGAGAGAGGGAGGGGGGGAGAGAAAGAGGGAGGGAGAGAGGGAAAGAGAGAGAGGATTTGGGAGGAAGAGGAAGGGAGAGAGAAAGAAACAGAATGAGTGTGAGAGAAAGAGAGACACTTTGAGGCTGAAAAAGAGAGAGGGAACGGGGTGAGGGAGGGAGGGAGGAGGGAGGGAGTGAAGGGAGAGAGAGAGAAAAAGAGAGAGAGAGAAGAGAGAGAGAGAGAAGAAGGGAAAGAGAAGAAGAGCGAGAGAAGAGAGAAGAAGGGAGAGAGAGAGAGAGAAGAGAGAGAGAGAGAGAAGAGAGAGAGAGAGAGAGAGAGAAGAGAGAGAGAGAGAGAGAGAGAGGGAGAGAGAGAGAGAGAGAAGAGAGAGAGAAGAGAGAAGAGAGAGAGAAGAGAGAGAGAGAGAGAAGGGGGAGAGAGAGAGAGAGAGAGAAGAGAGAGAGAAGAGAAGAAGAAGAGAGAGAGAGAGAGAGAGAGAGAGAGAGGAGAGAGAGAGAGAGAGAGAGAGAGAGAGAGAAGAGGGGAGAGAGAGAGAGAAGAGAGAGAGAGAAGGGAGAGAGAGGAAGAAGAAAAACAGGGAGAGGGAGGGAGAGAGAGAAGAAGGGGAAAGAGAGAGAGAAGAAAGGAAGGAGAGAGAAGGGAGAGAGAGAAGAAGAGAGAGAGAGAGAGGGGAGAGAGAGAGGTGAGTTTGGTGTGTGGCTGCAGTGACACTCAGACCATAAAGTGCAGAGTTAAAACAACTGCACGTGACACTTTCCCATGAGACAGAGAGAGAGAGAAACAGCGCCCCCTGTGGTCACAAATGAAACTCTCTTTATATTTACAAAAACAAAACCACACTTTGCCGCTCGTTTTGTTTTCTTTAAATTATAAAGACACTGCACAAGTCAAAAATCTACAACGGAGCATAAGGGTCAGATAAAAAAAAAAAAAGATGCTGGAGCTACGAGAATAAAGTCGTAACATTTCCACATTAAAGTTGTAATTTTAAGAGAATAAAGTCGAAGCCAGAAAAAGCTTATTTATGAAATAAAGTCATAATTTTACAAGAATAAAGTCGTAATTTTAGGAGAATAAAGTCGTAAGAATAAAGTCGTAATTTTACAAGAATAAAGTCGTATTTACAACAATAAAGTCGTAATTTTAAAAGTCGTAATTTTAGGAGAATAAAGTCGTAATTTTTAAGAATAAAGGTAATTTTACTACAATAAAGTCGTAATTTTAGGAGTTGTAATTTACAGAATAAAGTTACAACATAAAAGAATTAAAGTCGTAATTTTTAGGAGAAAAAGTCGACAAAAAGTCGTAATTTTACAAGAATAAAGTCGTAATTTTACAAGAATAAAGTCGTAATTTTACAACAATAAAGTCGTAATTTTAGGAGAATAAAGTCGTAATTTTAGGAGAATAAAGTCGTAATTTTACAAGAATAAAGTTGTAATTTTACAACAATAAAGTCGTAATTTTAGGAGAATAAAGTCGTAATTTTACAAGAATAAAGTCGTAATTTTACAACAATAAAGTCGTAATTTTAGGAGAATAAAGTAATTTTAGGAGAATAAAGTCGTAGTCAAAGTAAAGTCGTATTATCAGGAGAATATCGGCTGCTCGGAGTCTGACTGAGTGGACAATTTGGAGCATTTTGTAAAGGAGAAGAATCTGTGTTTCATTCGTTCATTCGACTGAACCAGGACTGAATCAGGACTAAACCAGGTCCGGAACCAAACGAGAAAGACCAGGATTGAGACCAGGACCAGACCAGGACTGAAAACAGTTTAGTCCTGGTTTAAGTCATGGAAATGGGAAATGGCGTTTATGTGACTTTAAAATGCGATGCGGAATATTGCGCCGCATACGGACTGAACCAGGACTAAACCAGGACTGAACCAGGACTGAACCAGGGACTGAACCAGGACTAAAACCAGGACTGAACCAGGACTGAACCAGGACCAGACTGAAACCAGGACTGAACCAGGACTGAACCAGGACTAAACCAGGACTGAACCAGGACTGAACCAGGACTGAACCAGGGACTGAACCAGGACTAAACCAGGACTAAACCAGGACTAAACCAGGACTAAACCAGGACTAAACCTAAACCAGGACTAAACCAGGACTAAACCAGACCTAAACCAGGTCTAAACCAGGACTAAACCAGGACTAAACAAGACCTAAACCAGGTCTAAACCAGAACTAAACCAGGTCTAAACCAGGACTAAACCAGGACTAAACCAAGACTAAACCAGGACTATTCCAGGTCCAAACCAGGTCTATTCCAAGTCTAAACCAGGACTAAACCAGAACTAAACCAGGTCTAAACCAGGACTTTTTCCAAGTCTAACCCGAGTGGATTCGTGTATATTTGTTGATGTGGTTGGAGGTTTAAAAGTTCGTCTAATCGCCCGGAAAATACGGTTATAAGTGTTGTTTTTTTTGGACACTCAAAGAGGCTTCACGAACAAGTAGGAAGTGACACTGTCGAAAACGGTGGAATCCAGTGAAAGTCATGGAAAATTCACTTTAGGTCATGAAAAAGTCCTGGAAAAGTTTTGAAATTTTGTCAGTGACGAAAGAGTGGGAATCCTGTTTCTCCGTCGCGGTGCGTTTGGCCCCCGTTCGCCCGCCGTACTTCAGGGACCCGGGTGGACATTCGGACACGGCCTCGAGTCTAATTATAGAGCGTTTTATTGTGCGGTGATCAGGAAGTGGGCGGTTAGAATGTTAGTTGTTGTTGTTGGCTTCATTGTGACGAGAAACTGCGCTCTGAAAAGTTGTAAACAGCTTTTGTGAACTCCAAGTATCTGTAAGTGAAGAACAACTCGTCTGCTTCTCGTGTTGTAAAGCTGCACTGTGGAACTTTCCTGCAGCGTGTGCGTCTCCATGGAGATGTCAGTGCGTTGGGTTAAATTATCCGCAGTGTGGCATTAAACTCATCGGTCTGCAGGTGTTAAAAGTGCTCGAAAAAAGCTTTAAAACATTCACTCTGACTGTGAGTCTGGTCGCCTCTCCGCAAACCTGACCTGTAGTTTGTCTTGCAGGTCTCCACGGAGACTTGTTACGGTTCTAGACACACTGTGGAACATTCTAGACACATCTCCATGGAGACGGTAACCGGACACGTTACACAGAGCACGTTTATGTCAGTAAAACTCAGGTTCACTTTTACACCTTTAATGGATATTTTGAGTTTGATAAAATGATGGAAACGGAAATCAAATAAAAGAGCGTCCTGAAAATACGGGTGTGGCCAGCAGGGGGCGCAAGGAATCCATCTGCCGGCGCACTGAGGAGTGAAGCAGCTGCAGCAGTAACAGCAGTCATTTCTATTGAGTGCACCTGAAAGACGGAAATCTGTTGGTGTTTCTGTCCAATCAAAATCACCTCCAGACGTCGAGCGGAATTAAATACAGACGATTTAACGAGTTTTCCACGTGAACCTCAATTCAGAATTATTATTTCCATGTAAACTTGAAGGAGAATATTTGAATTCTGAACAATTTCATTCAAAACAATTAAAAAACATCATGTAAACGTCACATTCTGTGTTTCAGTCGTTCATTCGTTTTTCAGTATAAAACCAAGAATAAGAAAAAACAACTTTTTTCTTCATTATTTGTCTCCAAAATCAAAATGAAAAAACAGATAACGGCCGTTTCCCGTTTACGAGACTTCAGTGACTGCGATGTCGGACTGAACCAGGACTGATCCAGGTCCGGGACCAGACCGGGACCAGACCGGACTCCGAACTTTGACTCTGAGCTGCCGCAGGGTCCGAGCCTCCGGTCTGGTCTCGGTCTGGTCCTGTCCTGGTTTCGGTCTCAGTCCCGGTCTGGTCTCGGTCTCAGTCCCAATCTGGTCTCAGTCTCAGTCCTGGTCTGGTCCCGGTCTGGTCTCAGTCTCGGTCTCAGTCCCGGTCTGATCCCGGTCTGTTCCCGGTCTCAGTCCCCGTCTGGTCTCAGTCTCGGTCTCAGTCCCGGTCTGATCCCGGTCTGGTCCCAGTCTCAGTCCCGGTCTCAGTCCCAGTCTGGTCTCAGTCTCGGTCTTGGTCCCGGTCTGGTCCCAGTCTCAGTCCCGGTCTCAGTCCCAGTCTGGTCTCAGTCTCGGTCTTGGTCCCGGTCTGGTCCCAGTCTCAGTCCCGGTCTCAGTCCAGTCTGGTCTCAGTGTTCCGGTCTGGTCCGGTCTGGTCCCAGTCTGGTCTCAGTCTCGTCTCAGTCTCGGTCTCAGTCCCGGTCTGGTCTCAGTTTCGGTCTTCTGTCCCAGTCTGATCCCGGTCTGGTCTCAGGTCTGGTCTCAGTCTCGGTCTCAGTCCCGGTCTGGTCCCGGACCTGGATCAGTCCTGGTTCAGTCCGACATCGCAGTCAGTGAAGTCACGTAAACGGGAAACGTCCTTGATCCGTTTTTTTCCCCCCATTTTTCATTTAAACACAAAATCGAAAACTGAAAAAACAAATCATTATCTGTTTTTTCCATTTTGGTTTTGGAGACAAATAATGAAGAAAATTGTTGTTTTTTTTCGTTTTCTTATTTTTGATTTTATACTGAAAAACGAACGAACCAATGACACACGGTTTGGTCAGATTTCTCCGCTTCAAGTGGAGTGTTTCCCTCCTGTTCTCCGGCTGGGGGACAGGGGAGGCTGCAGAGGAAAGAGCCCAGAGGAAGTGAAGCGTTTCCTGGACATGAGGGGCTCCCAGCAGGCCCTCTCACCCTGCACCATTCTGCTCGATCAGCCGGACGCTCGCCCAAAACCCCGGATCAGCTTTTAAAACTCAACAAAACTAAATCACGGAAAAAAACTCCAGCATTTTCTCGTGTTTTTTTTTTTTTTTTTGTAAATATGGACTAAGACGAGTTTAAAATGGATGTAATTTAACCCCAACAAAACTCCATTCATTTCAATTTTTGGTTATTTTTCCGTTGACATGTGACCGCTTTCGGATTTAAAACGTAATCTGAATTTTTTCCGGAATTTTTACTTTTTTTTTTGGATTGAAATTCGACTTCACGTTTTGGATTTTTGAGGAAAAACTCCAGCCATGTTGCGGTGTTTTTTGCAGCACGCCAATAACCTCCAGCACTCCAACCCGTATCTAAGTGTTGCGTTCAGAGGTAAGAGGAAAAATTAGTTCGTGTGATTCCAGAAAGTTCAATAGAATAAAAATTTGAACGCTAAAAAAGTGTCGCGAAAACCAAATATTTACGTACGTGTTTGTTATTGGAGAGTGAAGTAACGGAGGTGATTTTGTGATTTTTTTTCCAGTGTTTTGTTTCATTCGTACACGTTTAACACACAAATCCTGCAAACTGAGCTCTTCTCTCTAACAGAAAACACTCCGTTCCACCTTGTGATGTCATGTGGTGATACGGGAAGTGCTCCACTGTGTTTTTAAAGGTCCTGTATTTACGCAAAATTGACTCTTGTGAGCTCAAAGTCGTGTTCTAATGTTATTACCTCGTCAGAAACTTTATTATTAGTCTGTCTACATCTTCAAAGCTCTGTTCCACCTTGTGATGTCACGAAGTGGTAGTTTTCAAGTGAACAGCTACTTTTAGAACTAATTTAAAACGCGAGATTCTGTGAAATGTTTTAACAGCTCGACCGTTTGTAAAGTTTCAGGAAAGTCTTTGGGTAAATTGAATTTTCCTTTCACAAAGCGGTAGTTTTCTAGTCAGTCTGGCGCCACCTAGTGCCGCCGCTCAATTTCATTTTTCTCCAGTGACTAGGTCAGGAAGTATGGCCCGTGGGACAACTGCGGCCCTCAGGCAAATTTTTCTTGGCCCTCAGGTTTCCAGTTGAATTGGCCCAAATGACCTTGCATCAATTAAAAATTAACTTTTTACTGCAAGTTTTTTATTTTTTAAATCTACATTGATAAAGCAAATATTTGATATTTAGTTTGTGGTTTTAAGGATCTTAGGCTCCGTTCAGACTGCAGGGCTTAACGCTCAATTCCGATTTTTTTGTGAAATCCGATGTTTTTTCGAGGTCGTTCACATTTCCAGTTAAATGTGACTTGTATGTGACTCCAGTGTGAACATTAAACGGCCCAAAAGTGTCCCACATGTGACACTGGAGACACGACGACGTCAACCGCAGCGAGCGTCTCTGTGTTTACAGAAGTTGTCCAAACATGGACGCAGCATCGAGCACCTGGAGATTTTAAAGTTCCTCTCGTACCGGAGCCAGAACATGAACAACTTACTTGTTTTAAGGAGGAGATTGAGAAGGAGAAGGACGAGGTTTTTGGTCGTGGTGTTTTGTGGTTCAGTCCGTTGAAAGGAACGTGTGGATGTGGAGACGGAGCCAAGAGTGGTGAGTGGAGATGTGCTTCACTTCAGTCACACAGAGTTCATTAACAATTTTCTCCTACTTCAGTGCAGAATAGTGACGTTTGTGTCTTGTTGATAACGTGTAGGTGGATGAATGCACTTTGTCCGTTCACACTGAAGTCACATGTTAAAGATCAGATATGTATCAGTTTCAGGAGCACATATCCAAGTGTCCTGGGTCACATTTGAAAAAATCTGATCTGTGTGGTTCAGACTGACATTAAAAGATCAGATACAGGAACATAGAGACAAAAAATCTGATTTGGGTCACTTCAGGTGCAGTGTGAACGCAGCCTTAGAATGAGTCATCAGTTTTTATTCATTCTAACGTGTTAAACCTCGTCGCCCTCATAAAAACAATAAAACAACATATGAATAAAAACAGAATCTAATAAAAACAACAAATAAAATGTCAACATCTTTTACCTTTAGTCCAGTCAAGATTGGCAATTCCAAAAGGCTGAAATGGTCCAAATGATTCTAGTGAAGGTGTGTGGAGTTTAAAAACACAACGGAGCACTTCCTGTATCACCACATGATGACATCACAAGGTGGAACAGAGTGTTTTTACATCAGTTTGAGAAAAGAACTCAGCCTAAATCTGCAGGGTTTGTGTGTTAAACGTGCGAATGAAACAAAAGTAAAATAGGAGATCAGATTTTTAAGTTTGTTTGTTTTGGGGTTTTTTTTGGGGAGTAGCTCTTGACTCCATCTAGTGGCGGAGGTTTTGCGTTGTTTGTTTGTAAACGATGTGTTTCCATGACGGTCGCGCGCGCGGAGGAGCGGAGTGTTTTCTTGACACCTCCGGCTCCGCTCCTGTTTGCGGCGACGTGCTCCGGGGCCGTTTCCGTTCTTTGTGTGGAGCTGCTGCTTCCTGGTGCCATCACAATCGCTGAAGCGGCTCCTGTGCCCGGGCAGATTCCTTTCAGACCCGTCCAACGCTTTCAGGACGGCGGAACACACCTGGGCCATCGCCATAGTGATTAACAACATCAAACAAAAGAGTAAATTTGTTCGGAATTAGTCCTCAGAATAGAATAGTACATGATAAAAATAACACTGTTCTTTGACTCATGCGTTTTACATTTTATTTAACCTGCTCATGTCAGACTGATCTGTGTCGCTCTGAATCGAGTTCTTCACATTTTCGATCTGAACAAAGAGACAAAGGCTGCGTTCAGACTGCAGCCTGAAGTGACCCAAATCCGATTTTTTGGCCCCTATGTTCCTGTATCTGATCTTTTAATGTCAGTCTGAACCACACAGATCAGACTTTTTCAAATGTGACCCAGGACACTTGGGCTACGTTCAGACTGCAGGGCTTAACGCTCAATTCAGATTTTTTTGTGAAATCCGATGTTTTTTCGAGGTCGTTCACATTTCCAGTTAAATGTGACTTGTATGTGACTCCAGTGTGAACATTAAACGGCCCAAAAGTGTCCCACATGTGACACTGGAGACACGACGACGTCAACCGCAGCGAGCGTCTCTGTGTTTACAGAAGTTGTCCAAACATGGACGCAGCATCGAGCACCTGGAGATTTTAAAGTTCCTCTCGTACCGGAGCCAGAACATGAACAACTTACTTGTTTTAAGGAGGAGATTGAGAAGGAGAAGGACGAGGTTTTTGGTCGTGGTGTTTTGTGGGACAGAACGTTGAAAGGAAGGAGGAGGAAGGAGGAGCACATATCCAAGTGTCCTGGGTCACATTTGAAAAAATCTGATCTGTGTGGTTCAGACTGACATTAAAAGATCAGATACAGGAACATAGGGGCCAAAAAATTCGGATTTGGGTCACTTCAGGTGCAGTCTGAACGCAGCCTTGGATATGTGCTCCTAAAACCGATACATATCTGATCTTTTGACATGTGGTAAATGGTAAATGGTCACATTTTTCTATAGCACTTTTCCACCTTCAAGGCACTCAAGGCATGTGACTTCAGTGTGAACGGTCAAAGTGCATTCATCCACCTACACGTTATCAACAAGACACAAACGTCACTATTCTGCGCTGAAGTAGGAGAAAATTGTTAATGAACTCTGTGTGACTGAAGTGAAGCACATCTCCACTCACCACTCTTGGCTCCGTCTCCACATCCACACGTTCCTTTCAACGGACTGAACCACAAAACACCACGACCAAAAACCTCGTCCTTCTCCTTCTCAATCTCCTCCTTAAAACAAGTAAGTTGTTCATGTTGTGGCTCCGGTACGAGAGGAACTTTAAAATCTCCAGGTGCTCGATGCTGCGTCCATGTTTGGACAACTTCTGTAAACACAGAGACGCTCGCTGCGGTTGACGTCGTCGTGTCTCCAGTGTCACATGTGGGACACTTTTGGGCCGTTTAATGTTCACACTGGAGTCACATACAAGTCACATTTAACTGGAAATGTGAACAACCTCGAAAAAACATTGGATTTCACAAACAAATCTGAATTGAGCGTTAAGCCCTGCAGCCTGAACGTAGCCTAAGAGATCAGGAAACACAGAATGTCATAAAACGTCAATAATTTGAATCCGACTCGTCGAGCGGAAGAAGCTGAAAAACTAAACTAATCTGTATTTTTGCTAAAACTGACTGAAGTCCGTCCATCTGCAGCGTCGTGCTTGTTTTGGTTCGTTTGAGAGCTTCACTTTCACAAACCTTCGCTGCTGCAAATATCAGAGAATACATCATACAGAGTTAACTTTTATTGTCACATTTTGTATTTTGTTACTTCTACAAATCTTACTGCCAGTTGTACTGCTAATATTTTCTCCGTTTAAAGCTACTGCTTGAGCTCCGTGGATTAATCTCACTTAACCACAAAACAATATTTGCCCCAAAAGCAACATTTATTTTATGTACTGTATTTTCCGAGCTATTAGTCGCTCTGGATTATAAGACGCACTGTCATTAAATGGTCTATTTTCGAACTTTTTTCACAAATAAACCGCACCGGACTTTAAAGGAAACCCAACAGTGTGATGGGTGAGTGGTTTTGTTTGTTTGTTCGTTCACGGTGACTCTGGGATCGCTGGATTGTCGGCGTGTTCGCAGTGACTCGGTTGTTCAGTCGTGTCTAGAAGCGGCACGTCGCGCTCGTGGCTTTTTCGGTTCGTTCCTCCGTTCCGTTCCTCACATTTTTAGCTCTTTTTATTGTTTTGTAAACACTATAATCATCTCCCGCAACAACAGATTAACATGTTTTATAAGTTTCGGTTTTGCTGCTAAGTCGCTCCCCCTTCAGAGCGCGATCACAACACAATCACCGCGCGTCCCCTCTAACGAAACTACTGCGGTTTTCTGTCACGTTTTTGTATTATTTATGGGAAATTTTCGTGTTTGTCGTCGTATTTATGGAGAAATCTTGTACAGAGAGATCGCTAGATTACTCAAACACGCACGGATGTCTCTAAAACCTCTTCAGACATGTTTTTTTTAGACGATGGAACGTTATAACACGGGAGAAAGCTCCAAAAATACCCCCTCTTTAAGCACAGTTCTCCATTCTCCTCGACAGAAATTCTAATCTTGGTCAACGGAATTTCAGTTTTGTCCATCGTTATCGGTCATTTTTTTACATTTTAAAACTTTCGTGTAGGGAGGGTGTGTCTGGGACCAACGGATTGTCGGCGTGTTCGCAGTGACTCAGTTGTTCAGTCGTGTCTAGAAGTGGCACGTCGCACTCACTTCTTTCGGTTCGTTCCTCCGTTCCTCGTCGGCGTGGAGTGATGAGTGTGTGGGTGTGTTTCTAATCCGTGTATCATTCGTTCATTCGTTTTTCAATATAAAACCAAAAATAAGAAAATGAAAAAACAACAGTTTTCTTCGCTATTTGTCTCCAAAACCAAAATGAAAAAACAGATAATGATTCGTTTTTTCAGTTTTCGATTTTGTGTTTAAATGAAGAATGGAAAAAATGGATAACGGCCGTTTCCCGTTTACGTGACTTCCGTGACTGACTGCGATGCCGAACTTTTGCACCGGGTACGGACTGAACCAGGACTGATCCAGGTCAGACCAGAGCGGGACTAGAGCGGGACCAGAGCGGGACCAGACCAGGACCAGAGCGGGACTAGAGCAGGACTGGGGCGGACTCCAAGCTTTGACTCTGAGCCTCCGCGGGGTCCAAGCCTCAGCTTCGAGCTCCGGTCCTGCCGTGGGCTCTGAGCCTCCGGTCTGGTCTCGGTCTTGTCTCGGTCTTGTCTCTGTCTCAGGCCCGCTCTGGTCCCGGTCTGGTCCCAGTCTCAGTAGCGCTCTGGTCCCGGTCTGATCCCGGACCTGGTCCATTTGAACCAAAAGCTCTTAGTTCGGTTTGTTTTCGTTGGTGTGAAAGCGTCAGTTGGATGCTTTGCACCACCTCGGAACCAGCCGCGGTTCTGGAGCAGCCCGTCCGGACCTGTAGTCCACAGAACATTCTCACTTTCCCCGCACGGAACCAGCGCGGAGACGATGACACGTAACCGCTCGGACCGCTGGTCTCGGTCTCAGTTCCGCTCTGATCCCGCTCTGGTCTCGGACCTGGATCAGTCCTGGTTCAGTCCGTACGCGGTGCAAAAGTTCGGCATCGCAGTCACGGAAGTCACTGAAGTCACGTAAACGGGAAACGGCCGTTATCCATTTTTTCCATTCTTCATTTAAACACAAAATCGAAAACTGAAAAAACGAATCATTATCCGTTTTTTCATTTTGGTTTTGGAGACAAATAACGAAGAAAACTGTTGTTTTTTTCGTTTTCTTATTTTTGGTTTTATATTGAAAAACGAATGAACGAATGATACACGGATTGTTTCTCTGTGCGGTCGCTGTCTCTCCGTGTGTGTTTGTGTGTTCTGTGGGTGGTGCGGCTTTGTAGTTTACTGAAGTCGTACTGGGACACCCCAGTGGATTCGTGTATGGGGCGCTCTGGATTGTGGCGCAAGGTCGTTTTTTGATGGGGTTGGAGGCTTAAGAGCTCGTCTAATCGCCCAGAAAATACGGTAAATGAATTTTACTGGACTCATTTTCTTCTTGAAGCTCATCATTTGTTGGAGTTTGAGCTGCTGACGCCTCTTGTTTGTGCTCGGACCAGAACAGCTCCCACCAACAGCTCCATTATTTTGCATGTTTTGACATATTTTCATTTAAACGGTGTCGTAGATGTGTGTAGATGTGTGTAGATGTGTGTGTAGATGTGTGTGTAGGTGTGTGTGTAGTGTGTGTGTAGATGTGTGTGTAGATGTGTGTGTGTGTGTGTAGATGTGTGTGTAGATAGATGTGTGTGTAGATGTGTGTGTGTAGATGTGTGTAGTGTGTGTGTAGATGTGTGTGTAGATGTGTGTGTATGTGTGTGTGTGTGTGTGTAGATGTGTGTGTAGTGTGTGTAGATGTGTGTGTAGATGTGTGTGTAGATGTGTGTAGATGTGTGTGTGTGTGTGTGTGTGTGTGTGTAGATGTGTGTGTATGTGTGTGTGTGTGTGTAGATGTGTGTGTGTGTATGTGTGTGTGTGTGTGTAGATGTGTGTAGATGTGTGTGTGATGTGTGTGTATGTGTGTGTAGTGTGTGTAGATGTGTGTAGATGTGTGTGTGTGTGTGTGTGTGTAGATGTGTGTAGATGTGTGTGTGTGTGTAGATGTGTGTGTATGTGTGTGTGTGTGTGTGTGTGTATGTGTGTATGTGTGTGTGTGTGTAGATGTGTGTGTGTGTAGGTGTGTGTAGGTGTGTGTGTGATGTGTGTAGATGTGTGTAGTGTGTGTGTAGATGTGTGTGTAGTGTGTGTGTGTGTGTAGTGTGTGTGTGTGTGTGTAGATGTGTGTGTGTGTGTAGATGTGTGTGTAGTGTGTGTAGATGTGTGATGTGTGTAGTGTGTGTGTGTATGTGTGTGTGTGTGTAGTGTGTGTGTGTGTGTAGATGTGTGTAGATGTGTGTGTGTGTGTGTAGTGTGTGGTGTGTGTAGTGTGTGTGTGTGTGTGTGTGTGTGTGTGTGTGTGTGTAGATGTGTGTGTAGATGTGTGTGTGTGTGTAGATGTGTGTGTGTGTGTAGATGTGTGTAGATGTGTGTGTGTGTGTAGGTGTGTGTGTAGTGTGTGTGTGTGTGTGTAGATGTGTGTGTAGGTGTGTGTGTAGGTGTGTGTAGGTGTGTGTAGTGTGTGTGTGTGTGTGTGTGTGTAGGTGTGTGTAGGTGTGTGTAGTGTGTGTAGTGTGTGTGTGTAGTGTGTGTGTGTGTGTGTGTGTGTAGATGTGTGTAGGTGTGTGTGTAGTGTGTGTGTGTGTGTGTGTGTGTAGTGTGTGTGTGTGTAGGTGTGTGTAGATGTGTGTGTATGTGTGTGTGATGTGTGTGTGTGTGTAGTGTGTGTGTATGTGTGTGTAGAGGTGTGTGTGTGTGTGTAGATGTGTGTAGATGTGTGTGTGTGTGTAGATGTGTGTGTGTGTGTAGTGTGTGTGTGTAGTGTGTGTGTGTAGTGTGTGTGTGTGTGTGTGTGTGTAGGTGTGTGTGTAGATGTGTGTGTAGTGTGTGTGTGTAGTGTGTTGTAGATGTGTGTGTAGTGTGTGTGTGTAGATGTGTGTAGATGTGTGTGTAGTGTGTGTGTGTGTAGGTGTGTGTAGATGTGTGTGTGTAGGTGTGTGTGTGTGTGTAGATGTGTGTGTAGGTGTGTGTGTAGATGTGTGTGTGTGTGTGTGTGTAGTGTGTGTGTGTAGATGTGTGTGTAGTGTGTGTGTAGTGTGTGTGTGTGTGTGTGTGTGTATGTGTGTGTGTGTGTAGGTGTGTGTGTAGATGTGTGTAGATGTGTGTGTAGTGTGTGGTGTGTAGTGTGTGTGTGTAGTGTGTGTGTAGTGTGTGTAGGTGTGTGTAGTGTGTGTAGATGTGTGTGTAGGTGTGTGTGTAGGTGTGTGTGTAGTGTGTGTGTAGTGTGTGTGTAGTGTGTGTGTAGATGTGTGTGTGTAGTGTGTGTGTGTGTAGTGTGTGTGTAGATGTGTGTGTAGATGTGTGTGTAGGTGTGTGTGTAGTGTGTGTGTGTGTATGTGTGTGTAGTGTGTGTGTGATGTGTGATGTGTGTGTAGGTGTGTGTGTAGTGTGTGTGTGTGATGTGTGTGTGGTGTGTGTGTAGATGTGTGTAGTGTGTGTGTAGGTGTGTGTGTAGTGTGTGTGTGTATGTGTGTGTGTGTGTGTAGATGTGTGTGTAGGTGTGTGTGTAGTGTGTGTAGATGTGTGTGTGTGTGTGTGTGTGTGTAGATGTGTGTAGATGTGTGTGTATGTGTGTGTGTGTGTAGGTGTGTGTAGGTGTGTGTAGATGTGTGTGTAGATGTGTGTGTAGATGTGTGTGTAGATGTGTGTAGGTGTGTGTAGGTGTGTGTGTGTGTGTGTAGGTGTGTGTGTAGGTGTGTGTGTAGATGTGTGTAGTGTGTGTGTAGGTGTGTGTGTGGTGTGTGTGTAGTGTGTGTAGATGTGTGTGTAGTGTGTGTAGAGTGTGTGTGTGTAGGTGTGTGTAGGTGTGTGTAGGTGTGTGTGTAGTGTGTGTAGTATGTGTGTGTAGTGTGTGTGTGTAGGTGTGTGTGTAGGTGTGTGTAGATGTGTGTGTAGTGTGTGTGTGTAGTGTGTGTGTGTGTAGGTGTGTGTGTAGTGTGTGTGTAGGTGTGTGTAGTGTGTGTAGATGTGTGTGTAGTGTGTGTGTGTGTAGGTGTGTGTGTGTGTGTGTGTGTAGGTGTGTGTAGTGTGTGTAGTGTGTGTAGTGTGTGTGTAGGTGTGTGTGTAGTGTGTGTGTAGTGTGTGTGTGTGTGTGTGTGTAGTGTGTGTGTAGTGTGTGTGTAGTGTGTGTGTATGTGTGTGTAGGTGTGTGTGTAGATGTGTGTGTAGTGTGTGTGTGTGTGTGTGTAGATGTGTGTGTGTGTGTGTAGTGTGTGTAGATGTGTGTGTAGATGTGTGTAGGTGTGTGTGTAGTATGTGTGTGTAGGTGTGTGTGTGTGTGTGTGTGTGTAGTGTGTGTGTAGTGTGTGTGTAGTGTGTGTGTGTGTGTGGTGTGTGTGTGTGTGTGTGTAGGTGTGTGTGTGTGTGTGTGTGTGTGTGTGTGTGTGTAGTGTGTGTGTGTAGGTGTGTGTGTGTGTAGGTGTGTGTGTAGGTGTGTGTGTAGTGTGTGTGTGTGTGTGTGTAGTGTGTGTGTGTAGTGTGTGTGTATGTGTGTGTGTGTGTGTAGGTGTGTGTGTAGTGTGTGTGTGTAGTGTGTGTGTGTGTGTGTGTGTAGTGTGTGTGTGTAGGTGTGTGTGTGTGTGTGTAGTGTGTGTGTGTAGGTGTGTGTGTGTGTGTGTGTGTGTGTGTGTGTGTGTGTGTGTGTAGTGTGTGTGTGTGTGTGTAGTGTGTGTGTGTAGTGTGTGTGTAGTGTGTGTGTAGTGTGTGTGTGTAGTGTGTGTGTGTGTGTGTGTGTAGGTGTGTGTGTATGTGTGTGTGTGTGTGTAGGTGTGTGTGTAGGTGTGTGTGTAGTGTGTGTGTGTAGGTGTGTGTGTAGATGTGTGTGTGAGGTGTGTGTGTAGGTGTGTGTGTAGTGTGTGTGTGTGTAGATGTGTGTGTATGTGTGTGTGTGTAGGTGTGTGTGTAGTGTGTGTGTGTGTAGTGTGTGTGTAGGTGTGTGTGTAGTGTGTGTGTGTAGATGTGTGTGTATGTGTGTGTGTGTGTGTGTGTGTGGTGTGTGTGTAGATGTGTGTAGGTGTGTGTGTAGGTGTGTGTGTAGTGTGTGTGTGTGTGTGTGTGTGTGTGTGTGTGTGTAGGTTGTGTGTGTAGGTGTGTGTGTAGTGTGTGTGTGTAGATGTGTGTGTAGTGTGTGTGTAGTGTGTGTGTGTGTGTGTGTGTGTATGTGTGTGTGTGTAGATGTGTGTGTAGGTGTGTGTGTAGTGTGTGTGTGTAGTGTGTGTGTGTAGTGTGTGTGTGTGTGTGTGTAGGTGTGTGTAGGTGTGTGTGTAGTGTGTGTGTGTGTGTGTGTGTGTGTAGTGTGTGTGTGTAGATGTGTGTGTAGGTGTGTGTGTAGTGTGTGTGTGTAGGTGTGTGTAGTGTGTGTGTGTGTGTGTGTAGTGTGTGTGTAGGTGTGTGTGTAGATGTGTGTGTAGGTGTGTGTGTAGGTGTGTGTAGTGTGTGTGTGTAGTGTGTGTGTGTGTAGGTGTGTGTGTAGGTGTGTGTGTAGTGTGTGTGTAGTGTGTGTGTGTGTGTGTGTAGTGTTGTGTGTGTGTGTGTGTAGATGTGTGTGTGTGTGTGTAGTGTGTGTGTGTGTAGTGTGTGTAGTGTGTGTGTAGTGTGTGTGTGTGTGTGTGTGTGGTGTGTGTGTAGTGTGTGTGTAGGTGTGTGTAGGTGTGTGTAGGTGTGTGTATGTGTGTGTGTGTGTAGAGTGTGTGTGTGTGTAGGTGTGTGTAGTGTGTGTGTGTAGGTGTGTGTGTAGATGTGTGTGTAGGTGTGTGTGTAGGTGTGTGTGTAGATGTGTGTGTGTGTGTAGGTGTGTGTGTGTGTGTGTGTAGATGTGTGTGTAGATGTGTGTGTGGTGTGTGTGTGTGTAGGTGTGTGTGTAGGTGTGTGTAGTAGGTGTGTGTAGGTGTGTGTAGGTGTGTGTAAAATCCCTCAGTCGTCCAGGTAGAATCTATGGCAAAAGGAGAGATTCAGTTTGTTGTTAATATCTTAGGGTTGAGGTGTTTCTTTTCTGCACATTTTGCAATAAACAACGTCTTTGTCAATTCTTCCATCTGGTCGTTTTTTGTTTTTTTTTTATAGAAATTTCCCGTCCAGACGCTTTCAAGCTGCAGCGTTGTTGAACTTTGTGTGTCAATATAATCGTCATTCCACGACATGTTGCACTGACAACATTTCGTGTTTGGTAAACTGTGATAAAATGTGTTAATATTTTTAATGCATTATTTTCTTTGTAATTAATTAATCATAATGAACATGTTAATGTCCCACCCCTAATTTTTTATTAATCATTGCATTCATACAATGCAGCCTTTCAAGACACCCAAAGCACTTTACAGATCATTCTTCATTCACTCGTGTGGACATACCGGCTTGTAAAAGCCTGATCCTGTCAGATCTCAGAAGTTCAGCAGGTCTGGGTCTGGTCTGGGTCTGGGTCTGGGTCTGGGTCTGGTCTGGGTCTGGTCTGGGTCTGGGTCTGGGCAGGACTTGGATGGAGACACTGGGAATTCCAGGAGCCACAGGAGGCTCCAGTGGCAAAAAAACTGTTGTTGTTTAATTAGGCAAGACACTTCACCCACATTGCCTAGTATGAAAGAGGTGTGAGCGTGGGTGGTGGTGGTTGGAGGGGCTGATGGCGCAGATTGGCAGCCTCGCTTCCGTCAGTCTGTCCCAGGGCAGCTGTGGCTACAGTAGTAGTTTACACCACTGAGTGTGGAGTGACTGAATAATGAACTGTAAAACACTTTGGGGACCTTGAAAGGCGCAATATAAATGCAATCAATCAATCACTCAATACTCAGAGGTGGTGAGCTGCTACTGTAGCCACAGCCGCCCTGGGACAGACTGACCCTCCAACCACCACAACCTCCACAACTCTCACACACACTCCACTTTCATACAAGGCACTGTGGGTGAAGTGTCTTGCCTCAGGACACAACTGTTTTTGACACCTGGAGTTCCCACAGGTCTCCCATCCAAGTCCTGACCAGACCCTGCTAAACCATGCAGGCCAAGTTACAGGTCAGATCTATGGAGAGGCGCCCTCACTCACAGACTCAAGAGAGACAAGTGAGTGTTAGAGCCTCCAGACGTCACTGCACCAAAATACTGACCTGTACTTTCAGCCAATTTGGATCTAAAAACACCAACATGTTCTTGTTTTGTCTCACCTCATGTGTTTAAGACTTTAATAGTTTCCTCACCGAAGCCTCTGGAGTTGGAGTTTTGTGTGTTTTGTTTCTCTGATTCCCGTTCGAGCGTCTTATCTTCTCCCATTCATTTTGATTTGAATCCGTTTCCAAGTTTAACCCGTCTCTGTTTTCTCACCACATTCTTTACTATTCTGAGCTCCCGCCGACAGCCGTGCCAAAATCCGAACAGGAAGTAGCGCGGTGCCACTTCCTGTCTGTCCGATGCCCTCCCTCCCTACGTCGTATTTCAAACAAACCCCGGGTCCATTTTTAACCCGGCGCGACCCGGCTGACCCGGAGTCTCGGTGTGAAGTGTTTGAAAACAGGAAAGAAAACAGCTCCATGGCCGCGCTGGCACCGAGTCAAAGCAGATCAGTCAGGACTCTCTGCTAAAGCTGCTCTCTGCAACTTTTCTCTGTCGTCACGGAGATGATTTTTTTTTTTTTTTTGCTCTACCAGAAGTGAGTGTCGGCGCCAGTCAAATGAGGCTCACTGAGGCCGGAGGGAATTTGGAGTTGAGTTCAATATTTGAAATAGAAATTTATTTAGATTTAGAGTTGAGTTGTACAGTTGTAGGGAGTATTATCTGTGACATAAGGGTGAGTCGTTGTACAGTTGTAGGGAGTATTATCTGTTACATAATGGTGAGTTGTACAGTTGTAGGGAGTATTATCTGTTACATAATGTTGATTTGTTGTGCAGTTGTAGGGAGTATTATCTCTTACATAAGGGTGACTTATTGTACAGTTGTAGGGAGTATTATATGTTACATAATGCTGAGTTGTACAGTTGTAAGGAGTATTATCTGTTACATAAGGGTGAGTTGTACAGTTGTAGGGAGTATTGAGTTGTACAGTTGTAGGAGTTTATCTGTTACATAATGGTGAGTTGTACAGTTGTAGGGAGTATTATCTGTTACATAAGGGTGAGTTGTACAGTTGTAGGGAGTATTATCTGTTACATAAGGGTGAGTGAGTTGTACAGTTGTAGGGAGTATTATTAGTTGTCTGTTACATAAGGGTGAGTGTTGTACAGTTGTAGGGAGTATTATCTGTTACATAAGGGTGAGTTGTTGTACAGTTGTAGGGAGTATTATCTGTTACATAAAGGTAAATTGTACAGTTGTAGGGAGTATTATCTGTTACATAATGAGTTGAGTGAGTTGTACAGTTGTAGGGAGTATTATCTGTTACATAAGGGTGAGTTGTACAGTTGTAGGGAGTATTATTATCTGTTACATAAGGTTTGTGAGTTGTTGTACAGTTGTAGGGAGTATTATCTGTTACATAAGGTTGTGAGTTGTGGACAGTTGTAGGGAGTATTATCTGTTACATAAGGTGAGTTGTTGTACAGTTGTAGGGAGTATTATTATCTGTTACATAAGGGTGAGTTGTACAGTTGTAGGGAGTATTATCTGTTACATAAGGGTGAGTTGTTGTACAGTTGTAGTTGTAGGGAGTATTATCTGTTACATAAGTACAGTGAGGTTTGTTGTACAGTTGTAGGGAGTATTATCTGTTACATAAGGTGAGTTGTACAGTTGTAGGGAGTATTATCTGTTACATAAGGTGAGTTACATCTGTTTGTTACAGTTGTAGGGAGTATTATCTGTTACATAAGGGTGAGTTGTTGTACAGTTGTAGGGAGTATTATCTGTTACATAAGAGTGAGTTGTTGGACAGTTGTAGGGAGTATTATCTGTTACATAAGGGCGAGTTGTTGTGCAGTTCTGTTCTGTTGTGGTGTCTTTTTTTTTTGGTGTTTTCTTGGTTTTCATGTCGGTTTTGGGTTTTGCGTCGTTTCTCTATTTGTGGCGCATCTTTCGGTGATTTTTTTATTTTATTTCATTTGCACGTTTTTTTTTTTTTTTGGTTTGTTCGTCGTTTAAACTTGTATCTGAGTTTGCGAATTTGCGTCGTTTCTGTTCTCGAAGCTGTTTTCTCGCACTGAGACGCACCGTATTTTCGAGCTGTAAAAACGACGATATCTCCATAGAAACGAGCAGGTGATGGACCCTCCGCCAGTTCTGGGACACGTTTGACGGTTGAGTCCTCGGACCCGCCTCTGTGTTGGTTTGAGTTCGTGTGAATCAGGTGATGGGACTTTCACTCTTCACAACAATGGAGAAATCAAAATAGTTTCCACAGAACTTCCTCAAGTCTTTAGTGTTTTCCTCTGCTGCGGGAGCCGTGTTCTTTTAGACGAGACTAAAGACGCACTGTGGAACTTTTCTAGTGGAGGTTCTCTCAGCTGCTCGTCTCCATGGAGATGATGTTATTGCGTTGTCTGGAATGTCCCGGTGTGGCTTTAAACGCATCCATCTGCTGTTTTATTGACCTACAAACGTGTCAGATGAGTCCACGACGTCCGTTGCCCTGGAAACAAGCGCCATTTCTCGGACTTTTCCCGGAACGATGGACCAGACTGAGAGACTTTAGTGTTTTTATTAAATAAAACCATCAGAGGAAAAGATCCACTCAAAGACTGGAGCGTCTTTATATTTATACTCCACTAATGATACTGATTTAGTCCTGGTTTAGTCCTGGTTCAGTCCTGGTCCAGTAATTGTTTAGTCTTAGTCCAGTCCTTGTATAGTCCTGTCCAGTCCTGGTTTAGTCGTGGTCCAGTCCTGGTTCAGTCCTGGTTTTTACCTGGTTTAGACCTGGTTTAGACCTGGTTTAGTCCTGGTTAGTCCTTTAGTCCCTGGTTTAGTCCTGTTTAGTCCTGGTTTAGTCCTGGTCCTGGTTTAGAGTCCTGGTTTAGTCCTGGTTTAGTCCTGGTTTAGTCCTGATTCAGTCCTGGTTTAGACCTGGTTTAGTCCTGGTTTAGTCCTGGTTTAGTCCTGGTTTAGTCCTGGTTTAGTCCTGGTTTAGTCCTGATTCAGTCCTGGTTTAGGACCTGGTTAGTCTGGTTTAGTCCTTTAGTCCTGGTTTAGACCTGGTTTAGTCCTGGTTTAGTCCTGGTTTAGTCCTGATTCAGTCCTGGTTTAGACCTGGTTTAGTCCTGGTCCTTTAGTCCTGGTTTAGACCTGTTTAGTCCTGGTTAGTCTGTTCAGTCCTGGTTTAGACCTGGTTTAGTCCTGGTTTAGTCCTGGTTTTAGTCCTGGTTAGTCCTGGTTTGGTTTAGTCCTGGTTCAGTCCTGGTCCAGTCCTGGTTTAGTCTTGGTTCAGTCCTAGTGCAGTCCTGGTTCAGTCCTGGTCCAGTCCTGGTCCAGTCCTGGTTCAGTCCTGGTTTAGTCCTATTCCAGTCCTGGTTCAGTCCTGGTTTAGTCCTATTCCAGTCCTGGTTTAGTCCTGGTTTAGTCCTGGCAGCTCAGTTGTACTGTTTGTGTTTTTGGGTCTTTCTCTTTCTTCTTCTTGATAATAACGTTGTTACGTCACTGGATAATCGTCTCTGATTGGTTGACGCGGTGCGTTCATGGTTGTCGTAGAGACGCTCACTGGAACTTCAGTGGAAAAAATCCCCTGGGCTGAGAGATTTTTCTCATAGAGGCAAAGTAATCACAAACTGCTCGTGTTCGTCTGACAGGCACCTACAACTTACAAAAATGTCGGGTTTTGTGGTGATTTTTACCTATTTTTAGATCATAAACTTTTTCTCAGCTCAAAATCCTTCATTTGTCTTAAAAAACTCTTTATAATCATTCGCTCTGCTCCTCTCTGCTCCTCTCGCTCTGATTGGTCAAAGTGATCACATGATACATGAGACCGTGCTCTGTGTGTGCGTTCGTGTGCGTTCACATTTGCCGTGGAAAAAAAGGGCACTACTGCACATGCTCGGTCGGCCCACAGCCACCAGGAGAACCTCGATCGACCCACTGTGAGGCTTGCTTGGGCACGTCTTATGGCAAAAGTTCAGTATTTTCAACTTCTGACGCTGACGCCACTGAAACCTGAAAGACAAAAAAGATCACAAAAACACAGAACAACCCAGACTTTAAATCACATAGAGTTTGTTTTTAAACTGGACTCTTTGACGCTCTGGTCTGAACAAACCTTTAAGTGTGAAAACTCCCACAAAAACTCATTCACATTTTATTTACAATTTGAAAAAAACACTTAAAAACATCTGAACTGAGCCTCAAGACGATCAGTGTGAATGTATCCTGATCAATACGGCAATTAAAATGTAAAATAATGTGTGTATCATCATAAATTACAGTTACATACCCAATAAAAAGTTCATGTTTTTGTAAACTTTGGTGAACTACAGTGTTAGCATTTAGCCTCATTAGCTCGTAGCAAACCTGTAATTTTCACAGGATCACATTAACTTGTCACAAAAATATTTTTATTGAATTTTTTAGTGTGAGTTTTATATATATTTATTTTGGTGTTTTTTTATATATATATATTTGGTGTTTTTAATTTGTTTTATTTTTGTTTTATATATATTTTTGGTGGATTTTTTATGTTTTTTTTGTTTGTTTTGTTTTTTTGGGTTTTTTTGGTGATTTTTTTTAAATATATTTTTTGATGTGTTTTGTAAATTTTTTGAGTATTTTTTGTGTGTTTTTTTTATATTTTTGGTGTTTTTTTTGTATATTTTAGTTTTTTATATATATTTTATATATTTTTTGGAATATTTATGGTGTGTAATTTTGTATATTTTTGGTGTTTTTTTTTTTATTTTTGGTGTTTTGTTCTTTTTATATTTTTGATGATTTTTGTTGTATATTTTTGGTGTTTTGCTGTATTTTGTTTATTTTTGATGATTTTTGTTGTAAATTTTGGTGTTTTGTGGCACACTTTTGGTGTTTTTAATATATTTTTTGTGTTTGTTGCATATCTTTGGTGTTTTGTTTTGGTTTTTTTTGTATATCGTTGGTGTTTTTTGTATATTTTTAGTATTTAGTGTATCGTCATAAATTACAGTTACATTCTCGATAAAAAACCCAGCGGCATAAATAAATCAGCGTGTTTCGGGGTAAACGAGTCTTTGAATGGTCCATAAATCCACAGAGACTCCACTTCCTGTGATATCTGCCACAGACAGGAAGTCAGACCTTAAATGGTCGTGTAACAGGAAGTCACCAAGAGATAAACGAGTAAAACTGGACTTTTGTTCTTTGAGTGATTCTTTATTATTCGTCTGTCTGCATTTCCAAAAGCCAATCACACTCAACAATCTTCTGTAGCTGTAACGGTATCATGACCCAAATGCCTGAAAGTTTCATAGTGCGGCATTAAAATGATCTTCTGTATTTTTATAAACCATCAGAATTTATTTTTTAATAATATTCGTCGTAAATATGTCCACAACTATTATGACACGATCTTTGTTTCTTTTTTTTTTAGGGGCCAAGAAGAAAACGAAAGTTGTCAAGAACAACCCCAACCCCGTGTGGAATGAGGTACACAACATGACACACACAAACTACACACAAACTACACACAACACACACAAACTACACACAAACACTACACACAACTACTACTACACACACAAACTACACACAACACACAAACTACACACACACACACAAACTACACACAAACTACACACAAACTACACACAACTACACACAAACTACACACATACTACTACTACTACTACTACAACACAACAACACACACAAAACTACACACACTACTACTACTACAAACTACACACACAACTACACACACACACACAACACACACAAACTAACACACACAAACTACACACAACACACACAAACTACACACACACAAACACACACAAACTACACACAAACTACACACACACACAACACACACAAACTACACACAACACACACAAACTACACACAACACACACAAACTACACATAACACACACAAACTACACATAACACACACAAACTACTACTACACACACATTCAGTTTACACACATAATTCTTTTTTGTTGTATATTTTTGGCATTTTGGTGATTTTTTTTTGGTGTGTGTGATTTTTGTATATATTTTGTGTTTTTTGGTGTTTGGTTGTATATTTTAGTTTTTTTATAAATTTTTTTGGGGGGGTATATATATATATATATATATATATATATATATATATATATAATATTTTTGATGTGTTTTTTATATTTTTGGTGGGTTTTTTTATGTTTTGGTGTTTTTTATAGATTTTTTTTGGTGTTTTTTATATATTGTTTGTGTTTGTTGCATATCTGTGGTGTTTTTTTATTTATTTATTTATTTTTTGTATATTGCTGGTGTTTTGTTCCATATCTTTGTTGTTTGTTTTTGTTTGTAGGGTTTTGAGTGGGACCTGAAGGGGATTCCTCTGGACTCTGGAGCTGAGCTGCACTGTGTCGTCAAAGATCATGAGAAGATCGGACGCAACAGGTAAAAAAAAAAAAAAAATCCACAAAAACTTAAAAATGCACTAAAATAAAACCAAACATAACAAACATCCCACTAATAAAACCAACGCACATCACATCGGGTTTGTCAAGTTTCTGTGCACAGTTTTGTATCATGTTTTTGAAAGAAATTAGAAGTTTGTCTAGTTCACAATCACACGAAATTCCTATAATATAAGTTTTTTTTTTTCCGTATCTGTGTCACTTTTTTGAAGCGGTTGGAATTTTTGGGCGTGGATCTTCTGTTCTGGAAAAGTTCAGGACATGAAACGGCGAGGGCATCCTCTGATTGTGCTGCGTTCATGTGTGATTTATGACTCTATTCTTTTACACCAGATATGACACACGTGCTCCAGAAGTGTTACGTCACGAACCCTGGAAGTGCAGCGCTAACCGGAGGCACTGCTCTGTCTGAAGACACGGTTTAAGACTTTAACATGAACTTTATTTGATCACAATCTGTCTTATCTGGAACTACAACAGGCTGAGTTGTACTTTTAAAAAAGTTTCTCACATCGATCAGTTTTGGCCCTTGTGACTTCAGGCTGGGGGTGTTCTACGTGTATCTCTATGGTGGAATGTGCAGCAGTTACCATAGTGACACAACGGATGCACACGGAAGTTTTAAGATCGTCTGAAAACTCAAGATGAAACACAAAAGTGATTTAAAGAGCACGTTTTCATTTTCTTGTGATCAGTGCGAGTGTTCACGATTCTGTTCAGGAGTTTGATTTTCAACAAAAACTTGAGAGTGACTTAAATTTTTGTCCCTTTTTGAGATGATTTTTCACTCGTGTGACTGCGCTGCAAAAAACTAAATCCAGCCAAGTTAAGACGACTTGAATTAAGAAAGTTTTTCCGGCACCAACTTTTTTAATCTTGTCTGTGTTTATCTAGTGTTTTTTTTTTTATTTATTGTTATGTTACATGTGCAAAATGAATACATTAAAAAACAAAAACAAGTTTCCAATCTGCTATAATTCAAATAAACAAAGATGTGCATGTCTCAAGAACAATGGGGAAAGAACAGACAATAAATATATTTAAAAAAACTAAACAAAACTGAAAAACAGTGCATTAGAGTGAGGGCCCCACACTCAAGTTCGCCTGGGGCTCCCAAATTGCAAACTCCGCCACTGGGCACCACAAGACACAAACTTTAAAAATATTTTTTGTAAATTAGTTTTTTGATGCTGTTGTGTTTGTTCAGGCTTTTGGGCGAGACCAGACTGTCCCTCCGAGACGTACTCAACTCTCCGTCTTTAACCGCCATGTTCACCATCTCCCTGATGGACGCCAAGAGGAACAACACCGGAGTGAGTTACACTTTTGTTTAACTGCCCCATATTACACAAAATGAACTCTTAGCTTTAAAGCTGCACTGTGTAACTTTTGGGTTGGGGGTCTGTCACCTGCTTGTTTCTGTGGTCATTGCTCTGCCTGGAATCAACAAGCGATTGTGTGGAGAAAAGTTTTGTAGTAGTATTAGTTTGGCCCTGGTTTAGTCCTGGTTTAATCTTGGTTCAGTTCTAGTCCAGTCCTAGTTTAGTCCTAGTTTAGTCTTGGTTCAGTCTTGGTTCAGTCTGGTTTAGTCCTGGTTTAATCCTGGTTTAATCTTGGTTCAGTTAGTCCTGGTTTATTCCTGGTTTAGTCCTGGTTCAGTCCTGGATTAATCCTGGTTTAATCTTGGTTCAGTTCTAGTCCAGTCCTAGTTTAGTCCTGGTTTAGTCCTGGTTCAGTCCTAGTTCAGTCCTGGTTTAGTCCTGGTATAGTCCTGGTTCAGTCCTAGTTCAGTCTTGGTTTAGTCCTGGATTAATCCTGGTTTAATCTTGGTTCAGTCCTGGTTTAGTCCTGGATTAATCCTGGTTTAATCTTGGTTCAGTCCTGGTTCAGTCCTAGTTTAGTCCTGGTTTAGTCCTGTTCAGTCCTAGTTCAGTCCTGGTTTAGTCCTGGTATAGTCCTGGTTCAGTCCTAGTTCAGTCCTGGTTTAGTCCTGGTATAGTCCTGGTTCAGTCCTAGTCAGTCTGGTTTAGTCCTGGTTTAGTCCGGATTAATCCTGGTTTAATCTTGGTTCAGTCCTGGTTTAGTCCTGGTTTAGTCCTGGTTTAGTCCTGGTTTAGTCTGGTTCAGTCCTGGTTCAGTCCTGGTTTAGTCCTGGTTTCAGTCCTGGTTCAGTCCTGGTTTAGTCCTGGTTCAGTCCTGGTTTAGTCCTGGTTTAGTCCTGGTTCAGTCCTGGTTCAGTCCTGGTTCAGTCCTGGTTCAGTCCTGGTTTAGTTCTGGTTCCACAGTGTGACTTTAAACAGCTCCACTTTACATTTATTCAGTTACAGGTGCAGGTTTTACAGCTCAAAAATACTTTGAAAAACAAACATTCTGACTGAGCGGGGTCGCCTCTCCACAGATCTGACCTGTAACTTGGTGTGGTTTGGTCTCCATGAAGATAAAAAGGTTTAAAGCCCTACTGTGGAACATTTCAGATAAAGCAATAAATGTATATAAATGTACATAAACTATAAATGTTCATGGAGAAAAGTATTTGACGAACCCTCCACCAGAAAAGTTACACAATGCAGCTTTAAATGAGTTCTGTCTTCTGTTATAATTAATTGTAAAAAGAGACAGACTTTTCTTTTGAACGACTCTTCGAAATGAACTGATCCAAAAGATTCGGATCCCACAAAGGAGTCGTAAATCCCAGCACTAGTCCTTACCTCATCACAAACAGACCTGGAGTTGTGTTTTTTGAAACTAACTCACAGTTTTGAAAGTTACTAAATTAGTTTTCCGAATCTGAAGGTTTATTTTGATTTATTTAGTCTCTTCCCGTCGTTCATAAAGTAAAACCTCCTCTTCCTGTTCCAGTCTCAGAGTTTCACAAACACCGCGCCTCGACTCAAGCACGATTTATGACTCGTCTCCTGTGGAAGCTGTTCTGTAAATCCACTGATGAATAAATACTTGACTCTCCGTCTTGTTTTTTCAGGCCACTCTGACTCTGCAGGTGTCGTACCTGCCGCCTCCAGGAGTCGCCCCCATCTACCCCCCTCCTGCCCCCCCTGAGCCCCACCCCCACCCCGCCCCCAGTGTGGAGATGGACACCGTCACCAGTAAGAACCACTCACCCACACCACTCACCCACTCACCACCCACTCACCCACTCACCCACTCACCCACTCACCAACTCACCAACTCACCCACTCACCCACTCACCCACTCACCCACTCACCACTCACCCACTCACCAACTCACCACCACTCACCCACTCACCCACTCACCAACTCACCAACTCACCACCCACTCACCCACTCACCCACTCACCCACTCACCACTCACCCACTCACCCACTCACCCACTCACCAACTCACCAACTCACCCACTCACCCACTCACCCACTCACCCACTCACACCAACTCACCACCACTCACCAACTCACCCACTCACCCACTCACCCACTCACCCACTCACCCACTCACCACTCACCACTCACCCACTCACCCACTCACCCACTCACCACTCCACCACTCACCAACTCACCCACTCACTCACCCACTCACACCACTCACCACTCACCACTCACCCACTCACCCACTCACCACTCACCCACTCACCCACTCACCCACACCACTCACCACTCACCCACTCACTCACCCACTCACCCACTCACCCACTCACCCACTCACCCACTCACCCACTCACCACTCACCCACTCACCACTCACCACTCACCCACTCACCCACTCACCCACTCACCCACTCACCCACTCACCACTCACCACTCACTCAACTCACCAACTCACCACTCACCACTCACCCACTCACTCACCCACTCACCACTCACCCACTCACCCACTCACCCACTCACCACTCACCAACTCACCACCACTCACCCACTCACCCACTCACCAACTCACCCACTCACCACTCACCAACTCACCCAACTCACCCACTCACCCCTCACTCACCCACTCACCCACTCACCAACTCACCCACTCACTCACCCACTCACCCACTCACCCACTCACTCACCCACTCACCCACTCACCCACTCACCCACTCACCAACTCACCAACTCACCCACTCACCCACTCACCCACTCACCACTCACCACTCACCCGCTCACCCTCACCAACTCACCACTCACCCACTCACCCACTCACCAACTCACCACCCACTCACCCACTCACCCACTCACCCACTCACCAACTCACCAACTCACCAACTCACCAACTCACCCACTCACCCACTCACCACTCACCAACTCACCAACTCACCAACTCACCCACTCACCCACTCACCCACTCACCCACTCACCAACTCACCACTCACCCACTCACCCACTCACCCACTCACCCACTCACCACCCACTCACCCACTCACCCACTCACCCACTCACCACTCACACTCACTCACCACTCCCACTCACCCACTCACTCACCACTCACCACTCACCACTCACCAACTCACCACTCACCCACTCACCCACTCACCCACTCACCACTCACCACCCACTCACTCACCCACTCACCCACTCACCCACTCACCCACTCACCCACTCACCCACTCACCGCTCACAGGCAGGAAAAGAAGAGTTCAGTTGATTCTGCAGGACTAAAGGATCTGGACCAACATCAACATCAGAAGAGAAACAAGAGCAAGTTCATGAAAAACTCTTGCGACGCCCCAAGAGTCTGTGAGGAGAACAAGTCTGGAAACCCAGATTCCTCCAATGACGCTTTGGTGTAACCAGATCCTTCAGTCCTGTAGAAGCAGCCGAACTCTGCACTTTTTTGGTAACAAGTCCAAATTTGTTGCCAGTTGTTGAAGTTTTTTCCAAAATGTTTCGTTGAAGCTGCACAGTCTTGGGTGAGTGTGAGCAGCAGATTCAAGACACAAAATGATTTCTCTTCAGGCGTTTTCAGGCCAGCAGAGCCGTGGCGGTTCCGGTTCCCGCACCTAATCTTGAACCGACTCACATGTTCACGCCGGAAATCAGAGTGTTCGGGAACAAAAAAGTTGTTTCCCAACGGGAACCAAGTAAAACTTGTTTTTTCTAAGCGAACTGTGACGACACAGAAGACGTCAGCACGTTTATCCGGGTCACACACGGTAAAATAAACAGAGCAGCTGAAACTATCACGTATGAAATTAAAAGTTTTAAGTCTACAAAAACTATTATGTCCCATTGGTCTTGCATGTGTCCGTGTTCGCCTGATAAGATTACACATTTTTGTATTTGCCGTCGCTGCCGTCCTCTCCTCAGCAGATCGCTGTTGTGTCAGAGCTTCGCACACATAAATAATGACTCGTATAAATACAAATGCTCTCTGGTGTGGATGATGTGATCCATGATTGTTATTTTCCTTGTTATTGTCACTGTTGTGACGTCCGTTTTCATATGGCCTTGTTTTCATTTGGTGGTAAATCCACACCCTCTGTCAATGACACATCGTGGGTTCACGTAAATAGAATGAACACGGCTTTGTTTCCCAGTGTGGGTTTTTTTTATATATTTTTGACATTTTGTTGCATATTTTTGGTATTTTTTGTGTATTTTTGCAGTTTTTTTTTATTTTATATTTTTGGTGTTTTGTTGCATTTTATTATTTTTTTTTGTAACTCTTGTTTTGGTGTGTGCTGTCAGTGATCTCTCTGGACACGCTGGGGGAGGAGGACACGGAGAGCCTGCTGATGGTGGAGGTTCCGGACGAGGCCGGGGCGGAGGACGGGCGCTCTCTGGTCATGGTGGGACCTCAGGGTCAGACGGAGCAGGACTCGCCGCCCGCGCACACGCCCAAACGCTCGCCGCCGTCCTACAGGGGGCAGGAGCGGCTCCGCAGGAAGAGGAAGGGAGCGAGCGGACAGCAGCCCCGACCCCTGCCCAACAAACCCCAGGACCTGCAGGTACTGGACCCGACAAACCCCAGGACCTGCAGGTACTGGACCCAACAAACTCCACAACCTGCAGGTACTGGACCCGACAAACCCCAGGACCTGCAGGTACCTGACCCGACAAACCCCGGGACCTGCAGGTACCTGACCCGACAAACCCCGGGACCTGCAGGTACTGGACCCGACAAACCCCGGGACCTGCAGGTACTGGACCCAACAAACTCCACAACCTGCAGGTACTGGACCCGACAAACCCCACAACCTGCAGGTACTGGACCCGACAAACCCACAACCTGCAGGTACTGGACCCGACAAACCCCAGGACCTGCAGGTACTGGACCCGACAAACCCCGGGACCTGCAGGTACCGGACCCGACAAACCCCGGGACCTGCAGGTACCGGACCCGACAAACCCCGGGACCTGCAGGTACCGGACCCGACAAACCCCAGGACCTGCAGGTACCTGGACCCGACAAACCCAGACCTGCAGGTACTGGACCCGACAAACCCACGGGACCTGCAGGTACGGACCCGACAAACCCCAGGACCTGCAGGTACCGGACCCGACAAACCCCAGGACCTGCAGGTACCGGACCCGACAAACCCCAGGACCTGCAGGTAGTCTGGGCTCTGACACAAAAGTACGGCTGTAAACAACTCTGAGCTGCCGCCGTGCTCTTGGGCAAGACACAGATGAACTATATTACTTTTGACTTGCATTTGTGGGTTTAAAATTTTGGACTGACCGCCTGAAAAGAGTTTACTGAAGTCAGAAAGTTTTATTTTCCTCATCGTCACATCACGAGTTTTATTTTTTTTACAGAACCTATCTTACTCTGGTTTAGATCCTGGTCTAGATCCTGATCTAGATCCTGGACTTGATCCTGGTTTAAATTCTGGTCTCGATCCTGGTCTAGAATCTGGTTTAGATCCTGCTCTTGATTCTGGTCTAGATCCTGGTCTTGATCCTGCTTTAAATCCTGGTTTAAATTCTGGTCTTGATCCTGATCTTGATTCTGGTCTAGGTCCTGGTCTTGCTCCTGGTTTAGATCCTGGTCTTGATATTGGTCTAGAATCTAGTTTAGATCCGGGTCATAATTCTGGTCTAGATCCTTGTCTTGCTCCAAGGTTAGATCCTGGCTTGGATCCTGGTCTTGATTCTGGTCTAGATCCTGGTCTAGAATCTATTTAAGATCCTAGTCTTGCTCCTAGTCTAGATCCTTGCCTTGCTCCTGGGTTAGATCCTGGGTTAGATCCTGGTCTAAATCCTGGTCTAGATCCTGGTTTGGATGCTAGTCTTGATTCTGGTCTAGATCCTGGTCTTGATCCTGCTTTATATTCTGCTTTAAATCCCGGTCTTGCTCCTGGTTTAAATCCTGGTTTACATCTCAGTCTTGATCTAGAATCAGAATCTAGTTTAGATCCGGGTCTTAATTCCGGTCTAGATCCTTGTCTTGCTTCAAGGTTAGATCCTGGGTTAGATCCTGGTCTTGATCTCCGTCTAGCTCCTGGTTCAAAACCCGGTCTTGTTCCCGGTCTTGATCCTGGTCTGGTTTTCAGGTCCGTGTCCGGATCATCGAGGCTCGTCAGTTGCCGGGCATCAACATCAAACCCGTCGTCAAGGTAACGGTCGCCGGGCTGAACAAGAGGACGCGGATACGCAAAGGAAACAACCCCGAGTTTGACGAGGTAAAAGTCTAATTTATAAACAAAATTTAAAAAAAAAATTATGAAATACAACAATTAAAAAAAAAAAAAAATCTGGTTCCATTTCATTTCTCAGACATTTTTCCTGAACTTTTTCGAGACTCCTTCAGACCTGTTCGACGAGCCGATTTTCATCACAGTAAGAACAAAAAAATACAACTGGTTTACACAAAAGTTTATTTATTCCTGTTCACGTCCAGTCAGAAGTTTGGACTTACTTTTAAATTTGTGTAGATTCTTCTGTAAAAAAAATAAATATTATAAAATAATAAAAATATACAAATAAATAAATACATAAATAAATCAAATGTAGTGAGTAAAATGTAAAAGTTGTACACTTATATAATCTGTTTATTAATGTTATATAGGTTATATAAAGTAAATATATGGCTAATATGTTCTAATTAATTTATAATAATAATAATAATAATAATAATAATAATAATAATAATAATAATAATAATAATAATATTTGTCCATAGGTTTGTGATTCTCGATCTTTGAGAACTGACGCAGTGATCGGCGAATTTAAGGTAAAATTTATTTCTTATATATTAAAGCTGCACAGTGTAACTTTTCGGTTTGGGGGGGTCCATCATCTGCTCGTTTCTATGGATACGTCATTGCTCTGCCTGGAATGTTCCACAGTGTGACATTAAACAGCTCGACTTTACATTTATTCAATTACAGGTGCAGGTTTTATGGCTCAAAAATACCTTTGTAAAACAGACATTGTGACTGTGAGTGGGGTCGCCTCTCCACAGATCTGACCTGGAACTTGGTCTGGTTTGGTCTCTATGCAAATAGAAAGCCTGTTCATACTTCATAAAAACATAAGAACTTTGTTCTTGTTTTGAGGTGATAAGAACAAGAACAACATTCGTTCAGAACTGCCCAGTCTGACCGCTCTTTTTTATTGGTGACCCAATGTTTGGTTTTCACAGACTTCTCACCGAGTTTACTCCAAACTTTTCTACACTGAATTTCGTCCGAGCCTAAAATGTCGGTGATCTCCCTCCATGAATTTCTTGTCATTTGGCGTCTTTATCGTCACTGAGCGTCTCGTACAGATGTTTGTATTTTCTCACCGTTTCCTTCAGCTGTGAGGAGAGGACGCAGATAAACCACGCCCACATAAACCACGCCCACATAAAAACACGCCCACATAAACCACGCCCACATAAACGACCAATCAGAGCGCAGATGTGGGACAGAGCTGCAGGACAAAGTTCTGCTCATCTGAGGAGTCGAGAACAAAACACAAGAACTAAACAACAGGAGCTGGTGTCATTTTGTTTTGAATAAATCTTTAATGCCACACTGTGAAACATTCCTGACAAAGCAAAAACATCTCAATGGAGAAAAGCACTGACCGACCCTCCTCCAGAAAAGTTACACACTGAACCTTTAATCATTTTTATATGTATTTATAGTTTGTTTACTTATTTTTTTTTATGATAAATTTGACCAAAACTGTTCTTTGTTTTTGCCCAGGTGGACGTCGGGACAGTTTATAATGAACACAGTGAGTTCGATACAGAAATGTTCCGTCACGTTCGTTCGTTCTTTCACTTTTGACTCTGGTGCGTCTCTGTTTTCGTAGGACACTGTTTCCTGAGAAAATGGCTGCTCCTCTGTGACCCCGACGACCTCTCGGCTGGGGTCAGAGGTTATCTGAAGGTCAGCCTGTTCGTGCTGGCGGCCGGCGACGAGCCTCCGGTGAGTTTACGATGAGGGTTTAAAGAGTTTCAGACTTTTAGAGCCTCTCAGAGTTTTATTCTGTTGTGTTTTAGTTTTACTGGTGCAAGTTTGTTCTTTAGTCACTTATTTTCAAGACGACCTTCATTCCTGGTCTAGATCCTGGTCTAGGTCCTGGTCTAGATCCTGGTCTAGCATCTGGTTTAGATCCTGGTCTTGATTCTGGCCTTGATCCTGATCTAGACCCTGGTCCAGGTCTTTGTCTAGGTCCTGGTCTAGGTCCTGGTCCAGATCCTGGTCTAGGTCCTGGTTTAAATCCTGGTCTAGATCCTTGTTAGATCCTGGTCTAGGTCCTGGTCTAGATCCTGGTCTAGCATCTGGTTTAGATCCTGGTCTTGATTCTGGCCTTGATCCTGATCTAGACCCTGGTCCAGGTCTTTGTCTAGGTCCTGGTCTAGGTCCTGGTCTAGGTCCTTGTTAGATCCTGGTTTAGCTCCTGGTCTAGTTCCTGGTCTAGATCTTGGTCTGGTCCTGGTCTCGGTCCTGGTCTAGGTCCTGGTCTAGATCCTGGTTTAGATCCTGGTCTGGATCCTGGTCTAGGTCATGGTCTAGGTCCTAGATCCTGGTTTAGCTCCTAGTCGAGATCCTGGTCTAGGTCCTGGTCTAGCATCTGGTTTAGATCTTGGTCTAGATCCTGGTCTAGAGGTCTAGATCCTGGTTTAGAACCTGGTTTAGCTCCTAGTTTAGATTTTGGTCTAAATCCTGGTCTAGATCCTGGTTTAGCTCCTGGTCTGGTCTGGTCCTAGGTTTTAGATCCAGGGCTCCTGGTCTAGATCCCAGGTTTAGATCCTGGTCTTGATCAGATTTTTGGTTCTTTCTGCTACTTTCTCGTTGCATCTCAGTATTTTTATAATGATATTGTGTTTTTTTTGGTAAAAGTGTTTAGTAAAAGTGTTTGGTAAAAGTGTTTAGTAAAAGTGTTTGGTAAAAGTGTTTGGTAAAAGTGTTTAGTAAAAGTGTTTAGTAAAAGTGTTTAGTAAAAGTGTTTAGTAAAAGTGTTTGGTAAAAGTGTTTAGTAAAAGTGTTTGGTAAAAGTGTTTAGTAAAAGTGTTTGGTAAAAGTGTTTAGTAAAAGTGTTTAGTAAAAGTGTTTGGTAAAAGTGTTTAGTAAAAGTGTTTGGTAAAAGTGTTTAGTAAAAGTGTTTAGTAAAAGTGTTTGGTAAAAGTGTTTAGTAAAAGTGTTTAGTAAAAGTGTTTAGTAAAAGTGTTTAGTAAAAGTGTTTGGTAAAAGTGTTTAGTAAAAGTGTTTAGTAAAAGTGTTTAGTAAAAGTGTTTGGTAAAAGTGTTTAGTAAAAGTGTTTAGTAAAAGTATTTAGTAAAAGTGTTTGGTAAAAGTGTTTAGTAAAAATGTTTGGTAAAAGTGTTTAGTAAAAGTGTTTGGTAAAAGTGTTTAGTAAAAGTATTTAGTAAAAGTGTTTAGTAAAAGTGTTTAGTAAAAGTATTTAGTAAAAGTGTTTAGTAAAAGTGTTTAGTAAAAGTGTTTAGTAAAAGTGTTTAGTAAAAGTGTTTAGTAAAAGTGTTTAGTAAAAGTGTTTGGTAAAAGTGTTTAGTAAAAGTGTTTAGTAAAAGTGTTTGGTAAAAGTGTTTAGTAAAAGTGTTTAGTAAAAGTGTTTAGTAAAAGTGTTTTGTTGTGAGATTCGGGTCTGGACTCGTGTGGTGTTTGTCGTGTTCCAGGCGGACAAACGCGAGTGTGTGGAGGAGCGCGAGGACATCGAGGGAAACCTGCTGCGTCCGGCCGGTCTGTCCCTGAGAGGAGCAACTTTCACCGTCAAAGTCTACAGAGCCGAGGACCTGCCCCAGAGTGAGAAAAATACTACTATTATACTGTACAAGAAGTACTACTGTTATTATACTGTATGCAGTACACAAAAGAAGAAGTACTACTGTTATTATACTGTATAAAGTACACAAAAGAAGAAGTACTACTGTTATTATACTGTATAAAGTACACAAAATAAGAAGTACTACTGTTATTATACTACTGTACTACTGTACACAATAAGAAGAAGTACACTACTGTTATTATACTGTATAAGTACACAAAATAAGAAGTACTACTGTTATTATACTGTATAAAGTACACAAAATAAAAGTAAGTACACAAATAAGAAGTACTACTGTTATTATACTGTATAAAGTACACAAAATAAGAAGTAGTACACAAAATAAGAAGTACTACTGTTATTATACTGTATAAAGTACACAAAATAAGAAGTACTACTGTTATTATACTGTATAAAGTACACAAAAGAAGAAGTACTACTGTTATTATACTGTATAAAGTACACAAAAGAAGAAGTACTACTGTTATTATACTGTATAAAGTACACAAAATAAGAAGTACTACTGTTATTATACTGTATAAAGTACACAAAAGAAGAAGTACTACTGTTATTATACTGTATAAAGTACACAAAATAAGAAGTACTACTGTTATTACACTGCATAAAGTACACAAAATAAGAAGTACTACTGTTATTATACTGTATAAAGTACACAAAATAAGAAGTAGTACACAAAATAAGAAGTATTACTGTTATTATACTGTATAAAGTACACAAAATAAGAAGTACTACTGTTATTATACTGTATAAAGTACACAAAATAAGAAGTAGTACACAAAATAAGAAGTACTACTGTTATTATACTGTATAAAGTACACAAAATAAGAAGTACTACTGTTATTATACTGTATAAAGTACACAAAATAAGAAGTACTACTGTTATTATACTGTATAAAGTACACAAAATAAGAAGTACTACTGTTATTATACTGTATAAAGTACACAAAATAAGAAGTACTACTGTTATTATACTGTATAAAGTACACAAAATAAGAAGTAGTACACAAAATAAGAAGTACTACTGTTATTATACTGTATAAAGTACACACAATAAGAAGTACTACTGTTATTATACTGTATAAAGTACACAAAATAAGAAGTACTACTGTTATTATACTGTATAAAGTGTAAACAAATAAGATTACAGTCACAAACTAACGAGCATTAGCATTAGCATTAGCCAACAGTTTTTCAGTGCTCTGTTTGAAGCTCTTGTTAAATTAGACTTTAATTTGAGCTTTATTTTAATCTGATCAGAAAGAGCTGGTTTAGTTGGAACTACAACAGGAGAGTTGATTTGTGCTGTTAATTAAACAAGTTTCTCGAATAACATTACAGTCACAAGCTAGCGTTAGCATTAGCATTAGCATTAGCCAACAGTTTTTCAGTTTGTCACTCTCACATTTTTTTTGAAAATCAAACCCTTAAACATGACCATGAACGCTCTGACCGATCACAGGAATATGAAAATGTGCGACATAAAAACTTCAGGTTACGTTTTCTAATGTGTGTGTTGTGTCTTCATGGTAACCGCTAAACATCCCACCATAGACGTACATGCAGAACACCCCCAGTGCGACGTCAGTGCAAAGTATCAGCGATTACACGACCAGTCAAAAGTTTGGACACAGCTTCTCGTTCAGTGTTTTTTGTTTGTTTTTTTTTCTTTAATTTTACATTTTTATGACATTTTTATACATTTTATTATTCTACATTTTATTTACAAACAGAAGACGTCAAATTTATGAAGCAAGATCTATTTTTTGAGTGTCCACCCTTTTACTTTGTTGCGATCCTTGGCCTTCTCGCAGTGAGCCTCCTGAAATAAGGTTCAAAAAGAAAAGGGCGGCTGTTTAATTTTTTAGTTTTTAGTTTAAGTTTTGAGTTATTTTGAGTGAATTTTTGGTTTGCTGCGTCGCTACATGTGTTACTCCTAATTTTAATGTCTTCGGTGAGAATCTACAATGTAAATAATCACGTAAATACAGAAGACGTGTACATTTTTTGCCCGGTGGTGTATAAGAACGTTTCCAGTACAACAGAGTGATTTTCGGTGTGTGCTGCCCTCTAGTGGACGACGCCATCATGGACGGGATGAGGCAGTTCTTCGGTTTCGACAGTAACAGAAAAAACCTGGTGGATCCGCTGGTGGAGATTCACTTTGCTGGAAAAACTGTAAGTCATCTTTTTTTTTTTTTCATTTGAAGATGCACTAAATGACAAGAAATGACATGGAGACAAGCAGGTGGTGAATCTTTACCAGAAAAACTTACATAGTGAGCCTTTAACAGTCCTGTATTTCCTCCTCAAAAACAAACCTTGTCTCCATGTCCTTTCTTTGCTTGGAGTTGTTTTTTGTTTTTTTCATTGACATGTTTGAGTACCTCTTCATTATCAATCTGTTTATATCTACAAAGCTCAAAATGCTCTGTCCCACCTTGTGATTTATTTATTTATTGATGTATTTATTTATATATAGCAAAGACGGTGCATATTGACCAACTTCATAATATGCCAGGAGGTTAGTTTCCATCTGCAGTCCTTTGCCAGATGTACAGAGGGCACCCTAGAAAGAGAGATTACAGATATAGATGTAGATACAGATGAGATTTTAAGAAAGTCATATTTAAAGGGATAGTTCGGGTTTTTTGACATAAATCTCTCTGGCATCCCCGTGAGCAGTGTCGTGCATCCACACTGACTTTACCCCCGACAGCGTCCGGTGAGCTGAAACCCTGGCCGTTTTCGGTGCTGACGAAAGTAGTCCGGCAAGTTGGCTGGGGACATTAAAATAAAGCATTTTTCTTCTCAAAACAACATGTGTTCAAAAGAGCGATACATTTGCGTCACAAAACCATCGTCCTCGAAAAAGTCAGACCTCATAATCACTTGGCACTAGTTTCTCTCCGTTCGTATCAGTGCGCGCTACCCACAGGTGACAGCCGCGCCTGGTTCACTTTGTTTACTACTTGGAATGTTAACGACATGACACCGACGATGAAGACATTGCCTTTACCACAAAGCCAAAGGGATATTCTTATGCATCTTATACAAGCTTACTTATAAACTTATGTCTCTAGCTCTCACGTTAGCTCTCTCACGTGGCGGCGTCTGCGCATGTAAACACTGCCGAACAACTGAAGAAAGTGATGGATCCATGCACGGCTGTCACCTGTGGGTAGCGTGCAGTGATACGAACGGAGAGAAAATAGTGCCAAGCAATTATAAGGTCTGACTTTTTCGAGGACGATGGTTTTGTGATGCAAATGTATCGCTCTTTTGAACACATCTTGTTTTGAGAAGAAAAATGCTGTATTTTAATGTCCCCAGTCAATTTGCCGGACTATTTTCATCAGCACCGAAAACCTCAAGGGTCTCGGCTCACTGGACGCTGTCGGGGGTAAAGTCAGTGTGGATGCACGACACTGCTCACTTGGATACCATACAGATTCATGTCAAAAAACCCGAACTATCCCTTTAAGTTTGCGCAGCAGCAGCAAAGTAGGCAGCCAGGACAGCATTAGTGAACTACTCCTGAGCAAAACTAATGTTCTGATAATGAATAATGTAAGTAATAAGTCATTCATTAATAAGCAACTTTTTCACTCAGACTCATTCTGGAATTAGAATTAAAAATCGATTTCATGATGTCGATATTAACATAAATAGATTTGTGCAGTTTGAACGCTACAGATGTTCACAGATCACATGTCTCACATTTAAACTGCATAGTCTCTCTGTGCTTATATCAACATCATGAAATCGATTTTAATTTCAATTTAAATTCTAGAATCAGTCTGAGTGAACAAGCTCCTTCTGTTTTCTTCATGACCATAACATGAGTCCAGTTTCTTGTGTGACTAATGTGGCTCGCTGTTTCCTTTAAGTTTTCGTCTTTCTTCTCTTGATCGTTGTGGATAAATTCTTCATGTTAGAATGTTTATCCTTTGTGGAGTTTGTTGGTTGAAGATTTGGTGATGCGGCAGATTTATGAAACTGCTGGAGAATACGACACACAATGAGTGTGTATACATGCACATCAATAACCCGGTTATGATTGGGTTTTTTGAGTGTCCCGGTTTCTTCATGGTGCATGTAAACGCAGTGTCCCGGTTTCAGTATCCTGGTTATTAGAAACCGGGTTACTGTAGCTGGTTTATTCCGATAGTAATCGGGTTACTTGTGGTATGTAAACGCAGTATCCCGATTACTGCAACATAAAGTTGAGTGCACATGCGTCCAAAAGACACTTTCCAGTCTTTTCACCACAACAGTAGAGACATAAATAAAGTGACCAACATAAATAAAGTGACCAACATAAATAAAGTGACCAAATGAGTGAAATGACTGTAAAATAAAGATCTGCGCTAAACCTGCACACGTACAATCTGCACTCATGTGACGCTGAAAAGCTAAAACATGAACTATCTCCTGTACAACACACGCACAGAACAGACTCACCATCATCAGCACCTCGTCTGTCACAGAAATAACACACATAATCCACAGAGTCGTGTCATTTAGTCCAAAAGAAACTGAACCACATTAGGAGCGAGTTGTTTTTATCGCCGCTAACAGTTTATGCTAATTAGCCAAACGGTCTTAAGTTTCGTTTCTGTAAAATGTAAACAAATGTGATCAGAGCTGAATGATCTGATCAAACGGGCTGATGTGTCTATAGTGTTTATGGTTTATATGTTGTAAAGTTGAGTTTATTTATGCAGAAGATTTTAATGAAGAATCTGCACAGTGGATTGTGGGAGATCTCGTAGCTCCTTAGCTTCTTATGCTAAAGGAGCTCACGGTTTGTATTTTTCCTGGTTTATTAAATTGATTTAAGTAAATTTTTGCGCCTGCGCATTTGTAAGATTATGTCAAGAAACCGGGACACTCCATTTGATCATGTACACAGGGATATGAGTGTCCCGGTTTCTCAGTGCTCATGTAAACACAGTAACACGAACACTGACAGAACCGGGATACTGATGTGCATGTGTACGCACTCATTTACACACACATTTTGACACAGAAAACCATTAAATGGAAGTTCAGCTAAACTACAGAGGGACACTGGCGGCCACTGTGGAAAAGATCTATTACTTAGAAGCTCTAATGGAGAATGCTGATTGGCTAAAGGCTCACTTTCTAAGAAATGTTATGAAGCGGTAATTTTCATGTTAACTGTTCCTTTTACCTTCAGTTCAGTAGAGGCCGGATATTTCAAGGCTGTAATTATCCACATGATTCAAGTAGGATTTATGTGTTAAACATGTGTGAATGAAACAAAACACAACTCGAGGTCTGTTTTGTGAGAAAATGGCATAATATTGTGTGGAGCTTTTAATGTTTTTTGTGTGATTCTTTTTCAGATTTGCACTAAAATTCTGGAGAAAAACGCCAACCCTCAGTGGAACCAGAGCCTGACCATGCCCATCCGGGTAAAACTACACCCTGTCCTACACCAAAACACCTTTAAAAACCACAATATTCAACCAAAATCTCATACAATTTAAAGTTTTTGAGCTGCATTTCTTACTATAATAATGATTTTGTTATTTTCTAGTTTCCCTCGATGTGCGAGAAAATGCGGATCCGGATTCTGGACTGGTGAATTCTACTTATTTTTATATTAATTAATTCATTGAGGCTTTCGATATTAGTTTTAGTATGGATTATTATCTGATATTTTAGTCTCACTTTTTTTTTTTTTCCTCCTCAGGGACAGAGCGAGCCACAACGACGTGATCGGGACGTCTCAGCTCTGCATGTCCAAGGTCTCAGCTCCAGGAGGACAAATCGACGGTAAAATAAAATACAAAATTAAAAACTGCATGGGTTTCAGTGTTTTTACCTAAAACAATTTCCCCCCAAAAATCCATGTAGTCGAATAATTTTGAACGTTGAAATGTCGCCCTACTAACCCCAGCCTATATTACCATTTTGTGAAATTCTAATGTCGTTTCCTCGTCACAAACCTGGAGCTGTGTTCAGTGTCAGGAAGGTGACTTTTAAAATGTAATCCCCTACAGATTACAGATTACAGACCCCAAAATGTAGTTTGTAACAGAATCCATTAAATTACTTAAAGTGAGTAATGTAATCTGAATACTTTGGATTACTTGATTTGCTGTAGAGAAACAAAGACGAGGAAATCTTCACAGAACCAAATTAAAAATATTATTGATAGAAGAAGACGAGACACGTCCACACAGCAGGATTCAGTCCTGTTAAATCCTGTTTGAGACACTGGTTTAGACCTGGTTTAGACCTGGTTTTAGACCGACCTGGTTTTAGACCTGGTTTTAGACCTGGTTTAGACCTGGTTTAGACCTGGTTTTAGACCTAGACCTGGTTTAGACCTGGTTTTGGTTTAGACCTGGTTTAGACCTGGTTTAGACCTGGTTTAGACCTGGTTTAGACCTGGTTTAGACCTGGTTTTAGACCTGGTTTTAGACCTGGTTTAGACCTGGTTTTTGAGACCTTGGTTTAGACCTGGTTTAGACCTGGTTTAGACCTGGTTTAGACCTGGTTTAGACCTGGGTTTAGACCTGGTTTAGACCTTGGTTTAGACCTGGTTTAGACCTGGTTTAGACCTGGTTTAGACCTGGTTTAGACCTGGGTTTAGACCTGGTTTTAGACCTGGTTTAGACCTGGTTTAGACCTGGTTTAGACCTGGTTTAGACCTGGTTTAGACCTGGTTTAGTGTCCGGCAATGAGTGGAATTACTGAAATAAAAAAAAAAAAAATTAAAAAAGGGATATATCCCAAAATGTGAAAATAGGAAAATCCCTCTGTGTAATCCATTTATTTCAACAAAGTAACTGTAATCTAATTACCACTCACTGAAACAGTAACTGTAACTGAATACAGTTACTCATCATTTGTACTCTGATTACATTACTCCAGTACATGTAATCTGTTACTCCCCGACACTGGTTGTGTTTTGTTTCACTCACACATTTTGGACACACAAACTCTGCAGATTTAGACTGAGCTCTTCTCTCAAACAGAAAACACTCAGTTCCACCTTGTGATGTCATGTGGTGATACAGGAAGCGCTCCACTGTGTTTTTAACTCTCAACTTTCACTCAGTGGTGGAAGAAGTACTCAGTTGGGTTGCTTAAGTAAAAGTACAGACACCGGAGCAAATTAATAAAAAAAAAGTACAAGTAAAAGTAAAGTACCTGTTTAAAATGTACTTTGCACAGATTTTGAGATCTAATAAAGCTTCAAATGAATATGTTTTTATAAAGATTTGTACGGACGCCGAGAGGGTCACAACAAACGCACACGCCGCAACAAATACAAATGCGACAACAACACAACAAAAAGCCACAACGGAAATGACAAGTCCAGGTCTGTTTGTGACGAGAAAACAACATTAGAACACGACTTAAAGCTCACAAGAGTCACTTTTGTGTAATATAGGAGCTTTAATTTGAACTTTTTTATGGTTTTGCTGAGTGGTTTTCTGAACCGTGTGATCCAGTCTGGTGTGTTTTGCTTGGTTTTGTTTGTTTCTTTGTTTGTTTTTTGTTTGTGTTTGGTTGGATTTAGTTGGTTTTGCTTTCTTTTTGGTCTGTTTTGGTCTTTTTTTGGTTTGCTTTGGTTTGCTTTGGTCTGTTTTGGCTTGGGTTTGGTTTGTTTTGTTCTGTTTTTGGTTTGTTTTGGTTTGTTTTGTTCTGTTTCAGTTTGTTTTGGTCTGTTTTTGGTTTGTTTTGGTCTGTTTTTGTTCTGTTTTGGTTTGTTTTGGTTTGTTTTGGTTGGTCTGTTTTGTTCTGTTTTGAACTGTTTTGAACTGTTTCGGTTTGCTTTGGTCTGTTTTGTTTTATTTCTGTCTGTTTTGGTTTATTTTTGGTGTGTTTTGTTTTCTTTTTGTCTGTTTTTGTCTGTTTTAGTCTATTTTGTTTTCTTTCTGTCTGTTTTGGTTTGTTTTTGTCTGTTTTGTTGGTCTATTTTGCTTTATTTTGCTTTGCTTTGGTGTGTTTTGCTTTCTTTTCGTCTGTTTTAGTCTGTTTTGGCTTGGGTTTGGTCTGTCTTTGGTTTGTTTTTGTCTGTCTTGCTTTCTTTTTGTCTGTTTTGGTTTGTTTGGTGACACATGCATGTGACCAGAGTGTGCGTTTTGTGAAGAGTTTGGTCCTTGCATGAGCCAAACGTACAGAAAGTGTTGAAATCTGCTGTGTTTTTTCTTTCTTCTACACATTATATCACAATAACAAAGAACAAAACAAGATAAAAATGGTAATAATATAAATTCTAAATAAGCAGCAATAAAAAAAAAAGCAAAAGACTAGTATCAAATAAGACACAATTATAAAAATGTATAAATAAACATACACATAATATTACATTTATAACCAAACAGCAACTCAAACATTAATTCTTTACACTTAAAATAAGAAACAAACTCTACTGTTGCTTGAATTAAGTAAAACACACTTACATTGGTAGATTATTTTACATTATTTAAGTTGAATCTACTCAAAAATAAGTCAAATGTTCTTTATTTAAGTGATAGTTGTTGTTTTTTTGCGGTGTTTGCTGTGTTGAGCCTGAGTTTGTGTCGTGTGGCGTTCAAAGACTCTTTTTATTGTGTGTAAAAACCTGAACTGTATTTATGCTCCTCTCGACGCGTTCAGACGACTTCACCCCGCGGACCGTCCACTCCGGCAGTACGTCCACTTCCTTTTTCTTTATACAGTCTTCGTTTAAAGTTGCACTGTGTAACTTTTCAGGTCGGGGGTTCGTTACCATGGAGATACTCTTACTCTTTGTCTATACTGTTCCGTAATATGGTATTAACCTTATATAAGATGCGTTTATTTGATAATGGCTGCTCAAAAATACATAAAAAATCTGAGTTCTGACTGTGAGTAGAGTCGCCTCTCCACAGATCCGACCTGTAAATCAGCCTGGTGGCGTGTTCTTCTTGTTTCTATGGAGATGGAAAAGTTTAGTGTCGTACTAAAGTTACACAGTGCACCTTTTAATGTTTTTTTTTTGGCAAAGTTTGTTCACACTGCGCAACATAATGTCTAAAATGGGCTGAATTCACAATGTTATCTGAGGATTTTTATGTTTATTTATCAACCTAAAATGCTAAACTTTATATTTCTGTTTTATTTCCCTTTTGTTAATGTATTTTTGTGTGATTTTTAGTCAAATAATAGAGGTTTAAAAGTCTTAGATTGTGCAAAAGTGACTCTTGTGAGGTTTAAGTCATCAGTCCTTTCATCAAAAACAGACCTGGACTTGTGTTTTGTTTCATTCACACATTTAAGTAACTCTTTATTTTTAGTCTGTCTTAGTCAGGATCACACTAACAGAGACCAAAACCAGTCCGAGACCACAGGATCCCGAAACCAAGACCAAGACCTCTGAGGGTCGAGACCAAGACAAGACCGAGACTTTTAAAAGTCGAGTCGAAAATTTTCAACATTTATTTGCATTTTACATTTATTTTGGCACATTTATATCAGTTTTTTATAAATCTGTCTCCATTTTATCACTCGATGAGTTTCAAACCTCGAGACCAAGACAAAACCAAGTCCAAGCACCTTCGAGACCGAGACAAGACCGAGTCCAAGCGCACCTTCAAGACCGAGACAAGACCGAGTCCAAGTCCCTTTAAGACCGAGACAAGACCGAGTCCAAGTCCCTTTAAGACCGAGACAAGACCGAGTCCAAGCGCCTTCAAGACCGAGACAAGACCGTCCAAGTCCAAGCGAGACCGAGACCTTCGAGACAAGACCGAGACAAGACCGAGTCCAAGTCCCTTTAAGACCGAGACAAGACCGAGTCCAAGCGCCTTCAAGACCGAGACAAGACCGAGTCCAAGTCCTTTCGAGACCGAGACAAGACCAAGTCCAAGCACCTTTCAAGACCGAGACAAGACCGAGTCCAAGCGCCTTCAAGACCGAGACAAGACCGAGTCCAAGTCCCTTCAAGACCGAGACAAGACCGAGTCCAAGTCCCTTTAAGACCGAGACAAGACCGAGTCCAAGTCCCTTCAAGACCGAGACAAGACCGAGTCCAAGTCCCTTCAAGACCGAGACAAGACCGAGTCCAAGTCCTTCAAGACCGAGACAAGACAAGACCGAGTCCAAGTCGCCTTTCAAGACCGAGACAAGACCGAGTCCAAGCGCCTTCAAGACCGAGACAAGACCGAGTCCAAGTCCCTTTAAGACCGAGACAAGACCAAGTCCAAGCGCCTTCAAGACCGAGACAAGACCGAGTCCAAGTCCCTTTAAGACCGAGACAAGACCGAGTCCAAGTCCCTTTAAGACCGAGACAAGACCGAGTCCAAGTCCCTTTAAGACCGAGACAAGACCAAGTCCAAGTGCCTTCAAGACCGAGACAAGACCGAGTCCAAGTCCCTTTAAGACCGAGACAAGACCGAGTCCAAGTGCCTTTAAGACCGAGACAAGACCAAGTCCAAGCGCCTTCAAGACCGAGACAAGACCGAGTCCAAGTCCCTTTAAGACCGAGACAAGACCGAGTCCAAGTCCCTTTAAGACCGAGACAAGACCGAGTCCAAGTCCCTTTAAGACCGAGACAAGACCGAGTCCAAGTGCCTTCAAGACCGAGACAAGACCGAGTCCAAATGCGGTCGAGTTCAAGACTAAACCAAGACCGTAAAAACAGTCTCAAGACTAAAACCAGTCACGAGTTCTACAACACTAATCTGTCTACATCTCCAAAGCTCAAAATGCTCTGTTCCACCTTGTGATGTCATGAAGTGATTGTGGTTTTTAAGTGAACAGCTCTTTTTTTTTTACCTTTTATTTCAGTAGAGCTCGGCAAGTCCGGGTCTGAAACGATCCAAATGATTCTAGTGAAGGCGTGTGGAGTTTAAAAACACGCTGGAGCTCTTCCCGTATCACCACATGACATCACCAGGTGGAACAGAACGTTTTCTGTTTGAGAAAAGACAAACACAACTCCAGGTCTGTTTGTTATGAGGAAAATTGCGTAAAACGGACCCTTTAATGATTATGAAAACTTAAATCGAGATTGGTTTTCTGAAATGTATTTGTTTATTTAAGCTTTTTTACAGATATAACATGTAAAATACTGAATTATTTACTTAGATTTTTGTGTTTATTTTGTTTGTTTTTTCCTGTTTTTCCTCAGTTGACGACGGTCTCGGTTTCTTGCCCACGTTCGGTCCGTGTTTTGTGAATCTTTACGGGAGTCCTCGAGAGTTCAGCCATTTCAACGACCCCCACGAATCGCTCAACCTCGGAAAAGTACACACGCTTTTTATGATTATTCTTTTACGTCACAGGTGTCAAACATACGGCCCGGGGGCCAGATCCGGCCCTCCAAGACCTTTAATGTGGCCCTTGGGTGATTTTCTACTAAAATATTTTAATTATATTTTCTATTAAAATCGTGTTAATTTTCTGTGGTGTTTATCACAGCAGCGTCTCCAGCGTCTCTGTACGTGGCCCCTCCCACCAGAGCAGCACAAATGAAGACTTGTCTCTTTCCAAACGCTCTTAAAGGACGATCGTTTTGACTGTTGACCGTGACACCCTCATCAGAAAAATGTCCAACATGAGAAAAGTGGAGCCGAGTGCAGGATTTTATAAGAAAAATGAACTTATTCCTGTTTACAGACAAGTTCATGTTAAAACATTGTTTTGAAATAGATTTTTTCTTAAAGTTTCAGGTTGTTCATAATATTATAATATTTTGTAAAAGAAAGAGTTCATCAATTTCAAAAAGATTTCTGTAATAGATTTGTGTTTCTCTGCACAAATATTTGAACTTATTGTTATTTTTGGGGTTTATATGACATGAGTTTTCTGATCCGGACACTTTGGGATCAAAGTCGGTTGGATACGGCCCCCGGAACAAAATGAGTTTGACACTCCTGTTTTACGTGTTTTATTCTTTTACGTGTTTTATTCTTTTACGTGTTTTCCTTGTTCCTGCGCTCACGTGTGTTTGTTCTGTTGACAGGGGGAGGGCGTGGCGTATCGCGGACGCGTCTTACTCGAACTCAGCACTAAACTGGTGGACAAACCCGAGCAGAAAACTGAAGACATCACCCCAGACGAACTGCTGGTGGTGGAGGTGAGAAGAACTGCGACGGTACCGTGAGGACTCGTACTGTTAAAACTGCTGCTGTGTCCTTGGGCAAGACACTTCACTTGTGTTTGTGAAGTTCGTCGTACGGGCTGATTCCAAAAGAAACAGAAAACTCACACCAAAGTTCTTGTTGAGGTGCAAATGTAAGGAGCAGAAGACAAAAGTGAAAAAATGCATAGCGCACTCAGATGGCCGATGTCCACAAGCCTTTTTTAAAATTTTGAAATAACGTTTCAACAAAAAAAGCCTTGGTCAGATACTTTTCTTGCTTTGGACGACAGAACAGTACGGGGCTGATTCCAGATCCTTCACTTGATCAGGCGCAGACTTGGCACATCATTTTGTTGCACAGTGTTTGCGCAGGATGTGGCCTCAACAAACCAAAGATGTTCATTTTGTCTTCTTTTGTACTTAAACTTCTTGGGTTCTTTTTTAGACAAGACAGTAACAATAAGGTAAATACACTTTACTGTTCTGTCTTTAAAAAAAGAATCCAAGAAGTTTATGTGGCCTCAACAGCCTCATTCACAACAGAAAGTGTTTTACTACAGTGTAACACCAGAGGCAAAGGGAATGTGCACTTTTTAGGAATGAACCTCCCTCCTTTTGTTTGTGGTTAAACTAAAGTTACAAGTGTAACTATGGTTCTATGAGTCACGGATGACCAGAGGTCAGGGATGAAATGTAGTTGTACATGTGCACAGCACCTGTGACAAATGTAACAGGTGGGCGGGGTTTCCATGGGTGCATTCTCATTGGCTAATCCATGTTTGACGGACAGCTGAGCCTGAAGCTCCTGAAGCTGTTGTGGATGTTTCCTGTTGTAGTTTTGGTGCTCAGAGCTTTTCTAATATTCATCATTCTCTGGTGGACGCTTCTTCTGGAACATCATGATTCTGTTTATGAAGTGTAAGTTCTGGACAAACTTGTCGTCTGTGTTGCAGTCGCCAAAACTTCAACAGAAACGTCCACAACAACATCAGGAGCTCCAAGCTCAGCTGTCTGTCAAATATAAATGAGTCAATGAGAATGCACCATGGAAACCCCGCCCACCTGTCACACCTGAGCCAAAACTGCACCAAAAAGTCAAACAAGAAGAATCCGAACCAAAAAAAACAGCATCAAACAAAACTGTGAAAGACACAGAATAAAAACAAAATGTTTCCAAAAAGCCAAAGACAGATATTTTACATGATTACACAAATAATTTGATTGCATATTTATTTTGTTAGATTTTTGTTTTATTTGGTATTTAGATTTTTTGCTTGATGTTTTAAAAGCGTCTTTGAGGTATTTGACTCCAAACTGATTCCATACTCCTGTGACAGTTTTCTGTAGAATATCGACTCTCGCGTCTCTTCAGTGTTTTTCCTGTTTTGTTCTACAGAAGTTCCTGCGTAAGAGAAAGTTTTCTCTCTTCGTGGCGTTCTATTCGGCGACGCTCCTTCAGGACGTGGACGACGCCGTGCAGTTTGAGGTCAGCATCGGTAACTATGGCAACAAGTTTGACACGAGCTGCCTGCCCCTGGCGTCCACCACACAGTACAGCCGCGCCGTGTTCGACGGTAAAGAGCAGATTATATGAACACGTGAGGAGCACGAGGTTTGTGTTTTATTTAAACCCTGTTCTCTCCTCAGGGTGTCAGTATTATTACCTGCCGTGGGGGAACGTGAAGCCGGTGGTGGTGCTGTCGTCAGAGTGGGAGGACATCAGGCCCAGGATCCACGCCCTGAACCTGCTCCTGTCAGCGGCCGAGCGTCTGGTCAGGACCTGAGCTTCTATAATAACACACTTTATGTTGTTGTGTTATTTTCTGTAACTTTCAGCAGCAAAAGATCAAACTCATATCTGTTTTATCCAGAGAAACACTGATTATTTATGTGAGATAAAACTGTTCGCAGGTGAAGTTTGTGTAAATCTTGTGTTGTCTGTTCAGGAGAGTAACCTGAGAGCCGTGAAGCTGGAGGAGCAGGCGGGTGGAGACCTGGAGCAGCTGGAGCTCAGCGTGGTGCAGCTCCTGGACCAGGTCATAGAGGACTGCAGGTCTGAGTCAGAACAACAATATGTTTTTATGTTTAATGTCTTTAACAACTTCATCTGCTTAGAGTTATAATCTTTAACACCTGTGGATTATTCTGTTTTATCTGTGAACAGTTGAAGTTCTTTTATTACACAAAATAGACTCTTGTGATTTTTACGTCATGTTCTAATGTTGTTCCCTCCTCAAAACAGACCTGGACTTGTGTTTTGTTTCATTCACATGTTTGAGTAACTCTTTATTATTTGTCTGTCTACACCTGCAGAAGTTAAACTGCTCTGTTCCAGTTGGTGATAGTGAAGTGAAGTTTTCAAGTGAACAGCTATTTTAAGCCTCAATTTAACCGTTTTTATTCAAGACTCCCACAGGAAGAACATCTACAAGATCTTATGGTGGAGTGAAGAAGTTACGATGAGGTTAAAACAACAACTATAACTGTCAGTTCCAGAGTTAAAATGATCCAAATGATTCTAGGAACATAATGAAGTAAAAGTAGTAAAGTACTGCACCTTAAGACTTAAGTACAGAACCCTAAAATCTATACTTACATTTTAAACTAGAAAAGCAGTCAGAGAGCGCAGACTCCGCCAAGGACTACAGTCCCCCTCATGTTAATTGTGTTTTCCATAAATATTTGTCTCGTATCTTTCAATTTGGAATATGAAAGAGGATCCCATTGTCCATCCCTGAGTCAAACTTCATGGGGTTTGGTCAATAATTCACCGAGATATTGAGAAACAAAATTTTTGGCCCCATTTACCACAATGTTAACTCAAATTTCAAAGTGATCCAGAATCCAGGATTTCTTCCGGATCAACCCCAAAATGAAATCAGTTCTTCCTTTTCACATTTCCAACAAATCCTGAAAATTTCATCAAAATCGGTCCATAACTTTTTGAGTTATGTTGCTAACAGACAAACAAACAAACAAACAAACAAACAAACAAACAAACAAACAAACAAACAAACAAAAAAACAAACAGACAAACAAACAAACAAACAGACAAACAAACAGACAAACAAACAAACAAACAGACAAACAAACAAACAAACAAACAAACAAACAGACAAACAGACAAACAAACAAACAAACAAAAAAACAAACAGACAAACAAACAGACAAACAAACAGACAAACAGACAAACAAACAAACAAACAAACAAACAGACAAAAAACAACAAACAGACAAACAAACAGACAAACAACAAACAGACAAACAAACAGACAAACAAACAAACAAACAACAAACAACAAACAAACAAACAACAACAAACAAACAGACAAACAAACAAACAAACAGAAAACAAACAGACAAACAAACAAACAAACAAACAGACAAACAAACAGACAAACAAACAAACAAACAGACAAACGCCGGCAAAAACATAACCTCCTTGGCGGAGGTAACAAACATCTGAGGTATCTGTACTTTACTTCAGTACATTTTGAAGTGTATACTTTTTACTTTTACTTCACTACATTTGAGAGTAAGTATCTGTACTTTCTACTGCACTACATTTCTGAACAGGACTGAAAAGTAAAAGTATTTTTATTATAAATTAAGACCTGCTGAAAAGGCTGAGGGTTTATTTTAACACTTAGTCTGTCTTTTGGTGACCAGATGAGATTGGCTGAATTTCGGGAGGTTGGGGTTTGGGTTTTGATGGGTTTTAAGTTGCTTTTTTTTTTTTTTTTTACAAACAAACAAAAATCACATCAACTAATAAAAGCATTCCATTTTAATACATTATTTTATTTACAAAAGATGACAAATCGGGGTCTTGAACCGTTCAGCGTGCGCACTAAAGACGAGCGACTTAACGTAGTGACCTAACTTCATAATGTCAGGGGAAGTCTGGTCGTGGCCCTGCGTCTCCTGCCTCCTCTGACCACACGTCGCCGTTTCTCCGCCTCACTGTCTCACCTCTGCTCTGCACTGAGCTCCGAACACGACCACTGCTGTGTCCTGTCTGTCTGCACCTGCAGTCAGACGAACAAAGAGAGCGTACATCTTGTGATCGGAGCGTCTAGAAGCGATCAGGGCCTTCGTGCAGTCGACTTAATCGCTCTACGAACAGTTTTTAATGTTAACCTTTAACTTCTTAGGTTCTTTTTAAAGACAATGCAGTAAAGTGTATTTACCTTGTTGACATGTTTCGGCTGCTGCTGCAAGTCATCTTCAGAACTGTCCCCGGTGTTGGTGGTGACGTGTCGTATATCAGCTGTTGTTACTTCCTGTGGGCGTGGTCAGACCTGATGGACCTGCAGGTGGCTCAGACTGACCACGCCTCCCGTCGCCCGGTGTCTCTGGAGGAGGGTGTCCCAGGTGTGTGAAAGGAGGAACGCTCCGTCATCACGGTTAATGCTGTCCGTGCCTCGTTTCCTGATTTCACCGTCCTCCTTGATCCAGCGTTTGAACTTGTTGTTTTCCGATCCAATGACCCGAGCCCCGTCCCGATCCATAATGTGGTTGTTCCTTTTACAGTGTCTGATGTGGCGGATTTTAGGTTTTCCTGTTCTGCTTTGTAGTAACAACAGCTGATATACGACACGTCACCACCAACACCGGTGACAGTTCTGAAGATGGCTTGCAGCAGCAGCCGAAACATGTCAACAAGGTAAATACACTTTACTGCATTGTCTTTAAAAAGAACCTAAGAAGTTAAAGTATATAAGAAGACATAATGAACATCATTGGCCTAGTTTTTAATGTTTATCAGAAAACAGCTACTCAGGATTTAGTTTGAGTGTCATTTTCGGGACATTTAGGGCTGGATTCGTGATTTGGGACAACAGCTTAGATTTCGGGACTGCCCCAAATTTTTCGGAACATCTGGTCACCCTACTGTCTACGTCTCCAAAGCTCAAAATGTTCCATTCCACCTTGTGATGTCATGAAGCAAGAGTTTTCAAGCTTTATTTTAGCCTTTGTTCAGGAGAGATCGACGATTCCAGGACTGAAATGATCCAACTGATTCTACTGAAAGTGTGTGGAGTTTAAAAACACAGTGGAGCACTTCCAGTATTACCGCATGACATCACAAGGTGGAACAGAGTGTTTTCAGTTTGAGCGAAGAACTGTATATGCAGGATTTGTGGTGTGAATGAAACAAAACACAACTCTAGGTCTGTTTTTAACGAGAAAACTACACAAGCAAGAGTCTGTCAAGTCATTTTCTCCGTGGAGATGTTATTGCTTTGTCTGGAATGTTCCACATTATGGCTTTAAACCTTTCTATCTCCATGGAGACCAAACCAGATCAAGATACAGGTCAGATTTGTGGAGAGGCGACCCCGCTCACAGTCAGAATGTCTGTTTTTTGGAGTATTTTTGAGCAGTGTTGGGAGTAACGCGTTATAAAAGTAACGAATTACAGTAATGCATTGCTTTTTGCTGTAAGCAGTAATGTTCGGCATTACAGGAGAAAAAATAGTAATATTTTACTCGGTACAAATGTGAGTAACGCGCGTTACAATGCTTTTTTAACCTGGATCGAAGTGGTGTGTTTTTCTTCATACAAATTCGCTAAAATCACCTCGATATCAGCAGCGGGGAAACGCCGGAGACGCGGCTGCGTAGATCTTCAGGTGACCGCGGGGAAAGGACCGACACAGAAGTCTACGCTGTTTAGACCTGTCTTAGACCTGGGTCAGTTCTGGTTTAGACCTAGTTTACAGTCGTCCGAAGTGCTGTATGTTTGCAAGTTTTCTCCCCGACAAAACCCACAACGTCGACAAAACGTTCTGACAAAGGCTCCTGCGCTCGCACCCAAAAGACAGAGGAAGATGCTCACTGTCGCACAAAAAGTTGGACTTCTGGACACGCTGAAGGAAGGTAGAAGTTACGCGCTGTAACAGAATCTTGCACCGGGTCTTGTACCTGCAAATAGTTGCTGAAATCAGGGCCGCGAGCCCGAGCAGCAGAGTGACAGCCGCTCTTACCTCCGTGAGGTGCGGAGCAGAGCCGCTCCTTTCTCCTGCGGTCACCTTCGAGCCCGTCCCGACAGTGAGTCCTGTTTTAGTCCTAGTTCAGTTCTGGTTTAGTCCTGGTTTTGTTCTGGTTTAGTTCTGGTTTAGTCCTGTTTTAGTCCTAGTTCAGTCCTGGTTTAGTCCTCCTCTTCAGTCCTGGAATCAGTCTGAGGTTAGTCCTGTTATAGTCCTGGTTCAGTCCTGGTTCAGCTCTGGTTTAGTCCTGGTTCAGTCCATATACGGCGCAAAAGTTCAGCATCTTCGCAGTTATTTTGGTGAGAGTAACTTAAAGTAATGCAATAGTAATGTAATGCCTTACATTTTAAATGCAGTAATATTGTAATGTAACGAATTACTTTGAAATGACAGTAATAAGTAATAAATAACACATTACAGTTTCAAAGTAACTTGCCCAACAGTGTTTTTGAGTGATAAAACCTGCAACTCTAAGTGAATTAATGTAAAGTAGATCTGTTTAATGTCACACTGCGGAACATTCCCGGTACCGCAGTCGTTCTCATGTCTCTCGTGCGTCTCGTGCGTCTCGTGTTTTGCAGTCAGAAGCTTCCGGACCTGGAGCAGTGGGCGTGTGCGACGTCTCTGGACCGTTCGCTCAGACACACTCGCTGTCTGCAGCTGCAGCAGATCGTGGACTCGGCCCTGAGCCTCAAACACGGCCCTGAGACGGAGCTGAGCGTGGTGCTGGAGCAGGCGGACGAGTGGGCCGCCCGACTCCGAGACATGGCTCAGGAGGTGAGGAGACGCACCTGCCACAAGTAACAGTGTTTATTCTCTTAGCAGCGACTTAAAGGGTGAAAATCACTATATTTTCTGATGTTCTAATGTCGTTTCCTCGTCACAAACCGACCTGGAGTTGAGTTTTGTTTGCACTTGGACTCAGGTTGTCTCAGACTCAACCACGTTTGGACTCGGTCTAGTCTCGGGCTTAAAGGCACTTGGACTCGGTCTTGTCTTGAACTCGACTGTGTTTGGACTCTGTCTTGTCGCAGTCTTGAAGGCTCTTGTCTCAAACTCAACTGCGATTTGACTTGGTCTTGTCATGGACTTGACCGTGTTCGGACTCGGTCTAGTCTCGGTCTTGAAGGCTCTTGGACTCTGACTTGTCTCGGACTCGAGTGTGTTTGGACTCAATCTTGTCTTGTACTCGACCGTGTTTACACTGTCTTGTCTCAGTCTTGAAGACGCTTGGACTCGGTCTTGTCTCAGTCTTAAACGTGCTTGAACTCGGTCTTGAAGGCACTTGGACTTGGTCTTTTCTTTGTCTTGAAGGCGTTTGGACTCGGTCTTGAAGGAGCTTGGACTCGGTCTTGTCTCGGTCTTGAAGGCGCTTGGACTTGGTCTTTTCTTTGTCTTGAAGGCGCTTGGACTCGGTCTTGTCTCGGTCTTGAAGGCACTTGGACTTGGTCTTTTCTTTGTCTTGAAGGCGTTTGGACTCGGTCTTGTCTCGGTCTTGAAGGTGCTTGGACTTGGTCTTGTCTCGTCTTGAAGGTGCTTGGACTCGGTCTTTTCTTTGTCTTGAAGGCACTTGGACTCGGTCTTGTCTCGGTCTTGAAGGCACTTGGACTTGGTCTTTTCTTGTCTTGAAGGCGTTTGGACTAGGTCTTGTCTCGGTCTTGAAGGTGCTTGGACTCGGTCTTGTCTCGGTCTTGAAGGTGCTTGGACTCGGTCTTTTCTTTGTCTTGAAGGCGCTTGGACTCGGTCTTGTCTTCGGTCTTGAAGGCGCTTGGACTCGGTCTTGTCTCGGTCTTGAAGGCGCTTGGACTCGGTCTTGTCTCGGTCTTGAAGGCACTTGGACTCGGTCTTGTCTCGGTCTTGAAAGGCGCTTGGACTCGGTCTTGTCTCGGTCTTGAAGGCGCTTGGACTCGGTCTTGTCTCGGTCTTGAAGGCGCTTGGACTCGGTCTTGTCTCGGTCTTGAAGGCGCTTGGACTCGGTCTTGTCTCGGTCTTGAAGGCTTGGCTCTTGGACTTCGGTCTGTCTCGGTCTTGAAGGCGCTTGGACTCGGTCTTGTCTCGGTCTTGAAGGCGCTTGGACTCGGTCTTGTACTCGGTCTTGAAAGGCGTCTTGGATCGGTCTTGTCTCGGTCTTGAAGGCGCTTGGACTCGGTCTTGTCTTGAAGGAAGGTCCTTCGGGAAGGCGCTTGGACTCGGTCTTGTCTCGGTCTTGAAGGCGCTTGGACTCGGTCGTTGTCTTCTGTCTTCTTGAAGGCGCTTGGACTCGGTCTTGTCTCGGTCTTGAAGGCGCTTGGACTCGTCTTGTCTCGGTCTTGAAGGCGCTTGGCTTGGACTCGGTCTTGTCTCGGTCTTGAAGGCGCTTGGACTTGGGCTCGGTCTTGTCTCGGTCTTGTCTTCGGTCCTTGAAGGCACTTGGACTGGTCTTGTCTCGGTCTTGAAGGCGCTTGGACTCGGTCTTGTCTTGCCTTCGGACTCGGTCTTGTCTCGGTCTTGAAGGCGCTTGACTCGGTCTTGTCTCGGTCTTGAGGCGTCTTCGGTCTTGAATTCGGTCTCGGTCTTGGCTCGGTCTTGAAGGCGCTTGGACTCGGTCTTGTCTCGGTCTTTGGGCTTGGACTCGTCTTGTCTCGGTCGGTCTTGTCTCGGTCTTTGAAAGTGCTTGGACTCGGTCTTTTCTTTGTCTTGAAGGTGCTTGGACTCAGTTTCGGTCTCGGTCTCGTCGTCTGGACTGGTCTGACTCACTCGTCGAGTGATAAAATGGAGACAGATTTATAAAAACATTGATATATTTGTGCCAAAATAACAAATACAAATAAATGTCGAAAATTATAAAGATGGTCTCGATTTGGTCTCGATGGGCCGAGGTCTCAGTCCCTGTCTTGGTCTCTGCCTTTAAAAATCTCGGTCTTGTCCTGGTCTCTCTTGGACCTGACCATGGTCTTTGACTCAGTCTTGGTCTCAGTTAGTGCTCTTGACTACAACATTATGTAACACCAAACCCTGCAGATTTAGGCTGAGTTCTACTGTAAAAACGTCTCTGTTCCACCTTGTGATGTCATGTGGTGATACGGAAGTGCTCCACTGTGTCTCTGGATGTCTGTCACCTGGTCTCGGTCTTCTCCTGTTGGATGTCTGTTTGAGCATGTGGTTTAGCTTTTGACGAATTATTGAAAATTATACATTTGCGGGGCACCAGATTCTGACCGAATCAAACTTAACCATTGCGACAAACAACAATTATCAATTAAATCAATCTGAAGGGAACGTACCCGAAAAAGTGCCTGATGATAACTTTAAGAAAAATCACTGAAACCAGCAAATTCCTTTGTGTGGTTTATTAACAAACAATAACTAGACACCAGCTTCAAGTTCTGGTTACGTAACATTAAAGCACCGATTTTAACAACCTGAGGTGGTTATAAAACGGGGTTCAGTTTAGCTCAGTTATGGCGTTTCGCTAAGTCGCTACTGCGCTTGCCTTGGAATAATTGGACGCAATCGTAAGAGGGATGCCAACCCTTATTCATTCACTGTCTGAACCAGCCTTACTTGGCGATGTTGTTCTCGGTCCCGTGTGGAATGCGGCGATGGCGGGGTTCGGCGGTGGTCGTGCGCACGGGCAGGCAGCGGCGTGATGACGGTACTCGGCAGGGCGGTCCACGCCTCCTTCACCGGCTCTGGTCCTCAGCTCTCGGCAGGTGCGACTCCAGGTCTGTTACAGCTCCCCCTGGTCTCTCCGACCGGCCGTCTTCCTGGTCCTCTTCGCCTTGCCTCGCCGCCGCGAGGCAAGGCGGAAAGGCGCGATGCGTAGTGGAAAAAGCCTGATGCGAAGCGAAGCGAAAGAGCCAAGTTTTCGGCGTGAGGCTTCGTTTTGGTCAGTGCGCTTGGTGGGCGTTGTTATATGCAAATTTAAGGCACGCCCGCGTCTGACTGAACTGGTCCCCGTACAAATATCATTTGCAAATATTAAATTGATAACTTCCACATTCAGGTACTAACTGTTTACATTAACATTAGCCGACGATTCATACAAAGAAATCAAAGGTATATCTGTCTGAAAACACGCCGTGAAGTTACCGTAAATACTTCCGCGGGAACATGACATGAAACACACAAGAGACTATGAAACACATGAATTAAGCAATGTGGCATATTTGTCTGTATCAACATGAGCCTTATATAGGACACAGTTAAACATCCTTAACTAGTTATTAATGCGGTCTGTTAGTCCATAACACACTCTGTTCTCTGTAAATTAACCGACTTCTCTAATTCTATCAGAATTGAACAGGCAACAATTAAAAATATAAAGAAGAACTGCAGCAGAGAAGAAAATGATGTCATTTTGTGATTTCAGTTAAAACAAAAAACGCCTTTCCTCTTCTGAAGCATAAATCTGACCTGTGTCTCTGTGGCGCCCTCTTGTGTCCAGCCTCAGAACAGCCTCCCGGACGTGGTGATCTGGATGCTGCAGGGAGATCGCAGACTGGCCTATCACCGAGTCCCGGCCCACACCGTCCTGTTCTCCACAAACCCCCAGCACCGAGGGAAGCACTGCGGCCAGCTGCAGAACCTCTTCCTCAAGGTACCACACTCCCCAAGAGCCTTCACCTGACACCTCCACAAAAACAAGTCAAAAAGTCTGATTTCATGATTTATTTGGTCCAAAAATCCACAACAAAAAATTCAAACCATGTGCTGTTTACCATTTAGACTTTGACAAACTTTACTGATCCACAAGGGAAATTATTTATTATTTATTTAAATGATCCTTTGCAGTGAGATCATGCTGGGAGTGTTCTGTATGTTCACCTAGGGCAGAATGTTCAGCAGTTACCAAAGTTACCATGGGAACTAGGGTGGTCCAAAATTTTTTTTTGATTTTTTTAGATTTTCTAGATTAGAACCCTGCATTTGGTTCTATATCTGGCCAAAATTTTATGCAAATGAATTAATATTTAGACGCTGCTGCTCAAGACACTTGCCCTGTATACATTATAATGCTGTTGTCTCCTCAAAAACACAGCTGGAGTTGTGTTTTGTTTAGGGTGACCAGGTTCAAAAACTGGGACATCCCCATTTTTTGGTGGTTAGTGATAATAAAATTGTGAAGCAAGTGCGTAACATGAGTCAGTATAGTCACAATTTCTTTGTGTTTTGGTCGTTTTTAAGCAGCTTTTCTTTATTTTACCAAAACAAATGTCAGTTTATGTCTCTTTTTTACTGTCAGCAGGGATCGGATTGGTCAAAAATAGAGAATCCTGGGACATTTCTTGTATGAAACTGAAACAAATCAGTAGTTTTGAATAAATCTGCTGGGACAGGGGACAGAGGACTACAGGACCATGAACGCTCGGACTGATCACAGCCTCCTGAAAATGTGCTCTTTAAATCACTTTTGTATTTTTTCTTGAGTTTTCAGATTATTTAAAATCTTTTTCGGTTGTGTTTGCTAATGCGTCACCATAGTAAAGCTGCGCATTCCACCACAGAGATACATGCAGAACACACCGAGCACGATGTCACTGCAAAGTCTCAGGAGGGATTAAAGTGAAGAGTAGTTTTGTACCATCATTTAAAGGTTGTATAGAGGATTTTCCAAGGAACGAGAAATCCAGCGACTGTTTGTCCTTTTTCAAATGTTGCACATGCGTGAAACCCCCCCCCCTCCCCTACAGCTCCTACGTAGAAACGCCTCCTCCCTCCTCCTCCTTACGCCAGAAACAGGTTTGTTTACAGCCGCTGCACATGACTTGTAAACAACTAACTACAGTGTTGGTTAGACAAGACGGAGAAGTGAGGAGCGGGGGGAGGGGGTGCGCGGAGATTTCGTGCCCGGAGAAGTGAGGAGCAGGGAGAAGAGCGGATCGGGCAGCGGGGACAGGAGCAGGAAAGGGGAGCAGAGAAGGTTGCGCGGAGATTCAGTGCGAATGAACTAGCTACAACACGCAGCAGCAAGCGGACTCTTTCTTTGCCTTGAAAATTACGTTTTCAGACATAGGATATCGCTTTCGTGTCCTGAAAAACGTTTGTCTAACTCTTGGAAATAAAGTACGTTTTCATAATAAGCAGAAGTTTCCTGTCCAGGAGTAATTTGTGGACCAGTGGTTCAGTCTTTAGACCCTTCGTCTGCTTCAGTCGCGCCATCGCTGGAATGAATCTACAAGAATCACCTTAGTTTGGCTTCGCTGCTTTTCCCCTTGTCTTCTTCTTTCAGCGACCTCAAAAACGGACTTTCTTTTGCGGCGAACTGCTCCTGGATTCTTGTCGCCATCGCAACAAACTTTGTGTGAACTGCGAGGAAGATATAGGTCAAAAAAAGAACTGTTGCGTTGGTGGAGTAAACAGCGTCTGTGCGTCTTGCGTCTGTGGACTGTGTGACAGTCGTACGTAAACCACGTACCGGCGGCGCAGGCAAGTCAGTTACACTAGAAACGTAGGGAGTTTGATTGACAGCCTGTCAGCTCACAGATAACGAGGCAGTGTCGTTATCTATTGGCAAATGTTTAGCCCCACCACGTCCAGAGTTGATGAATTTTTATTCTCTTTTTTTGGTCATCATAATTACAAGGCGACTGCATCTATAATCTATCACTGACAATTTGAAACAAAAAAAAATCCTCCATACAACCTTTAAGATATAAACATTTAAATTGATCAGAAAATGATTTAAAAGTAGTGAAATGATCTGTCCATACAGCAAGATCATTTTATTTGACTAGTTCTCTTAAAATAAACGACCTCTAGACTAGAATTAAACAGTCTCAGAACTGGTAAGTCAATAATAAATCTGAAAACAAGATGAATAACCTGATATAAGTTTCAAAATCTTGTCCAGACCAGAGAAAGTGCAGCTGTCGTTGTAACCGTGTGTCGTGGTGTGTCTTTGTTTCTCAGTATCCTTCAGGTTCTGGGGCAGAGGCGAAGCTCCCGGGGCAGATCCGGGTCAAAGTCTGGTTTGGTTTGAGCTCCGACGTCAAACACTTCAACGAATACGCCGAAGGGAAACTGTCCGTGTTCGCAGAGACGGTGAGAAGCTCAGGACTGTACGAAAACTAGCAGAACTACCAGAACTAAACCTTCTCCAAACACTTTTTTCCGTCTTTCTCTCGTGTCCTTCTTCAGTACGAGAACCAGACGCGGCTCGCCCTGGTGGGCAGTTGGGGAACTACAGGTCTGACTTATCCGAAGTTCAGTGACGTGACGGGGAGAGTGAAGCTGCCCAGAGAGAGTTTCAAACCGTCGCCGGGCTGGAGCTGGGCCGGAGACTGGTACATCAGCCCCGAGAGGACGTGAGTCTCGGCTTCAGCTGCTGCGCTCTCCTTTTTTTTTTTAAACCACAGCCACATAAAAGGGCAGGCGCTGGGTCTTAAAAGTCTTAAAAAGGTCTTAAATTTCATGTTCCTAAATTAAGACCTTAAAAAGTCTTAAATTATGTTGTCAAGTCTTATTTTTTTGGTTTTAAATGGTTTTAAATTTCATTAGACTATTTCTTGGTAAATTCAACCGGGCTGCAGTGTAATGTTAAATGGAAGGAGAAAAAAATCACATAACGTGAAAAAACGTCTAACCTGGAGTCTGTGCAAACAATACTTTGGTTTCTGGCGCCGGCAGCGATGAGTAAATAATCAGTGCAGTGGAGGAAGACGTTGGATCATGGGGAAGTGTCGGTTTAATCGGTTAGTCGGTTTAGATTCTAGATCTCGTACTGTAGTCTGTTGGTCATTATTAGAATTGGATCTGGTGTTTTTTCGCCGTATAATGAGTGTGATGTTGGTCTTAATTTTCATTTAAGTGGTCTTAAAAAGGTCTTTAAAAGGTCTTAAATTTGGGGTAGTCAAACCTGGGGACACTCTGCATAAATAACCAATCAGAGCGAAGATGTGGGACAGTGATGCAGGACGGCAGAACAGAGACGAAGTGTGGAGAATGAGACGAGAGCGAGACACAAGAACTGAACAACAGGAGCTGGACCAACAACATGACGTCAGTTTGTTGGTCCAGCTCTGGGAGCAAGAACAAAGTTGTTGTAAGAGAAGTTTATTAATTTATCTTCCACGTACATCTCAGTTTAACATTGACTCACAAAAGCTTTACTTACACCATGATCTTCTCTTGACTCACCACTGGCACCATTATCTAAACTCACTGTATAAACGTTCTCCTTTAGAAGCTTGAACACTCAAACATCACACTATGTTCACTTTTGAAATCACACTATGTTCATGTTTCAAGTCCCCCGGGTTGGATTATTGATGATAAATAAACTTCTTCTGCTTAAGACGTCCAGTTGGTCTCCAGCGTTTTCCTTCCACTCTTTCTTGGACAAGCTGAAACCTTCGGCAACAGTTGTTATGTTCTGATGAAATCTGAACAGACCTTAACCCTCACTGTTCTCGTCCTTGTTCACCTGTTTCCCTGGACTCAGTCTGTGTAAACTGTGTTTTTACGTTTTATTTGGTGCAGGGAGTCTGAAGACAGACATTAACTCAACACTAAAATCTGTTATATTTACATTTGTTTAAATGTTCATATACATTGTTCACCCTTTTCTTAAACCAGACATGTCAAACTTAGGCCCGGGGGCCAAATTTGGCCCATGATATAATTATATTTGGACCACGAGACCATATTAAACATGTTTTAGAGCTGCTACAGATCGACTGTAGAGACATTATTTATTTAAAATGTTGTTATTATTTTATATTCTGTTTGTTCTGGATTCAGTGTTTAAACAAAACTATTATTAAACATTTATTTTAATAAGAAAAGGTTTAACATTACATATCTCGAAAGAAGAGAAAACATGCAGATGATGTTGACATTTTTCAATAAATATTTAGATTGGCCCACGACTTTTTAATTTGACCCTCTGTGAATTTGAGTTTGACACCTCTGGTCTTAAATAAATAAATAAAATATTCAGTTCTGTGAAGTTAAGTTCTGTGCTTGTGTCTGAGCAGACTGCTGCTGGACGTGGACGCGGGTCACATGACGTTCACCGAGGAAGTGTTTGAAAACCAGATGCGTCTCCCTGGAGGCCAGTGGATCGGGATGACGGAGGGATACACGGACGTGGTGAGGCCCGTTCTGTTCGACCTGAGATCCTCTGTTCATGTGTGAGTCTAAAGTGTTTTTATTTGTACCTGGTCAGAACGGAGAGAAGGCCGTGCCCAAAGACGAGGTGGAGTGTCCCCCTGGCTGGACCTGGGAGGACCCCGAGTGGAGCGAGGACCTCAACAGAGCCGTGGACGACCAAGGTCTGAAAACCACTCTACAGCACAGGTGTCAAACATAAGGCCCGGGGGCCAGATCCGGCCCTCCAAGACCTTTAATGTGGCCCTTGGGTGATTTTCTACTAAAATATTTTAATTCTATTTTGTATTAAAATCGTTGTTAATTTTCTGTGGTGTTTATCACAGCAGCGTCTCCAGCGTCTCTGTACGTGGCCCCTCCCACCAGAGCAGCACAAATGAAGACTTGTCTCTTTCCAAACGCTCTTAAAGGACGATCGTTTTGACTGTTGACCGTGACACCCTCATCAGAAAAATGTCCAACATGAGAAAAGTGGAGCCGAGTGCAGGATTTTACAACAAAAATGGACTTATTCCTATTTGAATACAAGTTTCAGGTTGTTCATAATATTATAATATTATAATAAGAAAGAGTTCATCAATTAAAAAAAGATTTCTGTAATAGATTTGCGTTTCTCTGCACGAATATTTGAACTTATTGTTATTTTTGGGGTTTATATGACATGAGTTTTCTGATCCGGACACTTTGGGATCAAAGTCGGTTGGACACGGCCTCCGGAACAAAATAAGTTTGACACTCCTGCTCTACAGTCACCGTGGTTTTCTTTTTTTTTTATTATTATAGAGCGTTTTTACATTGTCACGTGACTTTATTTCCGCTGCACGTTCAGGTTGGGAGTACGGCATCACCATCCCTCCGGACAGAAGACCAAAGTCCTGGGTCCCCGCCGAGAAAATGTACCACACCAACAGAAGGAGGCGCTGGATCAGACTGAGGCACAGAGACCTCACCAAGATGGCCGCCCTCAAAAAGGTACAGCTCCAGTTTGTACAGACGACCTCCTCTATTTATACTCCACCGTCAGAGGAGAAAGGCTTGGCTTTTTGGCTTGTTTTGGCTCGTTTTTGGCTCGTTTTGGCTCGTTCTGGCTAATTTTTGACTCGTTCTGGCTCTTTTTGGCTCATTTTTTGCTTGTTCTGGCTCGTTTTTGACTCGTTCTGGATCTGGCTCGTTTGTTTCATGAATTTAGAACATTTTTCTGTTTAAACTTCAATTAATTTCAGTTTTTATTCTGAACTGAAGCTTCATTTCAAAATGGACAAATCAAAAAATTTCTCCACAGAAACAAAACACTGAATCTTTCCTTGTGACGACTGAACCAGGACTAAATCAGGTCTAAACCAGGACTAAACCAGGACTAAACCAGGACTAAACCAGGACTAAACCAGGACTAAACCAGGACTAAACCAGGACTAAACCAGGACTAAACCAGAACTAAACCAGGACTAAACCAGGACTAAACCAGGACTAAACCAGGACTACACCAGGACTAAACCAGGACTAAATCAGAACTAAACCAGGACTAAACCAGGACTAAATCAGGTCTAAACCAGGTCTAAATCAGGTCTAAACCAGGACTAAACCCAGGACTAAACCAGGACTAAACCAGGTCTAAACCAGGACTAAACCAGGACTAAACCAGGACTAAATCAGAACTACACCAGGATTAAACCAAGACTAAACCAGGACTAAACTAGGACTAAACCAGGTCTAAACCAGGACTAAACCAGGACTAAACCAGGTCTAAACCAGGACTAAACCAGGTCTAAACCAGGACTAAACCAGGACTGAACCAAACTAAACCAAAAACTTTACATTATTCCTTTACCTGGAAAGTTCCATGGTCTGACTTTAATTAAACATTTCCATCTAACACTTACAGTTCATTACCTGTGTTTTTCCATTACTCAAAAATACAATAATTCCTCTTGTGAACAGTGGCGCCTCTCCACAGATCTGACCTGTAATAGCAGTGTTGTTAAAAAACCTGAACTGAATGATAACGGCGGTGTTGTTTGTGGCGTTTCCGTAGCAGCGGGTGGAGGACCCGGACCGGGAGGGGTGGGAGTACGCCTCCGTGTTCGGCTGGAGGTTTCACATGAAGCCCAGGAAAACGGACAGTTTCAGGAGGAGGAGGTGGAGGTGTCGCATGGAGCCGCTGGAGAGAACCGGACCTGCAGCCATCTTCGATCTGGAGTGCTCCCTGGTCAGGACTGAAACGGGACTGAAACGGGACTGGAACAGGACTGAAACGGGACTGAAACGGGACTGAAACGGGACTGAAACGGGACTGGAACAGGACTGAAACGGGATTAAAACCTGGACTGGAACGGGACTGAAACGGGACTGAAACGGGACTGGAACAGGACTGAAACAGGACTGAAACAGGACTGAAACGGGACTGGAACAGGACTGAAACGGGACTGGAACAGGACTGAAACAGGACTGAAACAGGACTGAAACGGGACTGGAACAGGACTGAAACGGGACTGAAACGGGACTAAAACAGGACTAAAACAGGACTGAAACGGGACTGGAACAGGACTGAAAACGGGACTGAAACAGGACTAAAACACAGGACTGGAACAGGACTAAAATAGGACTGAAAACAAGGTCTAGACTAGGACTGAAACAGGACTAAAGCAGGACTCAAACAGGACTAAAACGGAACTGAAACAGGACTGAAACTGGACTAAAACAGGACTGAAACAGGACTGAAACGGGACTGAAACAGGACTAAACAGGACTCGAACAGGACTGAAACAGGACTGAAATGGGACTAAACCAGGACTAAAACAGGACTGAAAACAGGACTAAAACAGGACTGAAACAGGACTCGAACAGGACTGAAACGGGACTGGAACGGGACTGAAACAGGACTGAAACAGGACTAAAACAGGACTAAAACAGGACTAAAACAGGACTGAAACAGGACTAAAACAGGACTGAAACAGGACTGAAACAGGACTAAAACAGGACTAAAACGGGACTGAAACAGGACTAAAACAGGACTAAAACGGGACTGAAACAGGACTAAAACAGGACTAAAACGGGACTGAAACAGGACTAAAACAGGACTGAAACGGGACTGGAACAGGACTGAAACAGGACTGAAACAGGACTAAACCAGGACTGAAACAGGACTGAAACAGGACTGAAACAGGACTAAAACAGGACTAAAGCAGGACTGGAACAGGACTAAAATAGGACTGAAAACAAGGTCTAGACTAGGACTGAACCAGGACTAAAACAGGACTAAACAGGACTAAAACAGGACTGAAACAGGACTGAAACAGGACTGAAATGGGACTAAACCAGGACTAAAACAGGACTAAAAAAGGACTGAAACAGGACTCGAACAGGACTGAAACAGGACTAAAACAGGACTGAAACAGGACTGAAACAGGACTGAAACGGGACTGAAACTGGACTGAAACAGGACTGAAACAGGACTGAAACAGGACTAAAACAGGACTGAAACAGGACTCGAACAGGACTAAAAACGGAACTGAAACAGAACTGAAACTGGACTAAACCAGGACTGGAACAGGACTGAAACAGGACTGAAACAGGACTGAAACGGGACTGAAACGGGACTGGAACGGGACTGAAACAGGACTGAAACAGGACTGAAACAGAAGACTGAAACAGGACTGAAACAGGACTAAAACACAGGACTGAAACAGGACTAAACCTGGACTGAAACGGGACTGAAACAGGACTGAAACACGACTGAAACAGGACTGAAACAGGACTAAACACAGGACTGAAACAGGACTAAACCTGGACTGAAACGGGACTGAAACAGGACTGAAACAGGACTAAACCTGGACTGAAACAGGACTGAAACGGGACTAAAACACAGGACTGAAACAGGACTAAACCTGGACTGAAACGGGACTGAAACAGGACTGAAACGGAACTAAACCAGGACTGAAACAGGACTAAAACAGGACTGAAACAGGACTAGAACAGGACTGAACCAGGACTGAACCAGGACTAAACCAGGACTAAAATCTCTTTCTGTGTGCTTCTCAGAGCAGTATTGAGGATCGCAGTGAAGACAAATCCGTCACAACCACATTTGGAGTCAACAGACCGACCATCTCCTGCTTCTTCGACCGTAAGAACTGGACCGAACCAGGACCGAACCAGGACCGAACCAGGACCAAGCCAGGACTGAAACAGGACTGAAACAGGACTAAAACAGGACTAAAACACAGGACTGAAACAGGACTAAACCTGGACTGAAACAGGACCGAACCAGGACTGAAACAGGACTAAACTAGAACCTAAAGAAGGACTGAACCAGGACTAAATCAGGACTAAACTCTGCTTCTCTTGCTTCTTCGACCGAGTTAAAACAAAACAAAGACTATAATACTTCTTCAGGGGTTCCATTCTGTCTTTGAATTTTAAAAGAAGACGTAAAAAGTTGTATTTAGATTAATTTGTGGATGTTTAAGTGATCAGTTTCGGTATTTTCAGTTTCACCTACCCCCTGTCTCCGCCCTCAGAGCTGAACTTACAATTCAGAATTATTCAGAGTCGAGTCATTATTTCTGAACCAGGACTAAATTAGGACCTAAACAAGGACTGAAGCAGGACTAAACCAGAACTGAAACAGGACTGAAACGGGACTCAACCCCGACTAAAAACAAGGACTGAACCAGGACTAAACCAGGACTGAAACAGGACTGAAACAGGACTGAAACAGGACTGAAACAGGACTCAAACAGGACTAAACCAGGATTAAAGTAGGACTGAAAACAAGGACTAGACTAGGACTGAAAGAGGACTGAAACAGGACTGGAAACAGGACTAACACAGGACTGAAACAGGACTAAACCGGGACTGAAACAGGACTGAAACAGGACTGAAACAGGACTCGAACAGGACTGAAACGGGACTGGAACGGGACTGAAACAGGACTGAAACAGGACTGAAACAGGACTGAAACAGGACTAAACCAGGACTAAACCAGGACTGAAACAGGACTGAAACAGGACTAAACCAGGACTAAACCAGGATTAAAGTAGGACTGAAAACAAGGACTAGACTAGGACTGAAACAGGACTGGAACAGGACTGGAACAGGACTGGAACAGGACTGAAACAAGACTGGAACAAGACTGGAACAAGACTGGAACAGGACTGGAACAGGACTGGAACAGGACTGAAACACAGGACTGAAACAGGACTAAACCTGGACTGAAACGGGACTGAAACGGGACTGAAACAGGACTGAAACGGGACTGGAACAGGACTGAAACAGGACTAAAACACAGGACTGAAACAGGACTAAACCTGGACTGAAACGGGACTGAAACGGGACTAAAACAGGACTGAACCAGGACCAGGACTAAACTAAGACCTAAAAAAGGGCTGACAAATCTTTAAAGCATGAGGAATATTGTTTCCTCATTAACTTCACGTTGTAGTTGTGTTTTATCCACACACTTTAGTCAAATGTTTATGTTAATTAAGATATTTTACACTTATATTTACTATAACTTCTGTTTTTAAACTTGTTTCTTGTTGTGTTTTTAGGTGGGACCCGTTACCACCTGCGCTGTTACCTGTACCAGGCCAGAGACCTCCCCGCCATGGACAAGGACAGCTTCTCTGGTAACAACAAATCAAATCAAATACTGTATTTTTTTAGACTATAAATCACATCAGCCAAAAAATGCGCAAAGCAAACTGAAGGACCTGGTTTAGACCTGGTTTAGACCTGGTTTAGATCCTGGTTAGACCTAGTTTAGATCTGGCTTTGACTTGGTTTAATCCAGGTTCTGATTTTGATTGTGGATAGACCTGGTTTAGACCTCAGTTAGACCTAGACTTGGTTTAGGACAGCTTCCAGTTCAGACCTGGTTTAGTCCTGGTTTAAACCTCGGTTACACCTTGTTTAGACCTTGGTTTAGACGGGAACTAGACCTGGTTATATTTACAGAATTGTCACTGAAGTCCAGGCTTTGTCCGTTCGTCCAGTGACTTCAGGAAAGTTTCACGGTTCATCCTCCCGGTGTCACAAGTTTCTCTCTCACTCCAAACTTTCTTTCTGCTGCTCGATTTCCGTTTTCAGCTGCAGATTTCACGACTTGCAGTTTGTAATCTGCAGAATCTGATTTTGTTTTCGGGAGCGTTTGTGTTCAGTCTTCTCAGTCTTTGTCTTTTATAAAAGTTTAAAGTTTAAATGTTAAATTGTTCAGCGGTGCAGAAGTAACGGTGCGATCGACTGACATGATACAGACAGGACGGAGGCTCTTTCTGCAGGAGACATGCGCAGTAGAGCCAAGTGACAGTGGTGCAGGAGGAACAGGAGCAGCAGATCCTCACACACAAGACTAGAACCTCTCCACGCTTCACGAAAAACATTTTAATATAGAAGTCACAGCGGAGAATAAGTCAGAGTATAGAGGCTTTGCACCGTCACGTGTCGCCCATGGCAACGGTACCTACGCCGCCATGACACCGGACACACTATGTCATTGACTTCAGCAGCATCGGAGAAACATGGGCAGGTTTTGTTGTGTATTTGGTTGTTCTAGACGCTCTGAAAGGGATAAAACAATTCATTTCTTCACTGTTCCTCTGGAAATGACTCATCAGGATCAAACACGGGAATTATCAAAAAAAAAGACGCGGATTATGTCTAGAAACATAAACCACGAAGAGATTTCCTATTGCACCATCAAGACACCCGAAGTTTCATCAAGGTATTTGCTATTTAAATTGTTTCATAGTTTATTTAATGAAAGAAGCACATTTACTGAACTAAAATGTCATTAATTTATCCAGGAAAACCAGCACTAGTTTACGATTCAACGAACCCACACTGGGCTCCTGTGATCAACACGACGCACGAGTCGAAGAGTCTGTGAGCCGAACCTCGAAAGAATCGACCACGAAAAGATCCTCGTGAACGTTAGAAAGATCCACTCACAAAAAGAGATTAATTCTAGAAGACATAGTTGTGGATAAACAAGACAATAAAGAAAACATTGGTCCTACGACGAGTGACATGTTTATATGTGCTGGAAGAGACAGTTTCTACTCACACTCACACTGCAAATGTTTTCTTTTTACATTTTAGTTCAGTAAATGTGCTTCTCTCATTAAATAAACTATGAAACTATTTAAACAGCAAACACCTTGATGAAAGTGACGTGAGTGTGTGTTGATGGTAACATTGGAAATCTCTTCGTGGTTTATGTTTCTAGACATAATCCGCGTCTTTTTTTTGATAATTCCCTTGTCATTTCCAGAGGAACAGTGAAGAAATGAATCGTTTTATCCCTTTCAGAGCGTCTAGAACACAGGTGTCAAACATACGGCCCGGGGGCCAGATCCGGCCCTCCAAGACCTTTAATCTGGCCCTTGGATGATTTTCTACTAAAATATTTTAATTATATTTTCTATTAAAATCTTGTTAATTTTCTGTGGTGTTTATCACAGCAGCGTCTCCAGTGTCTCTGTACGTGGCCCCTCCCACCAGAGCAGCACAAATGAAGACTTGTCTCTTTCCAAACGCTCTTAAAGGACGATCGTTTTGACTGTTGACCGTGACACCCTCATCAGAAAAATGTCCAACATGAGAAAAGTGGAGCCGAGTGCAGGATTTTACAACAAAAATTGACTTATTCATATTTACATACAAGTTCATGTTAAAACATTGTGTTGAAATTGAATTTTTCTTAAAGTTTCAGGTTGTTCATAATATTATAATATTTTGTAAAAGAAAGAGTTCATCAATTAAAAAAGATTTCTGTAATAGTTTGTGTTTCTCTGCACAAATATTTGAACTTATTGTTATTTTTGGGGTTTATATGACATGAGTTTTTTGATCCGGCCCCTTTGGGATCAAAGTAGGTTGGATACGGCCCCCGGACCAAAATGAGTTTGACCCCCCTGGTCTAGAACAACCAAATACACAACAAAACCTGCCCATGTTTCTCCGATGCTGCTGAAGTCAATGACATAGTGTGTCCGGTGTCATGGCGGCATAGGTACCGTCGCTGTAGGGGTCACGTGACGGTGCAAAGCCTCTATTAGTACCTGTAGAAGAATGAGTTAATCGTGTGTTCAATTTCCTGCGTCGTGTTCTTTCCGCAGACTCCTACGCCATCGTGTCTTTCCTGCACCAGTCCCAGAAAACGGTGACGGTGCGAAACTCCCTGAACCCGACCTGGGACCAGACGCTCATGTTCTACGAAGTCGAGATCTTCGGAGACGCGGAAAACACCAGAAACAACCCGCCCAACGTGGTGGTGGAGCTGTACGACCAGGACTCATACGTACGCACTGATACTTCGCTTTAAGTCTGAGATTGTTTATTATTTTCCTTGTTGTGCTCTTGTTTGTTTGGAGACGGTCGGGGCTGATGTTCTGATGTTCTGATGTTCTGATGTTGTGCTCTTCTGTCCAGGGAGCAGATGAGTTCATGGGGCGTTGCGTGTGCCAGCCGTCCTTCAGCCCGGAGCCTCGTCTCTCGTGGTTCCCGGTGCTCAGGGGGGGGAGGGCGGCCGGGGAGCTGCTCGCCGCCTTCCACATCGTCCAGAGGGATAAGGTCAGACGCACGACACGACGCACGAACACCACGACGACAACAGAGCAGTTTCGATCACAATCTAATGTCCACGAGTTTCAGAAGGATGATAAATTAGGACTGTTGTCATGGTGATTAGGGCCTGACCGACTGATATGGACACATATCAACTATCGGCCTAAATCTTGCCATTATGAGCCGATAGTCCACATGGGCATGTTATACCCTCGTTATGAAGCTAAGGCTGCGTTCAGACTGCAGCCTGAAGTGACACAAATCAAATTTTTTGTCTCTATGTTCCTGTATCTGATCTTTTAATGTCAGTCTGAACCACACAGATCCGATTTTTTCAAATGTGACCCAGGACACTTGGATCTGTGCTCCTGAAACTGATACATATCTGATCTTTAACATGTGACTTCAGTGTGAACGGACAAAGTGCATTCATCCACCTACACGTTATCAACAAGACACAAACGTCACTATTCTGCGCTGAAGTAGGAGAAAATTGTTAATGAACTCTGTGTGACTGAAGTGAAGCACATCTCCACTCACCACTCTTGGCTCCATCTCCACATCCACACGTTCTTTTCAACATTCTGTCCCACAAAACACCACGACCAAAAACCTCGTCCTTCTCCTTCTCAATCTCCTCCTTAAAACAAGTAAGTTGTTCATGTTCTGGCTCCGGTACGAGAGGAACTTTAAAATCTCCAGGTGCTCGATGCTGCGTCCATGTTTGGACAACTTCTGTAAACACAGAGACGCTCGCTGCGGTTGACGTCGTCGTGTCTCCAGTGTCACATGTGGGACACTTTTGGGCCGTTTAATGTTCACACTGGAGTCACACACAAGTCACATTTAACTGGAAATGTGAACGACCTCGAAAAAACATCTGATTTCTCAAAAAAATTGGAATTGAGCGTTAAGCCCTGCAGTCTGAACGTAGACTTAGACTCTCTAGTCAGTGTCTCCTAAACTTTTTTGTGACCCAAGTCAACAGACATTATTCATAAATCATAAAATAAATGTGGATTTGAGCATTATTGAACATTAATGAAGATATTTTATTATTGACTGAGTGATCGTGTCTCTGAACATTTTAGTTTTACTCAAGTTTAAACAATTAAAATCATTGAACCAGCAATCAAACGATCCATAAGTCGCCTATTTGGACATTAAATGCGTCTCAAGAAATGGGCTACATTTCTTTTCAGCATTCAATTGAATTTCTGAGACCAGAAAGTCTCAGAATATTTGAACATTTGTTTACACAAAGTTCTTCCTTCATTACATGAGAATAAGTAACAGTTCCATCACACATTTGGATCAGTTTTTTGTCTTATTTTAATTTCATCCAAAGGAAATAAATGCTGTTTTGAGTCTATCTTGAGTGATATTTTACGTAACTGGGCATCAGTAGATATTTAAAGATGTAGTATCGGAATCGTTATTGGAAAAATCTGGATTGTGCATTTTGAGCTGAAACTCATGGATAAATTTCACAACCGTAATATCAAATTGCAAGCCAGAGTTTCTCAATATTTTTCATTTTTCAGGAAGCTCCAGTGTCAAATTTCGTTGTTTAATTTTGTCTACAATAAAGAGAGGTCGAGTTTTAAATGTGTTTAAAGGAGGAGATGATTCATTGAGGACGGAGCTCTTCAGAAAACAAAAATTATGCATCGAATCTCAAATTTACCAACCAGGTTTCTGTTTCTGTTTCTGTCTCTCGTCCCACAGCCTTCAGTCCATCACCTCCCCGGTCTGGAGGTCGGTTTGTAGATTTCACTATTTATTTTTGCACCAATTATTATTCAAAATCTTTTAATCTCTTAATGTTTCGTCTTTCTGTCACAGGGAGACGTTGTGACCTCGTATCAGGTTTTGGACGAGGTCGGTCATTTACTGCGAACAAATATTAAAGGTCATATTATACAAAAATGTTTAAAAATGTCTGTGTTAAATCTGCTTCTTTCTTGTTTTTTCTCAGCTCATGTTCACTGGATTCCTCGCTGAAAACCAACAGCAATGGGTACAAACATATCCGGCTTTAAAATCGACTCGTATTTTGGAATTTTTAAACTATAATTTGTATTTTTCCTGTGTGATTTTCCAGCCTGAAGAGTCGGATTTGCCTCCTCCTCCTCCTCAAAGGGAAGCGAACGTCTTTCATCGTTCCACAGGGAATCAAACCGGTGCTGCAGAGGACGGCGATCGAGGTAAGAACATTTAAGATCCTCTTTTCAAATTTAGGCCTGTCCAGCAGATCCTCACCCCGACGTCCTGTTATTCCAACAACCCTCCATTCTGACACTTTTTATGTTGCTGTTCTGAAAACCTCCTCATAGTTTGGAGCAGCACCTGTTCTGCCTTTTGTAAACTGCATGGGCCACGCCTCTAAACCAGGACTAAAACCTGGACTAAACCAGGACTAAACCAGGACTAAACCAGGTCTAAACCAGGACTAAACCAGGACTAAACCAGGACTAAACCAGGACTAAACCAGGACTAAAACCTGGACTAAAAGGACTAAACCAGGACTAAACCAGGACTAAACCAGGACTAAAACCTGGACTAAACCAGGACTAAAACCAGGACTAAACCAGGACTAAACCAGGACTAAAACCTGGACTAAACCAGGACTAAACCAGGACTAAAACCAGGACTAAAATCAGGTCTAAACCAGGACTAAACCAGGATTAAACCAGGACTAAAATCAGGACTAAACCAGGACTAAACCAGGACTAAAACCTGGACTAAACCAGGACTAAAATCAGGTCTAAACCAGGACTAAACCAGGATTAAACCAGGACTAAAATCAGGTCTAAACCAGGACTAAACCAGGACTAAACCTGGACTAAAACCAGGACTAAAATCAGGTCTAAACCAGGTCTAAAAACCAAAACCAAAATCAGGTCTAAACCAGGACTAAACCAGGACTAAAATCAGGTCTAAACCAGACTAAACCAGGATTAAACCAGGACTAAAATCAGGTCTAAAACCAGGACTAAACCAGGACTAAAACCAGGACTAAAATCAGGTCTAAACCAGGACTAAACCAGGACTAAAATTCAGGTCTAAAAACCAGGTCTAAACCAGGACTAAACCAGGACTAAAATCAGGTCTAAACCAGGACTTAAACCAGGACTAAAATCAGGTCTAAAACCAGGACTAAACCAGGACTAAAAAAACCAGGACTAAACCAGGACTAAACCAGGTCTAAACCAGGACTAAACCAGGACTAAAATCAGGTCTAAACCAGGACTAAACCAGGACTAAACCAGGACTAAAATCAGGACTAAACCAGGACTAAACCAGGACTAAAATCAGGTCTAAACCAGGACTAAACCAGGACTAAAAAATCAGGACTAAACCAGGACTAAACAAGTCTAAAATCAGACTAAACCAGGACTAAAATCAGGTCTAAACAGGACTAAACCAGGGACTAAACCAGGTCTAACCAAACTAAACCAGGACTAAATCAGGTCTAAACCAAGACTAAACCAGGATTTAACCAGGACTAAACCAGGACTAAACCATACCGTACTTCCTACGCTGCCAGTCCGTGAAAACATTGTCCCGAAAAGAGCCACATTCCCTTATGTGTCGGAAAGGTGGAATGTTGAAACAAAGCTGAAGCACTTCACTCTGACCGAGGGAGTGCAGGAACGTTTGCTAAAAAATGTAAATGCCAGACTAAACCAGATTTTTCTTTTCAGAACTAAACTCAGGAACTAAAATCAGGACTAAAAAACTAAACCAGGACTAAAATCAGGACTAAACCAGGACTAAAATCAGGACTAAAACCAGGACTAAAAACCAGGACTAAAACCAGGACTAGGACTAAACCAGGACTAAAACCAGGACTAAAATCAGGACTCTCAGGTACTAAACCAGGTCAGGACTAAATCAGGACTGAAACCAGGACTAAACCAGGACTCAGGACTAAAATCAGGTCTAAACCAGAACTAAACCAGGACTAAAATCAGTCTAAACCAGAAGTAAACCAGGACTAAAATCAGGTCTAAACCAGAACTAAACCAGGACTAAACCAGGACTAAAATCAGGTCTAAATCAGGTCTAAACCAGAACTAAAACCTGGACTAAACCAGGACTAAACCAGGACTAAAAAAATTAGGGAACGTTTGCTAAAAAATGTAAATGCCGCCAGATTTTTCTTTTTTTAACACTCAAATGAACTAAATCAATTTAAATATTCAGAATTCGTTCATTTTAGCTCATTTGTCCCCAAAATCCTTCTGTGATTTTGTTGTTTCAGATTTTGGCGTGGGGCGTGCGTAACCTGAAGAGTTTCCAGTTGGCCAGCGTTACCTCCCCGAGCCTGCAGGTGGAGTGTGGGGGCGTCATGGTGCAGAGCTGCGTCATCCGCAACGTCAAGAAGAACCCGAACTTTGACGTCAACACGCTCATTTTGGACGTGGTGAGTTTAAACTACAAAAACACGAGTTAAACTGACTTGATTTCACAATAATATCCACAGTGATAATAAAAATACTCTTTATTTAGACCAGGGGTGTCAAACTCATTTTGGTCCGGGGGCCGTGTCCAACCTACTTTGATCCCGAAGGGGCCGGATCAGAAAACTCATGTCATATAAACCCCCAAAAATAACAATAAGTTCAAATATTTGTGCAGAGAAACACAAACTATTACAGAAATCTTTTTTAATTGATGAACTCTTTCTTTTACAAAATATTATAATATTATGAACAACCTGAAACTTTAAGAAAAATTCAATTTCAACACAAAGTTTTAACATGAACTTGTCTGTAAACAGGAATAAGTCAATTTTTATTGGAAAATCCTGCACTCGGCTCCACTTTTCTCATGTTGGACATTTTTCTGATGAGGGTGTCACGGTCAACAGTCAAAACGATCGTCCTTTAAGAGCGTTTGGAAAGAGACAAGTCTTCATTTGTGCTGCTCTGGTGGGAGGGGCCACGTACAGAGACGCTGGAGACGCTGCTGTGATAAACACCACAGAAAATTAACAAGATTTTAATAGAAAATATCATTAAAATATTTTAGTAGAAAATCACCCAAGGGCCACATTAAAGGTCTTGGAGGGCCGGATCTGGCCCCCGGGCCGTATGTTTGACACCTGTGATTTAGACAATAGAAGGTTATTTTCAAGCATTAAATGGTAGAACTTTCTTACCTCCGTGAAGTTGATCCCCTCATCAAACACAAACCTACACAAAAACTGTCAAACGTTTGTGCTGCAAAAAGTTTTGTTTGTGTTGCTTTAGTTTTTGCGATATTAATGATTCTTTTATTGGTCAAACTGAGGTCAGCAGCCTCCAGGAAACTTCAAAATTCTCTAAAACGACACAAGATGGAGTCAATCTTTTGTGCTTCGTTTGCGCTGCAGAAAGTTTTGTTTGGTTTTTAAGATATTAACAGTTTTATTTTTGGCCGTTGACGTCGTCCAGCCCCTCAAAATGTTAAACAGCCTCAAAACAGGCAGAAAATTATACGAAACATTTGTATTTCATATTGTATTTGTCTGTATTATTATATAAAATATGAATCAAAAGCAAATTACTAAAGACTTTTCCACAGCCTCAGGTCGTTTCTCTTCACTAGTTTTGAGAAGTTTTGCTAAAGCTGCAGCGGAAATGACGTCATATAATTTCCACAAAAATAGTGATTCATAATTAGAAATAAACTCGTACAAATGAAAATTGTCACAGCACAAAACGTACAAACATTTCAAAGAATTTTCTGCCTGTTTCGAGGCTGTTTAACATTTTAAGGGGCTGGACGACGTCATTGGCCCAAAATAAAACTGCCGATATCTTAAAAACCATGATGCTATATTTTTAAATTTCTCAAAAATCAACAATGCGCCTTATGTATAAATTCTGGGTGTGTTTACTGACCTCAGACAGATTTTATGTGGTACACGGCGCTCAAAAATCTGTCAGAATGTTTTAGTACGACTTTGGTAAACTACGAGGCCGCACCGCTTGATGGATTGTCGGAGCTTTACGGCCATCGTACTCAGCCACAAAGTTCAGCTCCAGCCAAATGAAGCTCATCGATGCTTGCAATTTATCATGAACCGTATTTGTAAATCTGAGCGAGCTTTCAAAAACGTCTAAAGCTCTTTTAAATGTCTCGGTGTGTTTGCGGTTTCAGAGGCTGCCTCAGGAGGAGCTGTTCATGCCCCCCCTGGTGGTGAAAGTGATCGATAACCGTCAGTTTGGGCGGAGGCCGGTGGTGGGACAGTGCTCCATCCGGGCTCTGGAGGAATACCGCTCAGACCCGGGACCGGACCGGGACCAGGACCAGGACCAGGGAGAGGAGGAGGGAGGCGGCTTCACAAGTGAGTGGTGGTGACCTCGCGCTGGGGAGCTGTGCATGTATGTTTATGGACATGATTAACATTCTCTGGGGGTTGATGTTAACTGTCAGCTCTGTTCCATTGGGGTTTGTTCAATTTGTTGATCATAAACTTTTTCTCAGCTCAAAATCTTTCAGTTGAGCTGATCACAGGTTCCTGACAGTGGACAATTCATTAATTAATTATGAATTATTATTAATTCATTCGACTTTAAAATTGGAATAAACAGGCGGATCGGTGCAGCGTCTGCAGTGATGCAGTCGTTGTGTTGGATCGTTGTGGTGAAGCTCTTGATTTACCGTCAATCTTCATTCCTCCCCTCACCTCTGGTCATGAAGCTCTGGGTAATGACTGAAAGAACGAGATCGTAGATACAAGCGCTCGAAATGAGTTTCCTCCACAGGGCGTCTGGGCGTCTCACTTAGAGTGAGGAGCTCAGTCACACGGGAGGAGCTCGGAGTAGAGCTGCTGCTCCTCCACATAAAGAGGAGCCAGTTGAGGGGAGGACGTCTGTTCTGTTGTCTCCTGGACGTCTCCCTCGGGAGGTGTTCATGTCCCACCGGGAGGAGGCCCCGGGGAAGACCCAGGACACACTGGAGGGACTGTGTCTCTGGACTGGGAACACCTGGAGGAAGTGTCTGGGGTGGAGGAAGTCTGGGACTGTTGCGCCTGCGCCCCGGCCCCGGATAAGCGGAAGAAAATGGATGTATGGATGGACAATAATTTTCATTAGGAATTAAGTGTTTACATGTTTGGAATTAAGCTGAATTTCATTTTTATCCAGAATTTTTTTAAAATCTGAATTTTTATTTGGAATTAAAGCGCTCATGTAAACGTGGCATATATGTGTCGTTTAAATCTATTTTGTATTTTTTCTTGAGTTTTGAGTTGAAACTTTTTGACAGGGTTTGTTAATGTGAGATACATGTAGAAAACCCCCAGACTGATGTGACTGGAAAATATCGTTTAATTTGAACATGTGTTTACCTCAGATTGACACACATCAGGTCATGTTTATTTTACATAACACATTAACTCACAGTTAATACGTCTCACTTGACAAAAGCTTCTTGTTTTGTTTTCTCAGACCATCGTCCGGACTCGTTTTGTGATGATGTTTTGGTGAACATCGGGGACGAGGAGCCGCTCATCACAGATCAGGTACAGTTCATGTTTGACATGTTTAAAGTCTTGTCTCCTTGCGCCCCCTGCTGGAAACCCTGGTGTTTGATTAAGATTAAAAACAGACCTGGAGTCGTGTTTAATCCGTGTCTCATTCGTTCGTTCATTTGTTTTTTCAATATTAAAACAAAAATAAGAACTAAACCAGGACTGAGAGTCGGGATCGGCCCAGAGTTCTGCCTGTCGGGAGATCAGAACTGAGACCAGGACTAGACCGGGACCAGACCAGGACTGAGACCGAGACTAAGACTGAGACCGAGAGTAAGACCAGGACCAGACCAGGACCATGAACCACACAGGAACTGAGACCGGGACCAGACCGGGACTGAGACTGGGACTGGGACCAGACCAGGACCGGGACTGAGAGACCAAGACTGAGACCAAGACTGAGACCGGGACCAGATCAAAACTGAGACCGGGACTGAGACCAGGATTGAGACCGGGACCAGACCAGGACTGAGACCGGGACTGAGACTGGGACTGAGACCGAGACTGAGACCAGGACTGAGACCGGGACTGAGACCGGGACTGAGACCGAGGACTGAGACCGGACTGAGAGACCGACGGGACTGAGACCGGGACTGAGACCGGGACTGAGACCGAGACTGAGACCGGACTGAGACCGGGACTGAGACCGAGACTGAGACCGAGACTGAGACCGAGACTGAGACCGGGACTGAGACCGGGACTGAGACCGGGACTGAGACCGGGACTGAGACCAGGACTGAGACCGGGACTGAGACCGGGACCAGATCAGAATGAGACCGGGACTGAGACCAGGACTGAGACTTGAACCAGACCGGAACTGAGACCAAGACTGAGACAGGGACCAGAATCAGGACTGAGACCGGAATCATTATCCGTTATCCGTTTTTTCATTTTGGTTTTTGGAAACAAATAACGAAGAAAATATATATATATTTTTTTTTGGTTTTTGTTTTCTTATTTTTGCTTTTATTTTGAAAAACAAATGAACGAGTGACACATGGATTATGTTTTTATTACAAACAAGTTCACACGTCCAGTAACATAAGACTAACAGTTTGTGTGGCGAATTCTAACGTTCTAACCTGATTTCCACGTGTCTCTGTGTGTCTCTGTGTGTCTCTGTGTGTCTCTGTGTGTGTGTGTGTGTGTGTGTGTGGTGTGTGTGTGTGTGTGTGTGTTGCTGGTGTGTTTGTTGTAGCTCGCTGACGGAGGCGGCTCTGCGATCATTAACCTCTCCAGCTCCTCTGCCAGTCTCCACGTGGGTAACAAGACCACAGACTGTATCTTTAATCCTTCATTTACTGAACTACACGTTTTTATCCATCCTTTTACTGACCATTTTCCCACTGCTTTATAACAAAAAACTAAGAATGTGTCGATCTTAAATAAGGCTACGAGATGAATCGCAATTTGAATGGACACAATAAGCAAAATGTAAAAGCCGCATTGTTGTTTTTGTCCTTTGTCCTTCAAATTACAGGCGAGTTTCAGCTGACGTCATTGTTATTAAAAGCCCGCGTTGCTGCTGGGAAATATTTTGGTCGGAGGCAAGAAACACGATAGCGTCAAACACAGTGCGTAACCTCGCGTATTTATCCCCGATAATGGTAAATTCCTGCTGCATTATCGGACGCACAAATAGAAGCACGGAAGAAGGAAAATGTCTTTTTCGTATTCTGAGTGAAAAGAACCACTAACGGTGAATTAAACGACTTTCAAACATTCGCAGAGCAAACGTAGAAGATCCTAACAAACCGTGGACTCCAACAAGTTCAACAACACATCGAGACTCTTGGAGGTTTTCATCTTTTCTGCTGTGAATGGCCCAGGAGTTTCCACCAAGTCATTGTGGATATCGCCCAAGTGAATATTTGTCCAGGTAGTTGGTGATTCTGACCAGAAATTTGGTTTGTTTCACCTTTTGTCGGGGTTGAAAAGGGTGATTTGTCGTCCGTCGATGCTTATGACCAATTTCTGGTCAAATGGTCTTGGGTCCTCTGCCGTTAGAGTGGATCAATAACCAGGATCAATACCCTTTACGTGCTTTCTCGCTCCGTCCGTCATGTTGAATTAGTGTTTCTTGCCTCCGACCAAAATAATTCCCAGCATGCAACGCGCGCTTTTGTCAACAATGAAACTCGCCTATAGATATTTGGTTTGTACAAGTGTGTGACATGTTTGAGTCTCATTTAAACTCAAATAGTATCTGCCTTTTAAATAAATGTAAATGCTGACTTGTGTTTTCCTCTCTCATGCGTTCAGACGCTCAGTTGGGTAAGTACTGGGAATATAGAAGAGACACTGTAGGAGCTTTGGTCAGACATTCTCACTGCACAGTCACAAACTCTTTCTTTAGACAGAAGAAAGTGATTTTGATTAGTCCCAGAGGAGGTGCAAAAGTAGGTGACCGCCTAGGGTCACCAAACCTGTAGGGGCCGGTGCCGAGGCCTCAGAGCAATTTGATTTTGATCTCAATATGATATTAAATGAGAGTAGTTTACTTTTAAACAATAATCATAAGAAAAATAATTGTAATCATATGCAATGGATGTAAACAAAAATGTAATTGTACTAGCAAAAAAATAGCTTCCAATCCACCATAATTCAAATAAATAGAAATGTGCATGTCTCAAGAACAATGGTGAAAAACAGACAATAAATATATATTAAAAAAAATAATAATTATAGTGAGGGTTAGATACAGCTCAATTCGGTTCACTTCTTAGTCCAATGAGGTTATTTTTTTTCAGACTAAGAGTTTGTTTATTCATTCAGACAGTTTCGACTGCTCACTCTTCTTCAGGCTCTTTAAACGTTGGCTTAAGTAGTTTTAATCCTGCTAATGTCTCTTTGTCTCAAATACAAATAAATCTGTCCCACATTTAATCGTCGCCGGTGGAAGATTGTGGTTCAAACTTCAGTACAGTCGTTCACTTTCTCCTCCACGTTCCCGTTGTTTAGGAGTCACACAGGAGGGACACAGCTCACGCCTCAGCAAACACTGTCAGTGGAGTTTTAAAGTGACTGTGGTGGTGTTTTCAGGGGGAGGAGTTCATCGACTGGTGG
>NW_026571153.1:1822800-1845300 GCF_026225935.1 Boleophthalmus pectinirostris | reverse complement strand
CAAGAAGAAAGACAAGAGATTAATTCAGTTTTACTCGCGAGGAGAACGGGCAGAGAGTGGGCATCAAAACCAACAGTCTCCACACGTTCTGATGACTCAAGGCCGCTCTCCTCCTTTTATTTCATTAGGAGGCCCTAGTTACAGAATGATAATTCTCAAGGGGAAGGGGAAACCAGCAAAGACATAATAAGAAACTGATGAAGCTATGCATAGTACAAACACATAAAACATGATTAACAATCAGGAGGTGCCTTAGGTCAGACACCATCATAACTCTTGCATGTGTGACAGTGGGAGTTGGCTTCATGTGAGGAATCATCTCGAGGTTCACTAGAGCGATAGGACACTGCACACAGTTGTCAAACACACAGAGGTTATTCAACAAGTGACAAGTGATTGGTACATTATAAATCAAAGAATTGTAGTACATAAATGGTTAACTCATAGGCCTAGAATATCACACAAGTATTTAGCAAATATGGGATAATAAAATTATTCTGACAGTGTCCCCGGCCCCCGATTCCTCCAGTGCGCCGCGACTGGCTCTGGGGCGGCCAGGAGGTGTGCTTCTTCTTGGGGCTGTGGGTGCCCGATGTGCTGCTCTCTCCACCCAGGAGGGACGGGCCCCCTGCTCCCAGCACGACTGTCAACTGAGGCAGAGTGTCTTCCACAACTGCGTCATGTCACCAGTGCTGGTTTAGTCTTCTTTTAATCCCGGTTTAGTCTTCTTTTAGTCCTGGTTTTGTCCAGGTTTAGTTTTTTTTAAATCCTGGTTTAGTCTTCTTTTAGTCTTGGTTTAGTCTTCTTTTAGTCCTAGTTTAGTCTTCTTTGAGTCCTGGTTTTGTCTTCTTTTAGTCCTAGTTTAGTCTTCTTTTAGTCCTGGTTTTGTCCAGGTTTAGTCTTTTTTTTAAATCCTGGTTTAGTCTTCTTTTAGTCTTGGTTTAGTCTTCTTTTAGTCCTGGTTTTGTCCTGGTTTAGTCTTCTGTTAGTCCTGGTTTAATTGTTTTTTTAGTCCTGGTTTAGTCTTATTTTAGACCTGGTTTAGTCCTGGTTTAGTCCTGCTCTAGTCCTGGTTTAGACCTGGTTTAGTCTTCTGTTAGTCCTGGTTTAATCGCTTTTTTAGTCCTGGTTTAGTCTTATTTTAGGCCTGGTTTTAGTCCTGGTTTAGTCTTCTTTTAGTCCTGCTTTAGTCTTGGTTTATTCTTCTTTTAGTCCTGCTTTAGTCTTGGTTTATTCTTCTTTTAGTCCTGCTTTAGTCTTGGTTTATTCTTCTTTTAGTCCTGCTTTAGTCCTGGTTTATTCTTCTTTTAGTCCTGCTTTAGTCTGGTTTATTCTTCTTTTAGTCCTGCTTTAGTCTTGGTTTATTCTTCTTTTAGTCCTGCTTTAGTCTTGGTTTATTCTTCTTTTAGTCCTGCTTTAGTCCTGGTTTATTCTTCTTTTAGTCCTGCTTTAGTCTTGGTTTATTCTTCTTTTAGTCCTGCTTTAGTCTTGGTTTATTCTTCTTTTAGTCCTGCTTTAGTCTTGGTTTATTCTTCTTTTAGTCCTGCTTTAGTCTTGGTTTAGTCTTCTTTTAGTCCTGCTTTAGTCTTGGTTTATTCTTCTTTTAGTCCTGCTTTAGTCTTGGTTTATTCTTCTTTTAGTCCTGCTTTAGTCTTGGTTTATTCTTCTTTTAGTCCTGCTTTAGTCTTGGTTTAGTCTTCTTTTAGTCCTGCTCTAGTCCTGGTTTCCTTGCGGGTTCAGCCTCAGTTTAGTTTAGATTTTGATGTGATATTAAACATATTTTTCTTTTGTTTTGTTTTTTCCTCCAGGGCATGTTCAGGATCTACCCTCTGCCCGACGACCCTTCTGCCCCTCTGCCCCCCAGACTCTTCTCCAAACTGCCCCCGAACGGCATCGAGGACTGTGTGGTCCGAGTCTACGTCATCCAGGCCCACGGACTGCAGCCCAAAGACCCCAACGGGAAGGTACGGAAACACGCAACAAGACCCGTTTAGTCCTGGTTTTGTCTTATTTAAGACTGACTTAGTCCTGGTTTAGACCTTGTTTAGTCCTGTTTAGTCCCGGTCTAGTCCTGTCTTAGTCCTGGTTTAGTCCTAGTTTAGACCTGGTTTAGACCTTGTTTATTCCTTGTCTAGTCCTGTTTTAGTCCTGGTTTAGTTTAGTCCTGGTTTAGTCCTGGTTTAGTAGTGGTTTAGTCCAAGTGTATTAACTTGTAGTCCTGGTTTAGTCTTATTTTAGTCTTGGTTATGTCCTGGTTTAGTCCTGGTTTAGACCTGGTTAAATCCTGGTTTATTTGTTATTTAATTCTGGTTCAGTTCATTGATAAATGTTTTTTTCTGTTGAAATGCCCATTTCAACCCTTAAACATATTCTATATTCTCAGTATAAATAAATATAATATATACTCAGATATTCATGTATATGTTTGTGTTTGTGTGAGCTCAGTGTGACCCGTACGTGAAGATCAGTTTGGGGAAGAAAATCATAAACGACCACGACAACTACATCCCCTGCACCCTGGAGCCCGTGTTCGGAAAGTACGTACCGGCCCTTTAAGAACCCAACGTTCTTATTAAAAACTGTATTTGTCTGCTTCATTATCTGCTAATCTTGTCCTAATATACCTTCATATTTATATAGTTTGTGAGTTTGTCATAAAAAGCAAAAGGTTTTTTAAATTTTACAGACAGACCTTCAAATTATGTAATAAAATCAGAACTCCACTCACTGTAATAATAGTGAAATCCTGTTGCTCTGTGTGGCCACTAGAGGTCACTGTTCACTCACCCAGCACCTGAGTCAGACTTGCGTCACTATTTTTACAATTTGAGACTTGATCAAATAGACAGAGACTTGGGACTCGACTCCGGACATGAGGCCTGTGATTTGAGAAGACTTGATGCTTTTTCTAAAAAAAAAAAAAAAAAAATCTGTTTTTATAAAATACATTTTTCTTTACAGTTGATAAATGCGATGCTGAATTTTACAGGAACAAACTGGAACATGTCGCTCCCACTTCTGTTTAGTCCTGGTTTATTCTTCATTTTAATCCTTGTTTAGTCCTGGTTTAGTCCTGGTTTAGTCTTGTTTTAGTCCTGGTTTAGTCCTGGTTTAGTCTTCGTTTAGTCCTTGTTTAGTCCTGGTTTAGTCTTGTTTTAGTCCTGGTTTAGTCCTGGTTTAGTCTTCTTTTAGTCCTTGTTTAGTCCTGGTTTATTCTTCTTTTAGTCCTGGTTTTGTCCTGGTTTATTCTTCTTTTAGTCCTGGTTTAGTCTTCTTTTAGTCCTGGTTTAGTCCTGGTTTATTCTTCTTTTAGTCCTAGTTTAGTCCTGGTTTATTCTTCTTTTAATCCTGGTTTAGTCCTGGTTTAGTTCTGGTTTAGTCCTATTTTAGTCCTGGTTTAGTCTTCTTTTAGTCCTAGTTTAGTCCTGGTTTAGTCTTCTTTTAGTCCTTGTTTAGTCCTGGTTTAGTCTTCTTTTTAGTCTGGTTTTAGTCCTGGTTTATGGTTTAGTCTGGTTTAGTCTGGTTTAGTCTTATTTTAGTCCTTGTTTAGTCCTGGTTTAGTCTTGTTTTAGTCCTGGTTTAGTCCTGGTTTAGTTCTGGTTTAGTCTTATTTTAGTCCTGGTTTAGTCTTCTTTTAGTCCTGGTTTAGTTCTGGTTTAGTCTTCTTTTAGTCCTTGTTTAGTCCTGGTTTAGTCTTGTTTTAGTCCTGGTTTAGTCCTGGTTTAGTCTGGTTTAGTCCTGGTTTAGTCTTCTTTTAGTCCTGTTTAGTCTGTTTAGTCTGTTTAGTCTTAGTTTTTAGTCCTGGTTTAGTTCTGGTTTAGTCCTGGTTTAATCTTCTTTTAATCCTGGTTTAGTCTTCTTTTAGTCCTTGTTTAGTCTTGGTTTAGTCTTCTTTTAATCCTGGTTTAGTTCTGGTTTAGTCTTCTTTTAATCCTGGTTTAGTTCTGGTTTAGTCTTCTTTTAATCCTGGTTTAGTTCTGGTTTAGTCTTCTTTTAGTCCTGGTTTAGTCTTGTTTTAGTCCTGGTTTAGTTCTGGTTTAGTCCTGGTTTAGTCTTATTTTAGTCCTGGTTTAGTCTTCTTTTAGTCCTTGTTTAGTCCTGGTTTAGTCTTGTTTTAGTCCTGGTTTAGTCCTGGTTTAGTTCTGGTTTAGTCTTATTTTAGTCCTGGTTTAGTCTTATTTTAGTCCTTGTTTAGTCCTGGTTTAGTCTTGTTTTAGTCCTGGTTTAGTTCTGGTTTAGTCCTGGTTTAGTCTTCTTTTAGTCCTTGTTTAGTCTTGGTTTTTTCTTCTTTTAATCCTGGTTTAGTTCTGTTTTAGTTTAGTTTTAGTCCTGGTTTAGTCCTGGTTTAGTCTGGTTTAGTCTTCTTTTAGTCCTTGTTTAGTCCTGGTTTAGTCCTGGTTTAGTCTTCTTTTAGTCCTTGTTTAGTCTTGGTTTAGTTTTCTTTTAATCCTGGTTTAGTTCTGGTTTAGTCTTGTTTAGTCCTGGTTTTAGTCCTGTTTAGTCCTTTGTTTAGTTTTTAGTCCTGTTTAGTCTCTTTTAGTCCTGGTTTAGTCCTGGTTTAGTCTTGGTTTAGTTTCTTTTAGTCCTTGTTTAGTCCTGGTTTAGTCTTTCTTTTAATCCTGGTTTAGTTCTGGTTTAGTCTTCTTTTAGTCCTGGTTTAGTTCTGGTTTAGTCTTCTTTTAGTCCTTGTTTAGTCTGGTTTAGTCTTCTTTTAGTCCTTGTTTAGTCTTGTTTAGTCTTCTTTAGTCCTGGTTTAGTCTGGTTTAGTCTTCTTTTAGTCCTGGTTTAGTCCTGGTTTAGTCTTCTTTTAGTCCTTGTTTAGTCTTGGTTTAGTCTTTTAGTCCTTGTTTAGTCCTGGTTTAGTCTTCTTTTAATCCTTGTTTAGTTTGGTTTAGTCTTCTTTTAGTCCTGGTTTAGTCTTGGTTTAGTCTTCTTTTAGTCCTGCTCTAGTCCTGGTTTCCTCGCAGGTACAGTCCCAGTTTAGTCCTGGTTTTGTATTGTGTATAGTATAATGCAAACATCTTCTTGGAGATGAGACCTTCCATCGAAAAAGTTCCATCGCGCACGTTCCAGACCTTTTCCCGATGTCCCGTTTTGTCCGTGCAGGATGTTTGAGCTGAGCTGCTCTCTGCCTCTGGAGAAGGACCTGCGCGTGGCTCTGTACGACCACGACCTCCTCACCAAGGACGAGAAGATCGGAGAAACCGTCATCGACCTGGAGAACCGCTTCCTGTCCAAACACGGCGCCACGTGCGGACTGCCCCAGACCTACTGCACGTGAGTCCGGACTGGGTTTAGACCTGACGCACAACAAAACAGGTCAAAGATGGAGGTGTGAGGCCACGGGGAGTCACTCTTAGCACCTTTTTATGTTTGATTTAGTCCTGGTTGAGTTCCGGTTTAGTCCTGGTCGAGGTTTGGTTTAGTCTTAGTTTAGTTCCAGTTTAGTCCTGGTTTGTTAATGCTTGAATTCCAATACAAGAAATAAGCACCTTAATATGTTTTTTTATTTAGACCTGCTTGATTTCTGATTTAGTCCAGGTTTAGTCCAGGTTTAGTTCCAGTTTAGTCGTGATTTTGTTCTGGATTAGTCCTGGTTGAGTTCCAGTTTAGTCCTGGTGGTTGAGTTCTGGTTTTAATCCAGGTAAACTCTGGTTTAGTCTTGGTTTAGACCAGGCTGAGCTCCATTTTAATCCTGATTTTGTTCTGGCTGAGTTCCAGTTTAGTCCTGGTTTAGTCCTGGTTTAGTAATGAAATAGTCCTGGTTCAGTCCTGGTTCAGTCCTGTTTCAGTCTTGGTTCAAGTCCTGGTTCAGGCCTGGTTTAGTCCTGGTTTAGGTCTTGGTTTAGTTCCAGTTTAGTCGTGATTTTGTTCTGGATTAGTCCTGGTTGAGTTCCAGTTTAGTCCTGGTTTAGTCCTGGTTCAGTCTTGGTTCAGTCCTGGTTTAGTCCTGGTTTAGTCCTGGTTCAGTCCTGGTTTAGTCCTGGTTCAGTCCTGGTTTAGTCCTGGTTTTAGTCCTGGTTTAAGTCCTGGTTCAGTCCTGGCTTAGTCTTGGTTTCAGTCCTGGTTCAGTCCTGGTTCAGTCCTGGTTTAGTCCTTGTTCAGTCCTGGTTTAAGTCCTGGTTTAGTCCTGGTTTAGTCTTGGTTTAGTCCTGGTTCAGTCCTGGTTAGTCCAGTCCTGGTTTAGTCCTGGTTCAGTCCTGGTTTAGTCCTGGTTCAGTCCTGGTTTCAGTCCTGGTTTCAGTCCCGGTTCAGTCCTGGTTTAGTCCTGGTTCAGTCCTGGTTCAGTCTTGGTTCAGTCCTGGTTTAGTCCTGGTTAGTCCTGGTTTAGTTTAGTCTGGTTCAGTCCTGGTTCAGTCCTGTTCAGTCCTGGTTTCAGTCCTGGTTTAGTCCTGGTTTCAGTCCTGGTTCAGTCCTGGTTCCAGTCCTGGTTTAGTCCTGGTTTTCAGTCCTGGTTCAGTCCTGGTTCAGTCCTGGTTCAGTCCTGGTTTCAGTCCTGGTTCAGTCCTTGGGTTTTAGTCCTTGTTCAGTCCCGGTTTAGTCCCGGTTCAGTCCTGGTTTAGTCCTTGTTCAGTCCTGGTTTAGTCCTGGTTCAGTCCTGGTTCAGTCCTGGTTCAGTCCTGGTTCAGTCCTGGTTCCTGGTCCTTGTTGTCCTCAGGTCTGGGGTGAACCGGTGGAGGGGTCAGCTGAGTCCTCGTCAGATCCTGGACAGAGTCTGTGAGCGGAGGAGCATCAGGAGGCCTCAGTACCAGGGACACACGGTCCAGTTCAGAGGAGAACATCTCACCACGGCCGACCTGAGTACGAACAAACGCACACCACGCCTCAAACGTGTCACACAAAACTGGAAACACATTCAAAATCCACTCTTGTGAGCTTTAAAGGTGCACTGTGGAACTTTTCGTGGACGGTCTATTACTGTTTTGTCTTGATTATGTCACAATGGTCAGATCTAGTTTGTGTTTTTAAGGTATTTTTGAGCTACAACACACAGTACATGGGAGATTTGTTTAATGCCCTACTGTGGAACATTCCAGGCAAAAGTGGACCCTCCTTAGATGTTACACGGTGCACCTTTAAGTCGTGTTCTAATGTCGTTCCCTCGTCAAAAACAGACCTGGAGGTTTGTTTGAGTAACTTTTTATTATGGTGGTGTGTGGGATTATCTGTTCATCTCCCGCTCGGATTTCGGATGTGACGTCATGTTCGCACTTCAAGCGTTTTATTATGTTTCGCTTGTCCGAATTAGAGAAAAACGTGCACACGCCAACACCGACCGCCGCAACGCTGACTGCCGCAACACCGACCGCCGCAACACCGACCGCTGCAACCGACTGCCGCAACACCAACACCGCGCAACACACCGCAACACCGACCGCCGCAACACAACTACAGCGACACCTACAGCCGCAACATCGACTACTGCAACACCAACTACCGCAACACCGACTACAACACCGACCCCTGCAATACTGACCACCATAACATCGACCACCACAACCCCGTCTGTCGCGACACCAACGGCCGCGACACCGACAGCCATAACACCGACCACCGCAACACTGACCACAGCGACACAACTACGGCGACACCTACAGCTGCAACCCCGACTGCCACAACACCGACTGCCGCAGCAACATCGACTACTGCAACACCAATTACCGTAACACCGACTACAACACCGACCGCCGCAACACTGACCCCTGCAATACTGACCACCACCACCGACTGCCGCAACACTGACTGCCTTCAACACGATCACCACAACACCGACCACCACAACCCCAACTGTTGCGACACCGACGGCCGCGACACCGACGGCCGCGACACCGACTGCCACAACACCTACTGCCGCAGCAACATCGACTACCGCAACCCCGACTACAACACCGTCCACCGCAACATCGACTGCCGCAACACCAACCATTGCAACACCGTCCACCGCAACATTGACTACCGCAACACCAACCATTGCAACACCACCCACACGTCCACACGCAACATTGACTACTGCAACACCGTCCACCGCAACCCACCCACACAACACCGTCCACCGCAAACCCAACCATTGCAACACCATCCACCGCAACACCGTCCACCGCAACACCGTCCACCGCAACATTGACTACCGCAACACCAACCATTGCAACACCGACCACCACAACACCGTGCACCACAACATCAACTACAACACCGACCACCGTAACACCAACACCGACCACCAAAGCCTCCAAACACAATGAAAACATTTCATACTTAAAAGTGACACTCGATTCTATCTCGGAATCCTGGCTCGGCCTCCTCTGAGTTCTTCCGAGTTCCGCCGTCAGGGGAAAAGGGGCGTGTCAGTGCTTGTCTCTAGGCAACGTCCTCTGACCTCCGAGACGGATGGATAATCGAACGCACCGTGAGTCCGTGTACGTCTCCAAAGCTCAAAGACCAAATGATTCTAGTGGACGTGTATGGAGGTTTAAAACACGTCTCGTATGACCATTTGATGACATCACAAGGTGGAACGGAGTTGGAACAGAGAAAAATATCCAGGGTTTGTTAAACATGTGCGAATGAAACAAAACGCAACTCCAGGTCTGTTTGTGATGAGGAAACGACATTAGAACAGAGATCAGAAAATAGCTTTATACCACGTTCGATTGCTTAAACATTCAGGGAAGAATGAATCACGTGTCTAATTCTTTTTCTTTTTCCTTTTTTGTGTGTTTAAAAGAGGAGAGTAAACAGTCCAACCCTCACCTGGGCCCCGTGGAGGAGAGACTGGCCCTGCTCTGCCTCAGACGCCTGGGACTGGTGCCCGAACACGTGGAGACCAGGAAGCTGTACAGCCCCCTGCAGCCGGACATCGAGCAGGTAACGCGCTTCAGCCTCCCTCCCCGTGTTCTGATTGGTCCGTGATCAGAGGTCCCCGCGTGCTGATTGGCTGTTGTGGCTGTCCGTCAGGGTCGTCTGATGATGTGGGTGGATGTTTTCCCGAAGTCTCTGGGACCCCCGGGACCCCCTTTCAACGTCACCCCGCGGAAAGCCAAGAAGTAAGGAGACGGTGTTGAGCGTTGACCTGGAGTTGTTGTTTTGTTTCATTCACATGTGTTTAAAGGCGCATTGTGTAACTTTTCTGTCTGGAATGTTCCACAGTGTGACTTTAAACAGCTCTACTTTAGATTTTTATTTTGTTTATATAAATGTAGAAAGTAAAAAAAAAAAAAAAAACTTTTCATTATGTATTTTCCAAACTCAGCCTAAATAATCCGTGTGTCGTTCGTTCATTCGTTTTTCAAAATAAAACCAAAAATAAGAAAAAAAAAAAAAAATGTCTTCATTATTTGTCTCCAAAACTAAAATGAAAAAAAAAAATAAAAAATAAAAAGATAACGATGAATTTTTTCAGTTTTTGATTTTGTGTTTAAATGAAAAATGGAAAAAACAGATAACAGACTGAACCAGGACTAAACCAGGTCCGGGACCAGACCAGAACAAGACCAGGATTGAGACCAGGACTTAGACCAGGCCCAGACCAGGACTGAGACCAGGATTTAGACCAGGATTGAGGCTGGAACCAGATCGAGACCAGACCAGGACCAGACCGTGATTGAAACGGGTACAAGACCGGGACCAGACCAGGACTGAGACCAAGACTTAAACCGGGACCAGCACCGGGACTGAGACCAGAATTGAGACCAGGACTGAGACCAGGATTGAGACCGGGACCAGACCGAGACCAGACCAGGATCAGACTGTGATTGAAACAAGAACAAGACCGGGACCAGACCAGAACTGAGACCAGGATCCTGAGACCAAGATCAGACCAGGACTGAGACCGGGATCAGACCAGGACCAGACCAGGACTGAAGCCGGGACAAGACCAAGACTGAGGCCGGGACCAGACCAGGACCAGACCGTGATTGAAACCGGGACCAGACCAGGACTGAGACTGGAACCAGACCAGGACTGAAAATGGTTTAGTCCTGTTTTAGTCCTGGTTCAGTCCTGGTTCAGTCCGGCATCTCAAGTCACGTAAATGTTTTTTCCATTTTTCATTTAAACACAAAATCGAAAACTGAAAAAATAAATCATCGTCTTTTTTTTTTTGGAGACAAATAATGAAGAAAATTGTTGTTTTTTCATTTTCTTATTTTTGGTTTTATTTTGAAAAACAAATGAACGAACGACACACAGATTCTAAATACTGAAGTGGGTTTTTTTGGTGTTCGTTTCCAGGTTTTTCCTTCGTTGTATCATCTGGAACACTCAGGACGTGATCTTAGACGACGTCAGCCTCTCCGGAGAGAAGATGAGCGATATTTACGTGAAAGGGTGAGGCCCAAACTGCAGAACGAAGACGGGACTTCAGCTCAGAACGGTGACACCTTTTTTAAGAAAGTTTAGACATACGAGGTTTGTTGGTTGTGTTGTTTTTTACTCCTGGACTAAGAACATTTACTGAAATCAAATAAATAATCCATGTATAAATAATTTAGTAGTAGTATTAGTAGTTGTTGTTGTAGTTGTAGTTATAGTTGTAGGTGTTGTAGTAGTAGTAGTAGTTGTAGTAGCTGTTGTTGTAGTAGTAGTTTTAGTTGTAGTAGTTTTAGTAGTTGTTGTTGTTGTAGGTGTAGTTGTTGCTAGTAGTAGTAGTAGTAGTAGTTGTAGTTGTAGTAGTAGTAGTAGTAGTAGTTGTAGTAAGTAGTAGTTGTCACAGTTAGTAGTTAGTTAGTAGTAGTAGTATTGTAGTTTAGTAGTAGTAGTTGTTTGTAGTTAGTAGTAGTAGTTGTAGTAGTAGTGTAGTAGTTGTAGTAGTAGTAGTTGTTGTAGTTCTAGCAGTAGTTGTAGTAGCAGTAGTAGTAGTAGTAGTAGTTAGTTGTTGTAGTTGTTGTAGTAGTAGTAGTAGTAAGTTGTAGTAGTTGTTGTAGTTGTAGTAGTAATAGTTAGTAGTAGTAGTAGTTGTTGTAGTAGTAGTAGTAGTAGTAGTAGTACTAGTAATATAGTAGTAGTAGTAGTAATAGTAGTAGTTGTAGTAGTAGTAGTAGTAATAGTAAGTAAGTAGTAGTAGTAGTAATATTAATAATAGTAGTAATAGAAGTAGTTGTTGTAGTTGTGGTAGTAGTAATGGTAGTAATAGCAGTAGTAGTTGTAGTAGTTGTAGTAGTAGTAGTAGTAGTAGTAGTAGTAATAGTAATAATAGTAGTAGTAATAGTAATAATAGTAGAAGTAGTAATAGTAATAGTAGTAGTAGTAGTTGTAGTAGTTGTAGTAGTAGTAGTAGTAGTAGTAGTAGTAGTAGTAGTAGTAATAGTAAGTAGTAGTAAGTAGTAGTAGTAGTAAAGTAGTAGTAGTAGTAATAGTAGTAGTAGTAGTAGTTGTTGTAGTTGTTGTAGTAGTAGTAGTAGTAGTAATAGTAGTAGTAGTAAGTAGTAGTAGTAATAGTAGTAGTAGTAGTTGTTGTAGTTAGTTGTAGTAGTAGTAGTAGTAGTAGTAGTAATAGTAGTAGTTGTTGTAGTAGTTGTTAGTAGTAGTAGTAGTAGTAGTAGTAGTAGTAATAGTAGTAGTTGTTGTAGTTGTTGTAGTAGTAGTAGTAGTAGTAGTAATAGTAGTAGTTGTTGTAGTTGTTGTAGTAGTAGTAGTAGTAGTAGTAATAGTAGTAGTAATAGTAGTAGTTGTTGTAGTTGTTGTAGTAGTAGTAGCAGTAGTAAGTAATAGTAGTAGTTGTTGTAGTTGTTGTAGTAGTAGTAGTAGTAGTAGTAGTAATAGTAGTAGTTAGTTGTAGTAGTAGTAGCAGTAGTAGTAATAGTAGTAGTTAGTAGTAGTTGTAGTAGTAGTAGTAGTAGTATTAGTAGTAGTAGTAGTAATAGTAGTAGTTGTAGTTGTTGTAGTAGTAATAGTAGTAGTAATAGTAGTAGTAGTAGTAGTAATAGTAGTAGTAATAGTAGTAGTAGTAGTAGTAGTAGTAGTAGTAATAGTAGTAGTTGTTGTTGTAGTAGTAATAGTAGTAGTAATAGTAGTAGTTGTTGTCTTTCTTCGAGGTCACTTCCACTAACGTTAGCAACAGGTTTGATTGACAGCGTTGCTGAGTTGCTCCTGATTGGCTCGTTGGTTGCTATGATATAATATGATAATTCCAAATACGGACACGGGCTCCAGATTAACTCCCGTCCTCGATGAGCTTCATTTGACTGGAGCCGTACGTCCTGCTCACACTGACTCGTGTTTCTCTCTCTGTTTATTTGGATTTTATTTATTTTTTTTTTTTGTGTGTGTTTGTGTTCTGCAGGTGGCTGGACGGACACGAGCAGAACAAGCAGAAGACAGACGTGCACTATCGCTCGCTCGGGGGGGAGGGAAACTTCAACTTCAGATTCGTGTTTCCGTTTCACTACCTCCCGGCCGAGCAGCTCTGCGTCGTCGACAGGAAGGTACGACATGACGCACGATTTAAAAAAATATACAATAAAAACTACTACTGCTCTTAAATTCTGACTTTATGATCATTAAATATGATTCAAATATTAAAATAAATACTTTTAGAATCAACAATAAAAAAAATGCAAGAGTCCTGGACTGTGAGCAAGTTGAGTTTCAGCAGTCGCAGTAGTAGTAGTAGTAGTAGTAGTAGTAGTAGTAGTAGTAGTAGCAGCAGTAGTTATAAAAGTAGTTATAAAATAAGTAGTAGTCATAGTAGTTATAAAAGGAGTAGTAGTAGTTGTAGTAAATATTAAAGTAGTTATAAAAGTGGTAGTAGTAGTTGTTGTTGTTATAAAAGAAATAACAGTAGTAATAGTTATAAAAAAGTAGTAGTAATAGTAGTTTTAAAAGTAAGTATAAAAGAAGCTGTAGTAGTAGTAGTTATAAAAGAGGTGGTAGTAGTAGCATTTATAAAAGTAGTAATAAAAGAAGTAGTAGTAGTAGTTACAAATGTAGCTATAAAAGAAATAGTAGTTTTAAAAGGTAGTTATCAAAGAAGTAGTAGTAGTAGTAGTACTAGTTATAAAAGTGGTAATAAAAGAAGTAGAAGTTGTAGAAGTTACAAATGTTGTTATAAAAGAAACAGTAGTAGTAGTAGTAGTAGTAGTAGTAGTAGTAGTAGTAGTTATAAAAGTAGTTATAAAATAAGTAGTAGTCATAGTAGTTATAAAAGGAGTAGTAGTAGTTGTAGTAAATATTAAAGTAGTTATAAAAGTGGTAGTGGTAGTAGTAGTAGTTATCATAAAATAAGTAGTAGTAGTTATAAAAGTAGTAATAAAAGAAGTAGAAGTTGTAGTAGTTATAAAAGTAGTTATAAAAGAAATAATAGTAGTAGTAGTAGTTTTAAAAGTAGTAGTAGTAGTAGTTGTTGTTGTTGTTATAAAAGAAGTAACAGTAGTAATAGTTATAAAAAAGTAGTAGTAATAGTAGTTTTAAAAGTAAGTATAAAAGAAGCTGTAGTAGTAGTAGTTATAAAAGAGGTGGTAGTAGTAGCATTTATAAAAGTAGTAATAAAAGAAGTAGTAGTAGTAGTTACAAATGTAGTTATAAAAGAAATAGTAGTTTTAAAAGTAGTTATCAAAGAAGTAGTAGTAGTAGTAGTACTAGTTATAAAAGTGGTAATAAAAGAAGTAGAAGTTGTAGAAGTTACAAATGTTGTTATAAAAGAAACAGTAGTAGTAGTAGTAGTAGTAGTAATAGTAGTATAGTAGTAGTAGTAGTAGTAGTAGTAGTAGTTATAAAAGTAGTAGCAGTCCGGGCTTTGTCCCGGTTTAGCCCTGGTTTTGTTCTGGTTTAGTTCTGGTCTAGTCGTGGCTTAATCCTGGTTTAGTTTTGGTTTAGTCCTGGTTTAGTTTTGGTTTAGTCCTGGTTTAGTCCTGGTTTAGTTTTGGTTTAGTCCTGGTTTAGTTTTGGTTTAGTCCTGGTTTAGTTTCCTGGTTTAGTCCTGGTTTAGTCCTGGTTTAGTCCTGGTTTAGTCCTGGTTTAGTCCTGGTTTAGTCCTGGTTTAGTTTTGGTTTAGTTTTGGTTTAGTCCTGGTTTAGTCCTGGTTTAGTTTGGTTTAGTCCTGGTTTAGTTTTGGTTTAGTCCTGGTTTAGTTTTGGTTTAGTCCTGGTTTAGTCCTGGTTTAGTTCTGGTTTAGTCCTGGTTTAGTTTTGGTTTAGTCCTGGTTTAGTCCTGGTTTAGTCCTGGTTTAGTCCTGGTTCAGACCTAGTTTTCATACTGACTCCTCTTCTTCCTTGTGTTTTTCTTCCTTTGTGTTTTTTACAGGAGTATTTCTGGAGTTTGGACAAATCCGAGACTAAAATTCCTCCAAAACTCACCATCCAGATCTGGGACAACGACAAATTCTCCTTTGACGACTATTTGGGTAAAGAAAGTCTCACCTCTGTTGCATTTTCAGTTTGATGGTCTTATACCGCGCAAAAGTGACTCTCCAAAACTCCAAATTCTCTGTTCTGTTGTAATGTCATGAAGCAGTAGTTGGCTCTGCTTTAGCTCTGGTTTAGTCCTGGTTTAGACCTGGTTTAGTCCTGGTTTAGACCTGGTTTAGTCCTGGTTTAGTCCTGGTTTAGTCCTGGTTTAGTCCTGGTTTAGACCCGGTTTAGTCCTGGTTTAGTCCTGGTTTAGTTCTGGTTTAGTCCTGGTTTAGTCCTAGTTTAGTCCTGGTTTAGACCTGTTTTAGTCGTAGTTTAGTCCTGGTTTAGTCCTAGTTTAGCACTGGTTTAGTCCTGGTTTACTTCTGGTTTAGCCCTGGTTTAGACTCGGTTTAGTCCTGGTTTAGACCTGGTTTAGTCCTAGTTTAGACCTGGTTTAGTCCTGGTTTAGACCTGGTTTAGTCCTGGTTTAGACCTGTTTTAGTCCTGGTTTAGACCTGTTTTAGTCGTGGTTTAGTCCTAGTTTAGACCTGTTTTAGTCCTGGTTTAGACCTGTTTTAGTCCTGGTTTAGTCCTAGTTTAGACCTGTTTAGTCCTGGTTTAGACCTGTTTTAGTCCTGGTTTAGTTTAGTCCTGTTTTTAGTTTAGACCTGTTTTAGTCCTGGTTTAGACCTGTTTAGTTTAGTCCTGTTTTAGTCCTGGTTTACCTAGTTTTACCTGTTTTAGTCCTGGTTTAGACCTGTTTTACCTGGTGGTTTAGTCCTGGTTTAGTGTTTTAGTCCTGGTTTAGACCTGTTTTAGTCTAGTTTAGACCTGTTTTTAGTCCTGTTTTTTTTCCTGTTTTAGTCCCTAGTTTAGACCTGTTTTAGTCCTGTTTAGTCCTTTTTAGTCCTGGTTTAGACCTGTTTTAGTCCTGGTTTAGCGCTGTTTAGTCCTGGTTTAGACCTGGTTTAGACCTGTTTTAGTCCTGGTTTAGACTGGTTTAGTTTCCTGGTTTAGTCCTGGTTTAGTCCTGGTTTAGTCCTGGTTTAGTCCTGGTTTAGTCCTGGTTTAGTCCTAGTTTAGCCCTGGTTTAGTCCTGGTTTAGTCCTGGTTTAGTTCTGGTTTAGTCCTGGTTTAGTCCTAGTTTAGCCCTGGTTTAGTCCTGGTTTAGACCTGGTTTAGACCTCCTGGTTTAGACCTGTTTTAGTCGTAGTTTAGTCCTGGTTTAGTCCTAGTTTAGCATTAGTCCTTTATTCTGGTTTAGCCCTGGTTTAGACTCAGTTTAGTCCTGGTTTAGACCTGGTTTAGTCCTGGTTTAGACCTGGTTTAGTCCTGGTTTAGACCTGTTTAGTCCTGGTTTAGACCTGTTTTAGTCCTGGTTTAGACCTGTTTTAGTCCTGGTTTAGTCCTAGTTGTTAGACCTGTTTTAGTCCTGGTTTAGACCTGTTTTAGTCTGGTTTAGACCTGTTTTAGTCCTGGTTTAGTCCTAGTTTAGTCCTGGTTTTAGTCCTGGTTTAGACCTGTCCTGGTTTAGTCCTGGTTTAGACCTGTTTTAGTCCTGGTTTAGTCCTAGTTTAGACCTGTTTTAGTCCCTGGTTTAGACCTGGTTTAGTCCTGGTTTAGTCCCTAGTTTAGACCTGTTTTAGTTCTGTTTAGACCTGTTTTTAGTTCTGGTTTAGACCTGGTTTTAGTCCTGTTTAAGTCCTAGTTTAGACCTGTTTTAGTCCTAGTTTAGTCCTGGTTTAGTCCTAGTTTAGACCTGTTTTAGTCCTGGTTTAGACCTGTTTTAGTCCTGGATTAGTCCTAGTTTAGACCTGTTTTTACTTTAGTCCTGGTTTAGACCTGTTTTAGTCCTGGTTTAGTCCTGGTTTAGACCTGGTTTAGTCCTGTTTTAGTCCTGGTTTAGACCTGTTTTAGTCCTGGTTTAGACCTGTTTAGTCCTGGTTTAGGCCTGTTTTAGACCTTTTTTAGTCCTGGTTTAGTCCTAGTTTTAGACCTGTTTTAGTCCTGGTTTAGTCCTGTTTAGTCCTGGTTTAGACCTGTTTAGTCCTGGTTTAGTCCTGGTTTAGACCTGTTTTAGTCCTGGTTTAGTCCTGGTTTAGACCTGTTTTAGTCCTGGTTTAGTCCTAGTTTTAGACCTGTTTTAGTCCTGGTTTAGACCTGTTTTAGTCCTGGTTTAGTCCTGGTTTAGACCTGTTTTAGTCCTGGTTTAGTCCTGGTTTAGACCTGTTTTAGTCCTGGTTTAGTCCTGGTTTAGACCTGTTTTAGTCCTGGTTTAGTCCTAGTTTAGACCTGTTTTAGTCCTGTTTAGTCCTGGTTTAGACCTGTTTTAGTCCTGGTTTAGACCTGTTTTAGTCCTGGTTAGGTTTTAGTCCTGGTTTAGACCTGTTTAGTCCTGGTTTAGTCCTGGTTTAGACCTGTTTTAGTCCTGGTTTAGTCCTGGTTTAGACCTGTTTTAGTCCTGGTTTAGACCTGTTTTAGTCCTGGTTTAGTCCTGGTTTAGACCTGTTTTAGTCCTGGTTTAGTCCTGTTTTAGTCCTGGTTTAGTCCTGGTTTAGACTGTTTTAGTCCTAGTTTAGACCTGTTTTAGTCCTAGTTTCCTGTTTTAGTCCTAGTTTAGACCTGTTTTAGTCCTGGTTTAGTCCTGTTTTAGTCCTGTTTTAGTCCTAGTTTTAGTCCTGGTTTAGTCCTGTTTTAGTCCTGGTTTAGTCCTGGTTTAGACCTGTTTTAGTCCTGGTTTACCTGTTTTAGTCCTGGTTTAGTCCTGGTTTAGACCTGTTTAGTCCTGTTTAGTCCTGTTAGTTTAGACCTGTTTTAGTCCTGGTTTAGTCCTGGTTTAGTCCTAGTTTTAGTCCTGGTTTAGTCCTGGTTTAGTCCTGGTTTAGACCTGTTTAGTCCTGTTTAGACCTGTTTTAGTCCTGGTTTAGTCCTGTTTTAGTCCTGTTTAGATCCTGTTTAGTCCTGGTTTAGTCCTGGTTTCCTGTTTAGACCTGTTTTAGTCCTGGTTTAGTCCTGGTTTAGACCCTGTTTTAGACCTGTTTTAGTCCTGGTTTAGTCCTGGTTTAGGACCTGTTTTAGACCTGTTTTAGTCCTGGTTTAGTCCTTTTCCTAGGTTTTAGTCCTGGTTTTAGAGCCTGGTTTAGTCCTGGTTTAGTCCTAGTGGTTTAGTCCTGGTTTATGTCCTAGTCCTTTTAGTCCTGGTTTTCAGTCCTGGTTTAGTCCAGTTTTAGTCCTAGTTTAGTCCTGGTTTAGTCCTCCTGGTTCAGTCCAGGTTCAGTCCTGGTTCAGTTCTGGGATCAGTCCTAGTTCAGTTCCGGTTTAGTCCTGTTTTAACCCTGTTTTAGTCCTATTGTAGTCCTATTTTAGTCCTATTTTAGTCCTGATTCAGTCCGTGTGCAGCATCTCGATCGATGTTTCTTCTGCCTCTGAAGTGATGTCGTATTTTTGACAGTAAAATCCCGTCTGTGGAGAAACTGAAATCGTAAATTTTCATTGTAATTGTAATTCTTGCCGTCGTAACTTTTCAATTTGTTTTCTGACGGATAAAACACACACAACACATTTTACGTACGACTAGATTAATTTGAGAGTTTACGAATATTTATTTTAGGTTCAGCTACAGACAAATATGCACCGATTTCTATCTTACGCACACGAATCTTTCTGAAATCTTTCGTCCTCTTTCGTGATCTTCCATCTTCGCTCTGTAAAAGCCAAAGCTGTAAGAGACGCCTTATTTTTCATCTGAAACGCCTCACGTCCTCAGACATCGACGTGAATTCTGACCCATAATCGAACGGGGAAATCAAATGTAAAACTAGTAAATATGTTTGTTTTTTTTGTTTGTTTTTTTTAGTTTAGTTTTTTGCTCTATGACTGCAATCGCTTAGGTAAAGTTCGGTAAAGTTCCGTGGCCTTAAAACCGTTATAAAAGCTTTATCAGTGTGTTCGTGAACGTGCCTTTGAAACCCGCTGCCTCGGCTCAAAACGCTGCAAATCTATAAATCTGTTTGTTAAAGCTGCATTGTGTAACTTTTCAGGTGGAGGGTCCATCCAGACCCCCACAAGAAAGCTTTAAAAGACGAGTTTGAGTTCAAGAATCCAACTCAACTCAATATGTTTTACTTCGCTCAAAAGAAGCTTTAAATATTGTGAATTTTACTCATTTTCAAGTTTTGTTTGTCGTCTGGCTGCTAAAACCTGCTCTTAAAGACGCACTGTGTAACTTTTCTGGTGGAGGGTTCGCGATCTACTTAAAGCTTTGCCTGGAATGTTCCGTGATACGACTTTAAACATTTACATTTTACATTTACTCATGATTTCTGTTGCTCAAAAATACAATAACTCCTTCTGCGAGTAGAAGCGCCTCTCCACAGACCCGGACCCTCCTCTGGAAATGTTCCGCGGTGAAGCTTTAACCAAAGAGCCGGGGGGAAGCGCTGTGATCCAAAGTCGCGCCTCGTGTTTCGCATGTGGCTCTGAGAATCTCGGAACAGAACCTGGAGATTGGTATTTTTTGTAGAAAAGAACCGTTTGAATGACGAGAGTTGAAGCTTTGTCACTCGCAGTAACCGCGCACTAAAACAATAAACGTCACTTTAAACCAAAAAACACTCCTGCTTCTGTGTTTCTGTGTTCGTACCGGGGGGAGTTCTACATGTACGTCTGTGGCGGGGTGTTCAGCAGTTACCGCGGAAACACAATGCACACACGAGCAGCAAAAAAACGTCTTGAGATTGTCTGAAAGCTCATGAAAAAAACAAACAAAATGGATTTAAAGTGCACATTTTCAGCCGCTCCTCTCGACGTGGAGGAGCAGCGGCTCTACTCCGAGCTCCTCCCGTGTGACCCGATTTCTAAAGGGAGCGCCCGGACGCCCTGCGGAGGAAACTCATTTCGGTCGCCTGTATCTGCGAGAGGTGGGACCGAGTTGTTGTTTTGTGAGTCTCGAGTAAATCTAAAGTCTTTGACCTCAAGTCCGAGTCAAGTCCCAAGTCAAAGACAGGCAAGTCCAAGTCGAGTCTCGAGTCACTGGCCCAGAAGTGCAAGTCAAGTCCAAGTCGTCTGCTTTGAGCTTCAAGTCATTTCAAGTCTTTAAACCAGGAGTGTCCAAACTTTTTTCATCAAGGGCCACATGTCTAAACACAGATGAAGCAGAGGGACGATCGAGGCTGTAGACTGATGATCAATACAGAGAATAACTGTAATATGTGCATGTTTAAACACGTTAGAATGAACCATCAGTCTTTATTCATGCTAAGATCCTTAAAACTACACACTAAATATTAAAGATTGGCTTTATCAATGTAGATCTTCAAAAAACTTGCAGTAAAAAGTTCATTTTTCATTGATGCGAGGCAATTTGGGCCAATTCACCTGGAAGCCTGAGGGCCAGGAAAAATTTGTCTGAGGGCCGCATTTGGCCCCCGGGCCATAGTTTGGACATGCCTGCTTTAAACCAAAGCATTTTGCAGTTTATATGAATTTTAATATAAATTGTACTTACAAAGTCATGGTATATTTATATATGAGTGTTTATAAAGTATATAAGAATTGTAGAAATTAATTTAGTTCATTTTTCCTTTTTAAATGTCAAGATCTTAGTGTGAATCATTATGATCAGAATAGAAAGAATTCAGATTTAAAAGTGTTTCTCAAGTAAGTAAGTCTTTATTTATGTAGCATTTATCACAGACATTTTTGTCACAAAGACACTTTCCAGAACATTCTTCATCATTATTCATTCACTCTGGACCTGGTGATGGTAAAATACTGTTGTAGCCACAGCTGCCCTGGGACAGACTGACAGAAGTGCGGCTGCCATGACAATCAGCGCCATCGGACCCTCTGACCTCCACCATCACACACACACACACACACACACACACACACACACCACTTTCATACTAGGCAATGTGGGTGAAGTGTCTTGCCTAAGGACACAACGACAGTTTTTGCCACTGGAATTCCCTGTGGTCTCCATCCAAGTCCAGACCAGACCCGGACCTGCTGAGCCTCTGAGATCTGACGGGATCAGGCTTCTCAACTCACAGGCCTCAAGTCCAAATTGAGTCTCAAGTTTTAGTCCATTTTATCAAGTCAAGTCTCAAGTCCTAAGTCTGACTCGAGTCCAAGTCGTGAATTGCAAGTCCCACCTCTGGCATCTATGATCTGGTTCTTTCGGTCGTTACTCAGAGCTCATGAGCAGAGGTGAGGGGAGGAACGGAGACTGACGGTAAATAAAGACTCAGCTCCTCTTCACCACAACGGTCCGATACAGCGACCGCATCACTGCACCTGTCCACCTGTCAATCTCACGCTCCGTCCTCCCCTCACTCCAGAACAAGACCCCGACATACTTGAACTCCTCCACTTGAGACAGAGACTCTCCAATCCCGTTTGTTAAGTGAGAGGAGCAGAAGACAAACAGACTGAGCTGCACTTTCTTGTTCTTGTGGTTTTACAGAAACATCACGTCTTGGTCTCTTTGCAGTGGAAGGTGTTTCTTGGTGAACAGTTGGAGCCTTTCACTTTGGTGTTGACTTTTTAAATTCGTAACCGAGGCTGAACGAAGGATCGGGATTTTGTTTTGTCGTCGCTCCACATACAAAATGTTCTCTGTAAACTCAGGGTGATTTCTTAGTCAGACAAATGTTTCCTTTTTGGTTCTTCCTGTGGATCAATCCTGCCCATCACCTTCACCTTTCACTATTTTTCAATTCCGTTGGGAAGAGAAACAGTTTATTTAGTTAGTTCAGTTAGTTTATTTATATATTTAAGAGTATAATATAAACCAATAGGTATAAAAATTAACATGTACAGGGTCAGTGTGTGTGTGTGTGTGTGTGAACATTAACATATATTTGGATTGTGTTCTGTATTGTGTAATTGTACACTATAACATTTAGGACATTTTTTTTCCTGCTCTCATAAAAGAGGATTTTTTGTTGTTGTTGTTTGCTGTTCTGCGTCTTGTCCTGTTCAATATGTTAACAGGGTTTTGGCAAAACAAGTGTTAAACTTCAGCCTAAACCCCTTCAGTCTACAGAATAACTTTATTTATATGCACTAACTGCATCATTTGTTTTGTTTTGTGTTTTCTTTTGTTTCGTTAACCTTCTCAGGCTCAAATAAATTTTTAGTATCAGGAAAAATCTGATATTTGGGGAAAATTATAATATGGGGTAGTAATATACAATCCTGACTTTTTTATCCTTTGTAAACAAAAAAAGTATTTTGCACTTCTGGCAGGTCGTTTGCGTGGAGTCATTCTTGCACAGTCTGCATCGTCCACGTTTATCAGCATGGATGGAGAAAAGGCTCCTGAGTAAAAAAAGCTCATAAACTATGGATGTGGAGTAAGTAGGTACTTGGAATTTAGCTGTTGCAAATCTGCAACGTCTGCCTGGAGAGGGTTAAATCATTGTTACATGATGCATGATTATGTTAATTGACCGAAGAAAATAAACTACTACTACTACTAGTTTCAGTAGTAGTTTTAGCATTAAAAAAAAAAAAAAAAAAAACGGAGGTTTGCAGACACACACATCTGATTCACTTTTGCAGTTATGGAGTTCGCAAACTTCTGAAGCCCGTTTTCCACTATTAGGACGTCCAACAACCACACAATTAACGATGTCCGAATCCCAAAACTAAAATATTTGAATTTGAATTTATTTGTTTGGAGGATAAGCCCCTTGAGATGTTTCGCCATCTCGTTTTTGAGGGGGTCCTCATAAATACAACGACAAGAGACAGATACAGTAGAGCAGACGGAAGGAGACATACATTCAATAAGCATCAAAACAACAAAATCAACAAAAACACACACACAGAGTCACACACTCACTCACACTTGACTGTTTGACATATAATAAATTTGAAATAAATAAATAAATAATAAAAATAAAACAGAGTTCAAAGATAATCACAGAATACAACAAGATGAACAACAAAATTCAACAAAATGATCAAAAACAATGACACGGATTCTGTAAATATTGAACCAGAGCATTTTTAAACAAAGGGACAGAAGTTAAATATGACAATATCAGAATCCAGAAACAAAAGTGATATGGTTCAAAAGACTTGAAAAGATCGACTTTGACAATAGACACATCCCACTGGGAAAACAAACATGGAGGTTTGATGTTCACTTTTTCACAGGATCATT
>NW_026571153.1:1810449-1819800 GCF_026225935.1 Boleophthalmus pectinirostris | reverse complement strand
GTTTAGACCTGGTTTAGTCCACCTGGTTTAGTGGTTTAGTCCTGGTTTAGTGGTTTAGTCCTGGTTTAGTCCTTTTTAGTCCTGGTTTAGTCCTGGTTTAGACCTGGTTTAGTCCTGGTTTAGTCCTGGTTTAGTCCTGGTTTTAGTCCTGGTTTAGTGGTTAGTCCTGGTTTAGTCCTGGTTTAGTCCTGGTTTAGTCCTGGTTTAGTTCCTGGTTTAGTCCTGGTTTAGTCCTGGTTTATTTAGTTTTAAATAAATGTTTAAAAGAAGAAACTTCAGTCCACTGACCAGAGTTCACTTCACTCGTCTGTTTCCCTCCCTCCCTTTTTCTCTCTCTCCTCCTCTGCTTCTCTCCCTCCTTCTTTCTTTCTTTCTCTATAACAAAGGTCAATTTCCACATTTCTGACTCTTGTTTCTCTCTCTCCCTCTGTTTTTTCTCTCTGCCCCTTTCTCTTCATCTGCTTCTCTCTCGCCTTTTCTCTCCCTCCCTCCCTCTTTCCCTCTCCCTCTTTTTCTCTCTGTCACTCCCTCTCTCTCCACCTCCTTCTTTATCTGTCCCTCGTTTTTTTTCTCTCCTTCTCTCCTTGCCCTCCTCTCCTCCCTCTCTCCTCCTCTCTCTCTCTTTGTGGGAGTCAGGGGGTTTGTCTTCTCTCTTTCTCTCTCCTCTCTCTCCTCTCTCTCTCTCTCCTCCTCTCTCTTCTCTCTCTCTCTCTCTCTCTCTCTCTCTCTCTCTCTCTCTCTCTCTCTCTCTCTCTCTCTCTCTCTCTCTCTCTCTCTCTCTCTCTCTCTCATGTCTTTTCAGGACAAACCAAAACAAGAGGAAGTTTTCACTGTTGGTGCGTGAGCAGGAATGTCCCCCGGGGGCCACCGTAGGGAGCGGAGCCTCTCGCTTCAAACACACAAACACCACGACCACGACGACGCCGACGAGGAGAAAAACTCTCAGCCCAAAGTTCAACTACAACTAAACTACAATAAAACTACAACTAAACTAAACTACAATAAAACTACAAAAAACTACAAACACACAAACACCACGACCACGACGACGCGCGACGAGAAGAAAAACTCTCAGCCGAAAGTTCAACTACAACTAAACTACAATAAAACTACAACTAAACTACAACTACAACTAAACTACAACTAAACTACAACTAAACTACAACAAACTACAATAAAACTACAAAAAACTACAACAACTTCAAACACACAAACACCACGACCACGACGACGCCGACGCCGACGAGAAGAAAAACTCTCAGCCCAAAGTTCAACTACAACTAAACTACAATAAAACTACAACTAAACTACAACAAAACTACAACAAACTACAATAAAACTACAACAAACTACAACTAAACTACAATAAAACTACAACTAAACTACAATAAAACTACAAAAAACTACAACTAAACTACAAAAAACTACAATAAAACTACAAAAATATACAACAAAACTACAAAAAACTACAAACACAAAAACACGACGACGACGCGGACGAGAAGAAAAACTCTCAGCCAAAAGTTCAACTACAACTAAACTACAATAAAACTACAAAAAACTACAACAAAACTACAAAAAACTACAAACACGACAACGACGACGACACGGACGAGAAGAAAAACTCTCAGCCGAAAGTTCAACTACAACTAAACTACAATAAAACTACAACAAACTACAATAAAACTACAAAAAACTACAACTACAATAAAACTACAACTAAACTACAATAAAACTACAACAAAACTACAAACACACAAACACGACGACGACGCGGACGAGAAGAAAAACTCTCAGCCGAAAGTTCAACTACAACAAACTACAATAAAACTAAAACAAAACTACAATAAAACTACAACTAAACTACAATAAAACTACATCTAAACTACAAAAAACTACAACAAACTACAAACACACAAACACCACGACGACGACGCCGACGCGGACGAGAAGAAAAACTCTCAGCCGAAAGTTCAACTACAACTAAACTACAATAAAACTACAACTAAACTACAAAAAACTACAAACACACAAACACGACGAATATGCCAACGCGGACGAGAAGAAAAACTCTCAGCCGAAATTTAAACTACAATAAAGCTACAACAAACTACAATAAAACTACAACTAAACTACAATAAAACTACAAAAAACTACAAACACACAAACACGACAACGATGACGCGGATGAGAAGAAAAACTCTCAGCCGAAAGTTCAACTACAACTAAACTACTATAAAACTGCAACAAACTACAATAAAACTACAAAAAAACTACAATAAAACTACAAAAAAACAAAAAAAAACTACAACTAACTACAATAAAACTACAAAAAACTACAAACACACAAACACGACGACGATGCCAACACGGACGAGAAGAAAAACTCTCAGCCGAAAGTTCAACTACAACTAAACTACAACAAAACTACAACAAACTACAATAAAACTACAAAAACTACAATAAAACTACAAAAAACTACAATAAAACTACAACAAAACTACAACAAAACTACAAACACACAAACATGACGACAACGCCAACGCGGACGAGAAGAAAAACTCTCAGCCGAAAGTTCAACTACAACTAAACTACAATAAAACTACAACTAAACTAAACTACAATAAAACTACAAAAAACTACAACAAAACTACAAAAAACTACAAACACACAAACACGACGACGACGCCAACGCGGACGAGAAGAAAAACTCTCAGCCGAAGGTTCAACTACAACTAAACTACAACAAAACTACAACAAACTACAATAAAACTACAAAAAAAATTACAATAAAACAACAAAACTACAAAAAACTACAACAAAACTACAAAAAACTACAAACACACAAACACGACGACGCGGACGAGAAGAAAAACTCTCAGCCGAAGGTTCAACTACAACAAACTACAATAAAACTACAACAAACTAGACCTGCTCCAGACCTGGTTTAGTCCTGGTTTAGACCTAGTTTAGACCAAGTTTACACCTGGTTTAGTCCAAGTTTAGTCCAAGTTTAGTCCTGGTTTTTCAGGAAAGGTTCTGTTTTTTCAGTGGGACTTTTTCTTTTTTAGTATCGAAAGCTGTGAAAAAATGAGGATCTAGTTTCGATACGATTCTCGTTTTAGGATCGATTGATTTTCGATATTTCTGACACTTTCACAGACAGAACATGCAAACTCCTCCCTCGTTCTTCTCCTCCCTCGTTCTTCTCCTCCCTCGTTCTTGTCTCCTCGTCTTCTCTTCTGACTCCTCTTCTTCTCCTCCTCGTCTTGTTCTCCTCCCTCGTTCTTGTCGTCTTTCTGACTCCCTCGTTCTTCTCCTCCCTCGTTCTTGTCGTCTTTCTGACTCCCTCGTTCTTCTCCTCCCTTGTTCTTGTCGTCTTTCTGACTCCCTCGTTCTTCTCCTCCCTCGTTCTTGTCCTCCCTCGTTCTTGTCGTCTTTCTGACTCCCTCGTTCTTTCGTCCTCTGTCTTTCTCCTCCCTCGTTCTTGTCTCCTCCCTCGTTCTTCTCTCTGTTCTTTCTCGTTCTTGTCGTCTTTCTGACTCCCTCGTTCTTGTCGTCTTTCTGAGCGATTGCAGACTCTGATCTTTAATCGTGAACGAGGGAATAAAGAGACTCAAACTGCAGAGCGAAGGTTAGAGCCATTTACTCTTTCACCAAATCAATCTCTCCGTCCATCTCTCCCTCCCTCCATCCCTCCCTCCCTCCATCCCTCGCTCGCTACTCGATGAAGTTAATTCTATACCTCTCTCTCTTCCTCTCACTCTCTCTCTTCTCCACTGTCTTTTTCTCTCCTTCCTCTCTCTATTCTCCCTCTAACACCTCCTGATTTTTCTCCTCCTTTTTCTCCCTCTCTTGTTCTCTCTTCCTCATCCTCCTCTTTCTCATTATTCTCTTGCCTTCTCCTCTTCCTCTCTCTTCTCCTTCTCTCTTTTCTCTCCTCCTCTGTCCTCTGCCTCTCCTCTCTTTCTCTCTCTCTTTCTGTCTCAATCCTTTTTCTCTTTTATCTCTCTCTTCATCTCTCCCTCTTCCTCCCCCTTTTACCTTTCTCGTTCCCTCTCCCTCTCTTTCTCTCTCCTCCTCTCTCTCCTCCTCCTCTCTCTCTCTCCCTCTCCTTCTCTCTCTCTCCTCCTCCTCCCCTCTCTCTCCTCTCGCTCCTTTTCTCTCTCTCCTCCTCTTCTCTTCCTCTAACACTCACCTCCTTTCTTCCTCCCTCCTCTTCCTCTCTCTCCTTTTCTCTCTATCCTCCTCCTTTCCTCCTCTCTCTTCTTCCTGTCTCTCTTTTATCTCCTTGCTCTCTCTTTTCTCTCCTCTCTCTCTCTCCTCCTCTCTTCATCTCTCTCTCTCTCTCTCTCTCTTTCTTTCTCTCCGTTTAAGTCGTTCTAATGTAAATGATTTCCCATCGATCGCCCGACAGAGCAAGGACGCTCACCTCTCCTCCTCCTACTCCCTTATCTCCTACACCCTAGTCCCTCCTCTCCTACATCCTCCTCCTCTCTTACTCCTTACTCCTACTAGTCCCTCTCTCCTCCTCCTACTCCCTTATCTCCTACACCCTTGTCCCTCCTCTCCTACATCCTCCTCTCCTCCTCCTACTCCCTTATCTCCTACACCCTAGTCCCTCCTCTCCTCCTCCTACTCCTTACTCCCTTATCTCCTACACCCTAGTCCCTCCTCTCCTCCTCCTACTCCCTTATCTCCTACACCCTAGTCCTCCTCTCCTCACCTATCCTCCTCTCCTCCTCCTACTCCCTTATCTCCTACACCCTAGTCCCTCCTCTCCTCCTCCTCCTACTCCTACCCTATCTCCTACACCCTAGTCCCTCCTCTCCTCTCTCCTCCTCCTACTCCCTTATCTCCTACACCCTAGTCCCTCCTCTCCTCCTCCTCTCCTCCTACTCCTTATCTCCTACCCTCCCTCCTCTCCTCCTCCTACTCCCTTATCTCCTACACCCTACGTCCTCCTCTCCTCCTCCTACTCCCTTATCTCCTACACCCTAGTCCCTCCTCTCCTACATCCTCCTCTCCTCCTCCTACTCCCTTATCTCCTGCACCCTAGTCCCTCCTCTCCTCCTCCTACTCCCTTATCTCCTACTCCTAGTCCCTCCTCTCCTCTCTACTCCTTATCTCCTCACCCTAGTCCCTCCTCTCCTCCTCCTACTCCCTTATCTCCTACACCTAGTCCCTCCTCTCCTCCTCCTACTCCCTTATCTCCTACACCCTAGTCCCTCCTCTCCTACATCCTCCTCTCCTCCTCCTACTCCCTTATCTCCTACACCCTAGTCCCTCCTCTCCTACATCCTCCTCTCCTCCTCCTACTCCCTTATCTCCTACACCCTAGTCCCTCCTCTCCTCCTCCTACTCCCTTATCTCCTACACCCTAGTCCCTCCTCTCCTACCTCTCTCCCTTATCTCCTACCCTATCCCCTCTCTCCTCCTCCACTCCCCTCCTTACCTCCTCTCCTACTCCTACACCCTAGTCCCTCCTCTCCTCCTCCTACTCCCTTATCTCCCCTCCTACACCCTAGTCCCTCCTCTCCTACATCCTCCTCTCCTCCTCCCTACTCCCTTATCTCCTACACCCTACTCCCTTATCTCCTACACCCTAGTCCCTCCTCTCCTACATCCCTCCCTCCTCCCCCTACTCCTCTCCTATCTCCTACACCTAGTCCCTCATCTCCTACGTCCTACATAATCGTCTCCCTATCCCTCGTCTTCTACATCCTAGTCCCTCGTCTTCTACATCCTAGTCCCTCGTCTTCTACATCCTAGTCCCTCGTCTTCTACATCCTACATCTTTCCTCCTCATCTCCTATTTCCTACCTCCTCGTCTCCTAGTCCCTCGTCTCTTACGTCATAGTCCCTCGTCTCCTATGTGCTATCTCCCTGTCTCCTACACCCTAGTCCCTCGTCTCCTCCCTACTCGGCCTTCATCTCCTCCCTCCTAGCCCCTCATCTCCTTCTTCCTAGCCCCTTTATTGTCTCCTCCTCCTAGTCCCTTGTTTCCTTCGTCCTAGTTCCTCATCTCCTTCCTCTAGGCCTTCGTTTCCTCTCTCCTAGTTCCTCGATTTCTCCCGCCTACTTTTTTATTTCCTCACTCCTAGCCCCTCATCTCCTCCCTCCTACACCTTCATCTCCTCCGTCCTAGCCCCTTGTCTCCTCCCTCCTAGTCCCTTGTTTCCTTCATCCAAGCCCCGTGTCTCCTCCCTCCTAGTCCCTTGTCTTCTCTCTCCTAGCGCCTTGTCTCCTCCCTCCTAGTCCCTCATTTCCTCTCTCCAAGGCCTTTGTCTCCTCCCTCCTCATCCCTTGTTTCCTCTCTCCTAGTCCCTCTTCTCCTCCCTCCTTACCCCTTGTCTCCTCCCTTCTAGTCCCTCACCTCCTCCCTCCTACGCCTTCATCTCCTCCTTCCTAGCCCCTCGTATCCTCCATCCTAGCCCCGCGTGTCTCCTCCCTCCTAGTGCCTTCTTTCCTCCATCCTACCTTCTTATCTTCTCCCTCCTAGTGCCTTCATCTCCGCCCTCCTCATCCCTCGTTTCCTCCCTCTTACGCCTTCGTCTCCTCCCTCCTCGCTCCTCGTCTCCTCCCTCCTTCCTGTCCTCCTTCAGCTCAGCGTCTCATCCCTCGCTCTCGTCTTTCATCGCTCACGTCTCTCTTTTCTCGAGCTCATCGTTCATCTGGAGCATCTGTTCTCTCTCCCTCCCTCTCTCCTCCTTTTCTCTCTCCCTCCGTCTTTCTTTCTTTTTTTCTGAGTTTATCCATCTTTTCTCTTGATTTCCGTTCCTGTCAGCTCCTCTTTTTCTCTCTTTTTTTCTCTTTTTTTTCTCTTTCTTTTTGGCTTTTGTCCAGATTTCGAGGCTTTTCTCACTTAAAGCGAAACAAACCACTCGGAAAACCCTCTGCTCCACCTCGTGATGTCATCGTGTGGTCATACAGGAAGTGCTCCTCTGTGTTTTTAAACTCCGCACACCTTCACCAGAATCATCTGGAGAATAATTTCAGTCCTGGAGTTTTTTTTTCTTTACCCGATCTCTTATTTCTTATTTCTTATTTTATTTATTTGTAAAGGGACAGCACATATTAAAGGTTGTATAGAGGATTTTTTGAAGGGAAGAGAAATACAGCGACAGTCCTTGTGCGCGTTCAGAATTACTGTTGAAGTTTCCTGTCTAGAAGTAATTCAGCGACCGACGCGTCAGTTTTTAGACCCTTCGTCTGCTTCGGTCGCGCCATCGCTGGACGAGATCTCCAAGAATCACCTCAGTTTGGCTTTGCTCCTTTTCCTCTTCTCTTCTTCTTTCAGCGACCTCAAAAACGGACTTTCTTTCGCGGCGAACCGGTCGTGGATTCTCGTCCGCCGTCGCGACAAACTTTGTGCGAAATGCGAGGAAGCGACAGTTCGAAAAAGCCTCTAAGAACCGCCGCGTAAACCACGTAATCCCCGCGCTCCGACGAGTCAGTTACACTAGGGAGTTTGATTGACAACCCAACAGCCAATAGAAAATGAGGGAGCCTCGTTTTCTATTGGCTGATGTTTATCTGGCCTCAACACGTCCACAGTTGATAGATTTTTTCTTTTTTTTTTTTTTGGTCATCATAATTACAAAGCTGCTGCGTCTCTGTGATGGTATTTTAATCTTTCACTGACAGTTTGAAACTAAAAAAAAAATCCTCCATACAACCTTTAATGAACATTAAAAATGTAAACATGTAAAGATTATAGCCAACGTGGCTCATTTCCATCTTCAGTCCCTCGGCAGGTTGATGTAAAATCATCTACAGGACGAGGAAAAGTACAACAACAATCACACAAAAGTACACAACACCAGCACACACACTGTACACACAACACACACACACACACACTGTACACACAACACCAGCACACACACTGTACACACAACACCAGCACACACACTGTACACACAACACACACACTGTACACACAACACCAGCACACACACTGTACACACAACACCACACACACACTGTACACACAACACCAGCACACACACTGTACACACAACACACACACTGTACACACAACACACACACTGCACACACACTGTACACACAACACCAGCACACACACTTACACACAACACACACTGTACACACACACACACACACACTGTACACACAACACCAGCACACCACACTGTACACACAACACACACACTGTACACACACACCAGCACACACACTGTACACACAACCAGCACACACACTGTACACACAACACCACACACACACTGTACACACAAACACACACACACTGTACACACAACACAACACACACACACTGTACACACTGTACACACAACACCAACACACACAACACACAACACCAGCACACACACACTGTAACACACAACACACACACACTGTACACACAACACACACACTGTACACACACACACACACTGTACACACAACACACACACAACAACACACACACAACACCAGCACACACCACTGTACACACAACACCAACACACTCACTGTACACACAACACCAGCACACACACTGTACACACAACACACACACTGTACACACAACACACACACTGTACACACAACACACACACACACACACACACAACACACACACTGTACACACAACACACACACTGTACACACAACACCAGCACACACACTGTACACACAACACACACACTGTACACACACACACACACTGTACACACAATTAGTTTCAAACAGTTCATTTGAAGTTCAGAGTCAGAAGTTTAAGAATTAAGTCAAGAGTTAAACCAACAACTCCTCAAAATAAAAGAAAATATAAATGTGTTTAAACATGGAGACATATTTGACCATTGAATAACCAGTGTTTTAAAGTTTTATAAAACGCTGCAGTGTTGAAAGTTCTCGTACATGAGTTTCTCTGTGTTCATGTTTGAGCTGCTCGAGAAACAAAAGAGAGTTTGTCCAAAGGTACTTTTCCTAAACGGCCCAGAGCGTCGCCTCTGGAGCTGCTCTTGTTGTGTGATTTGAATTTCTTTTCACAAACTCCTTTAGAGGAGGCGGAGCGAGATGATTAAAAACTTTGTAAACCAGAATTAAATCTGCATATTTGATTGTGTTGTCCCCATTTAGGAATTTGTATTTGTCAAGTTTTCTGCAGCAGTGATCATTTGTGGGCTTTTTGTCTAATACTTTAAGTGATTTTTTTTATATATGTTTCAGCTCATTTCAGAGGAGTTTTGTTTGTCAGAGTCAAAGTAGTAATGCAATAATTGAGGTGCGGCAAAATCATTGAATTTAAATACATAAATGCTGAGTTGGTCGTTAGATTATTTCTTATATGGCGAAAATGTGATAAATGATATTTGATTT
>NW_026571153.1:1787949-1800449 GCF_026225935.1 Boleophthalmus pectinirostris | reverse complement strand
CACAAAACGCTCTGTTCCACCTTGTGATGTCACGTGGTGATACAGGAAGTGCTCCACTGTGGATCTCAGTTTCACCTTGTGATTAAGAGAAAAAATCAGAAAAATAGTGAAATATGGACCCGTTAATCTGGACTAAACCAGGACTAAACCAGGTCTAAACCAGGACTAAACCAGGACTAAACCAGGACTAAACCAGGACTAAAGCAGGACTAAAGCAGGACTACAGAAGGACCCTAACCCTGTAATATTTCATGTGATTGTCATGTTATGTAGTAGGTCAAAACCAAGTCTAAACCAGGTCTAAACTAAGATTAAACCAGGACTAAACCAGGACTAAACCAGGTCTAAACAAGGACTAAACCAGGACTAAACCATGACCAAACCAGGACTAAACCAGGACCAAACCAGGACCAAACCAGGACTAAACCAGGACCAAACCAGGACTAAACCAGGACCAAACCAGTACCAAACCAGGACTAAACCAGGACCAAACCAGGACCAAACCAGGACTAAACCATGACTAAACCAGGACCAAACCAGGACCAAACCAGGACCAAATCAGGACTAAACCAGGACTAAACCAGGACCAAACCAGGACTAAACCAGAACCAAACCAGGACCAAACCAGGACTAAACCAGGACCAAACCAGGACTAAACCAGGACCAAACCAGGACCAAACCAGGACTAAACCAGGTCTAAACCAGGACTAAACTAGAACTAAAAAACATGTGATTGTAGATGAAGCAAGATGACTAAACCCAGTCTAAATCAGGTCTAAACCAGGACCAAAACTAGGACTATAAACAGGACTAAACCTGGTCTAAACCTGATCTAAACCCGGTCTAAACCCGGTCTAAACCCGGTCCTGTCCCGTGAGTGGTGTGCGCGCCGCTGCAGTGACCTGACTCGTGTAAAGCGGGGGCTCTGTCCTCTGATAACGGCTCGTAAACTTTACAGGTGGCGCGTCGTAAAGAGTCTTTATAAAAACCACATAAACGCCCAAACTGGCCTCATTTAGACGCTTTAGATCATCACCTCCTCTCCTCCTCCTCCTCCTCCTCCTCCTCCTCCTCTTCCGCCGCCGCCGCCGCCGCCGCCACCACCCGCCACCACCGCCGCTTTATGTCCCCGGATCGACCTGGAGCGTCCGCCGCGTCACCTCCGCCCCCCCCACCCTCCGCCGGGACCCGATCGATGCCTAAACACCGATAATTGTGGCCCCGGATTAAAGACGAGAAGAATCAGAGCCAAAAAAAAGAAAAAAAAAAGAGCAAAAACACACAACGAGCAATTTTTACTGTCGAGAGGCGACAACGAAGAGCTAATTAAACCAGAACTAAACCAGAACTAAACCAGGACTAAACCAGGACTAAACCAGGACTAAACCAGGACTAAACCAGAACTAAACCAGGTCTAAAACAGGACTAAACCAGAACTAAACCAGGACTAAACCAGGACTAAACCAGGACAGACCAGAACTAAAACCAGAACTAAACCAGGTCTAAACCAGGACTAAACCAGAACTAAACCAGGATAAACCAGAACTAAACCAGGTCTAAACCAGGACTAAACACCAGAACTAAACCAGAACTAAACCAGGACTAAACCAGGTCTAATTCAGGACTAAACCAAATTAGAGTCAGGAGGAAAGTGCTTTATTGTTCGGTTTAGTCCTGGTTTAGTCCTGGTTTAGACCTGATTTAGTCCTGGTTTAGACCTGGTTTAGACCTGGTTTAGACCTGGTTTAGTCCTGGTTTAGACCTGATTTAGTCCTGGTTTAGTCCTGGTTTTAGTCCTGATTTAGTCCTGCTTTTGGTCCTGGTTTAGACCTGGTTTAGTCCTGGTTTAGTCCTAGTTTTGATCCTGGTTTAGACCTTTGTTTAGTCCTGGTTTTGGTCCTGGTTTAGTCCTGGTTTAGTCCTGGTTTAATCCTGGTTTTAGTCCTGATTTAGTCCTGCTTTTGGTCCTGGTTTAGTCCTGGTTTAGTCCTGGTTTAGTCCTGGTTTAGGTTTAAATCCTGGTTTTAGTCCTGATTTAGTCCTGCTTTTGGTCCTGGTTTAGACCTGGTTTAGACCTGGTTTAGTCCTGGTTTAGTCCTAGTTTTGGTCCTGGTTTAGTCCTGGTTTAGACCTGGTTTAGACCAGGTTTAGTCCTGTTATAGTCCTGGTTTAAAGGAGCCGTTCACTTGATGACATCACAAGGTGGAACTCTGGAGTGACTCAAACACGTCTCCAGCTCCGTTTTTTAAGAAGAAACGACATTAAAACACGACTTAAACTGACCCAAGAGTCAGATTTGTGTGACGCAGGAGCTTTAAAAACGCGGTGGAGCTCTGTCCTTATTTTACAGACTGCGGCACTTTTTTTTTTTTTTTTTTTTGAAGCGTATTTGGTTCACCCAGATTTTCTTCGAGGTCATTTTGGGTGCAGGACAGTTCGCTCCAGATGAACTGCACTGACGGTAACACAGAGAGACAGGAGCAACGGCAGGAGCAACGACAGGAGCAGCGACAGGAGCAGAGACAGACAGGAGCAGCGACAGGAGCAGCAGACAGGAGCAGCGACAGGAGCAGGGACAGGAGCAGCAGACAGAGAGGAGGAGACAGGAGCAGAGACAGGAGCAGAGACAGGAGCAGGACAGGAGCAGGAGGAGCAGGGAGCAGGAGCAGACAGAGCAGAGACAGGAGCAGAGAGCAGGACAGGAGCAGCAGACAGGAGCAGAGCAGACAGGAGCAGGGAGCAGGAGGAGACAGGAGCAGAGGAGCAGGAGCAGAGACAGGACAGGCAGAGACAGGCAGCAGACAGGAGCAGAGACAGGCAGAGACAGGAGCAGGACAGGAGCAGCAGACAGAGAGCAGGAGCAGAGGACAGGAGCAGGACAGGACAGGCAGCAGACAGGAGCAGAGGACAGGAGGAGCAGAGACAGGAGCAGAGCAGGAGCAGGAGCAGAGACAGAGCAGAGACAGGAGCAGCAGACAGGAGCAGAGAGCAGGAGCAGAGACAGGAGCAGAGACAGGAGCAGACAGGAGCAGAGACAGGAGGAGCAGAGAGAGCAGGAGCAGAGCAGGACAGGAGCAGAGAGCAGGGAGCAGGACAGCAGAGACAGGAGCAGAGACAGGACAGGAGCAGAGACAGGAGCAGAGGAGGAGAGGACAGGAGCAGAGACAGAGCAGGACAGCAGAGACAGGAGCAGAGACAGGACAGCAGAGACAGGAGCAGGACAGGAGCAGAGCAGGAGCAGAGACAGGAGCAGCAGGAGCAGAGGAGCAGGACAGCAGAGACAGGAGCAGACAGGACAGACAGGAGCAGGGACAGGAGCAGCAGGGACAGGAGCAGAGACAGGAGTAGAGACAGGAGCAGGGACAGGAGTAGAGACAGGAGCAGGAGCAGGAGCAGGGAGCAGGAGCAGAGACAGGAGCAGCGACAGGAGCAGAGAGCAGAGCAGCGACAGGAGCGACAGGAGCAACGACAGGAGCAGAGACAGGAGCAGACAGGAAGCAGGACAGGAGCAACGACAGGAGCAGAGACAGGAGCAGAGACAGGAGCAGGACAGGAGCAGAGACAGGAGCAGAGACAGGAGCAGACAGGAGCAGGAGCAGAGCAGGAGCAGGAGCAGAGACAGGCAGCAGAGCAGACAGGAGCAGACAGACAGGAGCAGCAGGAGCAGGAGAGAGAGCAGAGACAGGAGCAGACAGGAGCAGGACAGCAGAGACAGGAGCAGCAGACAGGAGCAGAGACAGGAGCAGAGACAGGAGCAGACAGAGAGCAGGAGCAGAGAGGAGCAGCGACAGGAGCAGGACAGGAGCAGAGAGAGCAGCAGGAGCAGACAGGAGCAGGAAGCACAGGACAGAGCAGGAGACAGGAGCAGCGACAGGAGCAGAGACAGGAGCAGAGACAGGAGCAGGAGCAGAGACAGAGACAGGAGCAAGCAGACAGGAGCAGAGACAGGAGCAGAGACAGGAGCAGACAGAGCAGGAGCAGGAGCAGACAGGAGCAGGAGCACAGGAGCAGCGACAGGAGCAGGAGCAGAGACAGGAGCAGGAGACAGGAGCAGGAGCAGAGCAGGAGCAGAGACAGGAGCAGAGACAGGAGCAGAGAGGAGCAGAGGACAGAGCAGGACAGGAGAGACAGGAGCAGGGACAGGAGCAGGACAGGAGCAGAGACAGCAGACAGGAGCAGACAGGAGCAGAGGACAGGACACAGAGACAGGAGCAGCGACAGGAGCAGAAGGAGCGACAGGAGCAGAGACAGAGATATTAATCGATTCTAAAACGAGTATCGAAAGCAGATCGTCGTTTTTCTCAAGTGTCGATACTAAAAACGAAGAATCCCAGAGCAGAATCCAAACCAGGACTAAACCAGGACTAAACCAGGTCTAAACCAGGTCTAAACCAGGTCTAAACCAGGACTAAACCAGGTCTAAACCAGGTCTAAACCAGGACTAAACCAGGACTAAACCAGGTCTAAACCAGGTCTAAACCAGGTCTAAACCAGGACTAAACCAGGTCTAAACCAGGTCTAAAACCAGGACTAAACAGGACTAAACCAGGACTAAACCAGGACTAAACCAGGACTAAACCAGGACTAAACCAGGACTAAACCAGGACTAAACCAGGACTAAACTAAACCAGGTCTAAAACCAGGACTAAAACCAGGTCTAAACCAGGACTAAACCAGGTAAACCAGGTCTAAACCAGGTCTAAACCAGGTCTAAACCCAGTCTAAACAGGACTAAACAGGACTAAACCAGGACTAAACCAGGACTAAACCAGGACTAAACCAGGACTAAACCAGGTCTAAACCAGGACTAAACCAGGACTAAACCAGGACTAAACCACTAAACCAGGACTAAACCAGGTCTAAACCAGGACTAAACCAGGAAACTAAACCAGGTCTAAACCAGGACTAAACCAGGACTAAACCAGGTAAACCAGGTCTAAACCAGGACTAAACCAAAAGGACTCTAAAACTAGGACTAAACCAGGTCTAAACCAGGACTAAACCAGGACTAAACCAAAACCAGGTCTAAACCAGGACTTAAACCAGGACTAAACCAGGTCTAAATCAGGTCTAAACCAGGACTAAACCAGGTCTAAACCAGGTCTAAAACAGGACTAAACCAGGTCTAAACCAGGTCTAAACCAGGTCTAAACCAGGTCTAAACCAGGACTAAACCAGGTCTAAAGCAGGACTAAACCAGGACTAAACCAGGACTAAATTATGTCTAAATTAGGACAAAATCGGGTCCAAACCAGATCTAAACTTCGACTAAACAAGTTCAAAACTAGGACTAAACCAGGTCTGAATTAGGACTAAACCTGGTCTAAACAAGGACTAAACCAGGACTGAAACAGGACTAACTGTCGGGGCTTGGAGAAAGGACCGGCTCAGCTCCGCACCTCACGGAGTTGAACACGGCAATTTCCCGATCGCGCTTTGCAGACAAACTGCTCGGCGTTCTGTCCCTTAAGTCCAAGATTAGTCCTGGTTTAGACCTGGTTTAGTCCTGGTTTAGACCTGGTTTTAGTCCTGGTTTAGTCCTGGTTTAGTCCTGGTTTACCTGTGTGGTTTAATTTTAGTCTACCCCACCTGGTTTAATAGTGGTTTAGTCCTGGTTTAATGGTTTACAAGTTTAGTCATATGCTGTAAAAAAAAATATATTTTTTTAAAAACCTTGCAAAATTGCACCCAAAAATTTTTTTTTAAATCCGCAAAATGGCGAGACCGTGAAAAGGTGAACCACGATATATCGAGGGACGACTGTGGCTCAATGTCGAGGCCCCACCTCCCACCCCGGGTCAGGTGTCCGGATTTTCACAGGTTGTAATAATAAAATTGTAAAACAAGTACGAAATTAAAGGTTGTATAGAGGATTTTTTTAAGGGAAGAGAAATACAGCGACAGTCCTCGTGCGCGTTCAGAATCACTGTTGAAGTTTCCTGTCTAGAAGTAATTCAGCGACCGACGCGTCAGTTTTTAGACCCTTCGTCTGCTTCGGTCGCGCCATCGCTGGACGAGATCTCCAAGAATCACCTCAGTTTGGCTTTGCTCCTTTTCCTCTTCTCTTCTTCTTTCCTCAAAAACGGACTTTCTTTTGCGGCGAACCGGTCGTGGATTCTCGTCCGCCGTCGCGACAAACTTTGTGCGAAATGCGAGGAAGCGACAGTTCGAAAAAGCCTCTAAGAACCGCTGCGTAAACCACGTAATCCCCGCGCTCCGACGAGTCAGTTATACTAGGGAGTTTGATTGACAACCCAACAGCCAATAGAAAATGAGGGAGCCTCGTTTTCTATTGGCTGATGTTTATCTGGCCTCAACACGTCCACAGTTGATAGATTTTTGTTCTTTTTTTTTTTGGTCATCCTGGTTTATAATTACAAAGCTGCTGCCTGGTCTCTGTGATGGTTTTTTAATCTTTCACTGACAGTTTGAAACTAAAAAAAAAATCCTCCCTACAACCTTTAAGTAAAACTGTTTTGCACTCGGCCCATTCACGACAAACATGAGTCACTATATTCACATTTTCTTTGTGTTTTGTTCATTTTTAAACAGATATTTTCTATTTTACGTAAACTAATCTCAGTTTCTGTTTCTCTTTATTGTTGTCAGGATAACAGAGACACTGGGACATTTCTTGTATAAACTGATGAATCGGTGGTTTTGTGTGAACGTGCAGGGACAGAGACACAGACTCAGGACTGGGACTGTCCTGGGTAAACAGAGACGTCTGATCTCACACTGTGATGTCACTTTGTGTTTGATGAGTGAAGATGTTTCCAGTAAAAGCCTCAGTCCAACTATGACACATCTCCCGTCACTCTCACTGTCTCCGTCTGTGTCTCTGTCTCTGTTTCTGTTTCTGTTTCTCGGTCTGTGTCTCCGTCTGTGTCTCTGTCTCTGTTTCTGCTTTTGTCTGTGTGTCCGACTCAGACGTGAGACTCTTTGCCTTTTGTTTTTGGGAGAAAACTGACCCGGACTGACCACAACTAACCAAAGACTAGACAATATACTGTGATTTTAGACTAAACCAGGACTAAACCATCTTCAAACCAGGTCTAAATCAGGACAGAACCAAGTCAAAACTAGAACTAAACCAGGGCCTAGACTTGAACTAAACCAGAACTAAACTTGTACTAAACCAGGATTAAACTAGGACTAAATCAGAATCAAACTAGGACTAAACCAGGTCTAAAAACTAGGACTAAACCAGGTCTAAACTAGGACTAAACCAGGACTAAACCAGGTCTAAACCAGGTCTAAACTAGGACTAAACCAGGTCTAAACTAGGACTAAACCAGGACTAAACCAGGTCTAAACCAGGACTAAACCAGGTCTAAACCAGGTCTAAACTAGGACTAAACCAGGTATAAACTAGGACTAAACCAGGACTAAACCAGGCCTAGACTTGAACTAAACCAGAACTAAACTTGTACTAAAACAGGATTAAACTAGGACTAAATCAGAATCAAACTAGGACTAAACCAGGACTAAACCAGGTCTAAACTCGGACTAAACCAGGTCTAAAAACTAGGACTAAACCAGGTCTAAACTAGGACTAAACCAGGTCTAAATCAGGTCTAAACTAGGACTAAACCAGGTCTAAACTAAGACTAAACCAGGACTAAACCAGGTCTAAACCAGGTCTAAACTTGGACTAAACCAGGACTAAACCAGGCCTAAAAACCAGGACTAAACCAGGACTAAACAAGGTCCAAACCAGGTCTAAACCAGGTCTAAACCAGGTCTAAACTAGGACTAAACCAGGCCTCAACTAGGATTCAACCAGGTCTAAACTAGGTCTAAACCAGGTATAAACTTGGACTAAACCAGGTCTGTATTTGAGACATTAGTTTGTGTCCCGCCGTTTAACGTCGGTGAGTTTTTATGTTTTTATCCTCATTTTCTTGAAGCGTTGGGACGTCTCCTCCTCCCGCGGCAGGAAAGTTCCAGGGTGCGTCTTTTTGTCCGCGGAGCCTCGGTAAACACACATGACATTCTGTGGCCTATTAAATCCTGCTTAGACCTGTGATTTTTTTCAATAAGTCGTGTTATTGGCCCCCGCGTGTTGCCGTGGTGACGTGCTGAGTCAGCGCGCCGTGGCTTTACTCGACTCAGCGTTACTCTCTTAATTAAAGTCCACAGATAATTTTGCTGTTTTTAGTGCGAGCGCCGGCCCTGAATGGATAAAGGAGTCGTTAGAGGAGCGTCCCCCCGCGCGCTCTCCGCCTCAAAGCTGCACTGCGGAACTTTTTAAAGGCTCTGGGCTCCCGTCGCCATGGAGACGCTAAAACTCGGCCTAGAATTTGAGAATTTGGTGTTAAACTTGCTGTAAATAAGATGCTTTTTTTTCATTTATGGGTGTTTTTTTTTTTTTTTTTTTTTTATAAAGTCCGTGTGCCGTTTGTTATTTTGAATTTTAATTAAGAATGAAAAGTTTGTTATTTTATTTTTCCGTTTTAGTTTTGTTTTATTTCAATCTCCAATATTTAATTTAAAGTTTATTTGTGTGTCGTTTGTCATTTATATTTATATATTTTTTTCTTCATTATTTGTCTCCAAAACCAAAATGAAAAAACAGATAATGATTTGTTTTTTCAGTTTTCAATTTTGTGTTTAAATGAAAAATGGAAAAAAAATGGATAAAGGACTAAACCAGGACTAAACCAGGACTGAACCAGGTCTAAACTTGGACTAAACCAGGTCTAAATCAGGACTAAACCAGGTCTAAATCAGGTCTAAACTTGGACTAACTCAGGTTTAAACTAGGAGTAAACCAGGACTAAACCAGGACTGAACCAGGACTGAACCAGGTCTCGGTAATGGTCTGAGTCCCGGTCTGGTCCTGGTTTACTGATCACCTGACAGTCTATGCCGGCGCATGTCCAGGTCAGTCCCGGATTAGGACTGAGACCGGGACCAGACCAGGACCAGGACCAGGACCGATCTATAATAAAGATGTGGATTTTTTTTGTGGCTGATACGATACCGATATAACGGGATTTGGAGCTGCCGATAGTCGATATAAAAGCCGATATATTTACTATTTAGTGATGTTAAAATTCACTGTAAATCTCCAACTAATGCAAACAAACAAAACAAAAAACCCCAAAGTCCCAAACTCAAGTTTACCCAAGTTTACGTAGAGTCACTTTACACCAGGTCGATGTCAGAAAATAAAAAATAAATAAAGATTATGTGGAGCTACAGCAGCAAAACAACGAGAAACAATCAAAACACTCACACAGGCTCCTCTCAGATCACAAGTCTGAACTAACAAGTGTCATTTTAATCTTCACTTAAAACTATCGTGCGCAAAAATGATGAAATCCAACATGTGGACAACAGCTGTGTGTCTGTGTCTGTGGGACTTTTTGTCGTCTCTTCTCTTCATTCACACTTTGATAAAAACATCAGTAGTTTTGTTTGTGTTTTAAACTTTGGTGAAGTTACTTTTTTTGAAATTTCTGGTCAGTGTCTTTGATCAGACACAAGAGCGTTTAAACCAGGAGAGTCAAACTCATTTTGTTCCGGGGTCGTGTCCAACCGACTTTGATCCCAAAGTGTCCGGATCAGAAAACTCATGTCATATAAACCCCAAAAATAACAATAAGTTCAAATATTTGTGCAGAGAAACACAAATCTATTACAGAAATATTTTTAAATTGATGAACTCTTTCTTTTACAAAATATTATAATATTATGAACAACCTGAAACTTTAAGAAAAATACAATTTCAACACAAAGTTTGAACATGAACTTGTCTGTAAACAGGAATAAGTCCATTTTTGTTGTAAAATCCTGCACTTGGCTCCACTTTTCTCATGTTGGACATTTTTCTGATGAGGGTGTCACGGTCAACAGTCAAAACGATCGTCCTTTAAGAGCGTTTGGAAAGAGACAAGTCTTCATTTGTGCTGCTCTGGTGGGAGGGGCCACGTACAGAGACGCTGGAGACGCTGCTGTGATAAACACCACACAAAATTAACAAGATTTTAATAGAAAATATAATTAAAATATTTTAGTAGAAAATCATCCGAGGGCCAGATTAAAGGTCTTTGAGGGCCGGATCTGGCCCCCGGGCCGTATGTTTGACACCTGTGGTTTAAAGTCTCGGTGTTGCACTGGTGTAAACAAAAACATGAGGGTCATGTGACTCTGGTGGTGCGTTCGATAGTCGATACACACACACACACACACACACACACACACACACACACACACACACACACACACACACACACACACACACACACACACACACACACACACACACACACACACACACACACACACACACACACACACACACACACACACACACACACACACACACACACACACACACACACACACACACACACACACACACACACACACACACACACACACACACACACACACACACACACACACACACACACACACACACACACACACACACACACACACACACACACACACACACACACACACACACACACACACACACACACACACACACACACACACACACACACACACACACACACACACACACACACACACACACACACACACACACACACACACACACACACACACACACACACACACACACACACACACACACACACACACACACACACACACACACACACACACACACACACACACACACACACACACACACACACACACACACAACACACACAACACACACACACGAAAAGAAAATACACAAAGAATTCACACGCAAAGAGGAGGAGAAAGTGAAGGAAAGAGGGAGGAGAGAGAGCGGGAAAGGGAAGGTGGGAGCGCAAGAGAGAGGGAGAGATGGAAGAAAAGATGGAGTGAGGGAGGGAAGGAGAGGTAAAGAGAGAAGTAAGAAAGATAGAGGGAGACAGAGGGAGGGAGTGAAGGAAGGAGGGACGAAGAGATAGAGACAGAAGTAAGGATGAAAGGAAGAAAGGAGAGATAGAGCGAAAGAAAGAGAGAGAAGTAATGATGAAGAGAGGGAAGGAGACATTGAGATAAACGGAGAAGTAAAAAAAAAAGGGAGAGACAGATGGAGAAGTAGTAAAAATAGAGGGAAGGAGAGATAGAGAGAGGGAAGGAAAGTTGGAGGGAGGGAAGGAGAGAAGTAAACTTAGTCTGAAAAAAAGAACATAACAACGTAAATTAACAGGACTAAGGAAAGAAGGAAAGATGGAGAGAGAGGAGGAGGGATAGAGAGAGAGAGGTAAAGAAGGAGAGAGGGATGGAGGGATAGAGGGAGAGGTAGAGATGGAGGGAGGGAGGGAGGGAGGGAGGGAGGGAGGACTCACAGGTGCAGCTCTGACCCACATGTTCACATCAGAGAAACTTAAAAAAACACCAAACGGCTCGAGTCGTAAATCTGATTATTCACGCCGATTCCGCACTCGCGTTAAACTCAAAAGGTATCCTGTCACTTTTCGGGTCCGTCACCTGCTCGTTACCATGGATACGCCATCTCTCTGTCTCGGAATGTTCCGCAGTGCGACTTTAAACAGCTCGACTTTACGTTTATTCAGCCACGGGTGCAGATTTTACAGCTCAAAAACACCTAAAAAAAAAAAGACATTCTGACCGACTCTCCACAGACCTGACCTGGAACTCTGTCCGGTTTGGTCTCCGTGAAGATAGAAAGGATTAAAGCCACACTGCGGAACATCTCCACGGAGAAAAGCGTCTGACGGAGAAGTCGACAGAGTCCTTTTTTTTTTGGTTTATTATTGTATTTCTTGGGTATTTCTTTTCAATTTGTGAAGAAAAAATGTAAAAATGTGTTGAAAATTAGCGGAAGTGTAGAGTTCTAAAACACACTGATGACATCACACTGTAGGGAGTATTATACCCAAGAGTTTGGCGCAATTTACACCTAAGAAACACTTTTTTTTTTTTACATTATTTCAACAAAATAAAGGTGTTTTCTTCTTCTTCTTTCTTCTTTTCTTTTCCAGTTTGGTCTCTACTTGACGATAGAAAAGTTTAAAGCCACACATTTTTGACAGAGCCTCGAACAGAAAAGTTACACAATGCAGCTTTAAGAACAGGAGTGTATTGAAGCCGGCAGAGTGCGTTTATAATTCTGTGGTGTCACGCTTTCACAAAATTATAGAGTTTTATAAGATACAACAGTCATAATAATTTAGTATAAATTACAAGATTTTTTAAAATTATTTTTATTATTTATTATTTATTTAATTTATTATTTATTTATATTTTTTTATTTAATTATTTATTTAATTTATTATTTTTTAATTTATTTATTTTATTTTGTTGTTTATTTTTATTTATTATTATTATTATTATTATTATTATTATTATTATTAATAATAATAATATAATATAATATCAATAATAATAATAAATAATAATACAATAATGATAATAATAATATTTTTTATTTATTTATTTATTTATTTTTTATTTATTTTAGTTGTTTAGTTGTTTTATTTTATTATTATTATTTTTTTTTTTTTTTTATTTGAGTTGTTTAG
>NW_026571153.1:1755449-1782949 GCF_026225935.1 Boleophthalmus pectinirostris | reverse complement strand
ACAACTTGGAACAGAGGGTTTTTTAGCATTGGAGAGTTGTTGTATATTTGTAGGGAGTATTATCTGTTGCAGTAGAGTTGTAGGGAGTATTATGTTGTAGTAGGGAGTATTATCTGTTGTCGTACAGTTGTAGAGAGTATTATCTGTTACATAAGAGTGAGTTTTAGTACAGTTGTAGGGAGTATTATATGTTACATAAGAGTGAGTTTTTGTACAGTTGTAGGGAGTATTATCTGTTACATAAGAGTGAGTTTTAGTACAGTTGTAGGGAGTATTATATGTTATATAAGGCTGAGTTGTACATTTGCAGGGAGTATTACCTGTTACAGTACAGTTGTAGGGAGTATTATCTGTTTTTGTAGGGAGTATTGTATGTTGTAGTGCAGTTGTAGGGAGTATTATTTGTTGCTGTAGGGAGTATTATCTGTTGTCATACCGTAGTAGGGAGTATTATCTCTTTTTGTACAATTGTAACGAGTATTATCTTTTTCTCGTACAGTTGTAGGGAGTATTATCTGTTGTAGTAGGGAGTATTATCTGTTGGTGTACAGTTGCAGGGAGTATTATCTGTTGTAGTACAGTTGTAGGGAGTATTATCTGTTGTAGTACAGTTGTAGGGAGTATTATCTGTTGTTGTACAGTTGTAGGGAGTATTATCTGTTGTTGTACAGTTGTAGGGAGTATTATCTGTTGTTGTACAGTTGTAGGGAGTATTATCTGTTGTTGTAACAGTTGTAGGGAGTATTATCTGTTGTTGTACAGTTGTAGGGAGTATTATCTGTTGTAGTTGTTGTAGGGAGTATTATTTGTAGTACAGTTGTAGGGAGTATTATCTGTTGTTGTACAGTTGTAGGGAGTATTATCTGTTGTAGTACAGTTGTAGGGAGTATTATCTGTTGTAGTACAGTTGTAGGGAGTATTATCTGTTGTAGTACAGTTGTAGGGAGTTACGATCTGTTAGCGGTCAGGAGGAAGTCGTGGGCAGATGGGACATTCTGGGACATTCTGGGACATTCCGGAACATTCTTTCACAGTTATTTCCCGCTCGTTTCTTTTTTTTCCCCTCACTCTCCTGTTTGTGGACGGATGATTCTCGTGTTTACGTTCATAATATTCCAGAGTTAGCCGCCGTTTCCTTTTCCGACGCTGAGAAACGGGAGTGAGTAGAAGTAGAAGTAGAAGTACAAGTAGAAGTAGAAGTAGAAGTAGAATCAGAAGTAGAAGTAGAATCAGAAGTAGAAGTAGAAGTACAAGTAGACGTAGAAGTAGAAGTAGAATCAGAAGTTGAAGTAGAATCAGAAGTAGAAGTTGAAGTAGAATCAGAAGTAGAAGTAGAAGTTGAAGTAGAATCAGAAGTAGAAGAAGTAGAAGTTGAAGTAGAATCAGAAGTAGAAGTAGAAGTATCAGAAGTAGAAGTAGAAGTTGAAGTAGAATCAGAAGTAGAAGTTGAAGTAGAAGTAGAAGTTGAAGTAAAATCAGAAGTAGAAGTTGAAGTAGAAGTAGAAGTTGAAGTAAAATCAGAAGTAGAAGTAGAAGTAGAAGTAGAATCAGAAGTAGAAGTAGAAGTGGGCGGTGGTCCGGTCTGAAACCCGGAGTCTAAATCCGGCCGGGGAAAAACCAGACTCTAGAACCAACAACGCGCGTCAGATAAGAGGCTAAAATTAAACCCACTGATCCCAGAGCGCAGACGGAACTTTAAGAACCGGGAATAAAAACGGGAACGACGACCACAACATGGAAAGTGACACAGTGAAGCTTTAATTTTCAGTCATTGTGACACAAAACGGACTCCTGCGAGGTTCTGACGTTTCCTCGTCAAAAACAAAAACAGACCTGGAGTTGTGTTTTGTTTCATTCACACGTCTGAGCAACTCTAACGATCTGTTCCACCTCGTGATGTCATCGAGTGGTAGTTTTCAGATTCACTTTTTCTTGTCTTTAGTTCAACAGAGATAGACGTGTTTAGACCTGGTTTAGACCTGGTTTAGACCTGATATAGTCCCGGTTCGTAGTCCTTTTTATAGTCCCGGTTTAGACTTGTTATAGTCCTGGTTTAGACCTATTTTAGACCTGGTTTAGGTCTGGTTTAGTCCTGTTTCAGACCTGTTATAGTTCTGCCTGGTTTTAGACCTCCTGTTTTAGACCTGGTTTAGACCTGTTAGTAACCTCCTGGTTTAGATTTATTATAGACCTGTTTTGGACCTGTTTATAGTCCTGTTTCCTGTCCTGTTTTAGTCCTGTTTTGGACCTGTTATAGTCCTGCTTTAGACCTGGGTTAGACCTTTTATAGTCCTGGTTTAATCCTCATTTAGTCCCAGTTCTTAGTCCTTGTTAAAGTCCTGGTTTAGAACTATTATAGTCCTGTTAGACCTGGTTTAGACCTGATATAGTCCTGGTTTAGACAGGTTTTAGACCTGTTTTGGAGACCTTTTAGTTTTGAGACCTGTTATTGTCCCGGTTCGTAGTCCTTGTTTTAGTCCCGGTTTAGTCCTGTTTTAGTCCCGGTTTAGTCCAGTTATAGACATGTTTTAGACTTGTTTTAGTTCTTGTTTTAGTCCCAGTTTAGTTCCGGTTTTATCCTGTTTTAGTCTTGTTTTAGTCCTGATTTAGTCCCAGTTTAGTGTTTGTTACAGTTCCGGTTTAGTCCCTGGTTTAGTCCTGGTTTAGTCCTGGTTAAACCGGGTTAAACGTGCGTTGTAGTCCCGGTTTGGTTCTGTTATAGTCCCAGTATTAGTCCTGTTTTAGTCCCAGTTTAGACCTGTTTTAGTCCTTGTTTTAGTCCCGGTTTAGTCCTGGTTAAACTGGGTTAAACGTGCGTTGTGTGTTGTGTTGTTTTGTGCGTTTGTGGAGGAGCCGCGGGGTTTGGGACACACACACACACACACACACACACACACATACATACACACACACACACACACACACACACACACACACACACACACTATAGACAGACACACACACACACTACAGACACACACACAGACACACACACACACACACACACACACACACACACACACGGGGTCAAAGACGAGAAGAGAAAAGACAGAAAGAAGAAGAAAGAAGAAAAAAGAAGGGATGGGGGGAGGGCCGGAGATGGACGGACGGAGACACACACACACACACACACACACACACACACACGTTCTTTGTGTTTGTTCATGTGCCCTGGAAAATATTAGGCCCGTCGTCGTCGACTAAAGAAACCCTGGTTTGAGTAAAGACACGTGCTGCGGATCGAAAAGACGAAAAAAAACACCAAACCTGCACTGACAACGCCGCACCTGCAGGGGGCGCTCTGGGAAAAATCATATTTATACAGAAAAAAAAGGACGACTAAACTGTTCCCCGTCAAGTCCGGACTGAACTTTCTGTACGAAGTTCGTTACTCGCTCGTTATTTACAAAAAAAAAATCACATTTATCGTAAGTTTTTAGAGATACAGACGGACCACGCTCGTCCCTGATTGGCTAATCCAGCTGTCAATCAAACCCATATGAAGTCACATGTTTGTAAAGTACTGAAAAAGTCACACACACACACTGGCCCGGGTCACACACACACACACACACACACACACAGGGCCACACACACACACAGCCTGGGTCACACACACTACACACACGGCCCGGGTCACACACACACACACACACACTGGCCCGGGTCACACTAACAGGCCCGGGTCACACACACACACACACACACAGGGCCTGGGTCACACTAACAGGCCCGGGTCACACTAACTCACCGGCACAGGTCACACACACACACACACTGGCCCGGGTCACACACACACAGGCCCGGGTCACACACACAGGTCACGGGGTCACACTAACTCACCGGCCCAGGTCACACACACACACACACTGGCCCGGGTCACACTAACTCATCGGCCCGGGTCACACACATACACACACACAGGCCCGGGTCACACACACACACAGGCCCGGGTCACACTAACTCACCGGCCCGGGTCACACACATACACACACACAGGCCCGGGTCACACACACACACACAGGCCTGGGTCATACACACACACACAGGCCTGAGTCACACTAACTCATCGACCCGGGTTTATATTAAAATCTTCATCTTATTCACTCCAGAAACCACAGAAATCACAAACAAACACGACACATTACATTTTTTTGCAGCCGATATGAAACCGATAAAACAGAAGTTGGCCGTGTCGATTTAGTGGCGTAAAATTAACAAAACCTTGTTCTGGCTCTTTTAAATTAAATTGTGTTTATTTAGGCGACATTTATTTATTCTGTGTCTTTACGTCGTATTTAAAGAGTGAAAGTGATTATAGTAAGTCAGGACTAATGACATTTTTAAATCACATTCTAGCTGGTAAACAAAGTTAAACTACTATTAGACTTTAGCGCTAAATGTGTGATGCGGTAATTAATGATATGCGTAAATGCTGATCGTTCACACGTCTGTTCACAGCTCATTTAAAAACATTTGTACAAACACTAGAGTCATTTTACACCAGGACAATGTCAGAAAACAGAGTGTTTATGTGGAGCTACAGCAGCGAAACAACGAGAAAAAACTAAAGTAATTTCTAAAACAATTAAACACAATTAAACATTTACAACACTCGGCCTCACGCAGGCTCCTCTCTGATCACAAGTCTCTAACAAGTGTCATTTTAATCCTGATGCAAAACGATCATGCGTAAAAATTATATAATCCAGCAGCTGTGTGTGTGTGTGTGTGTGTGTGTGTGTGTGTGTGTGTGTGTGTGTGTGTGTGTGTCCTCTGTCTGCGGGACAGTCCTCCCACAGACCTGGTTTAGACCCGGTCCTGGTTTAGTCCTGGTTTAGTCCTGTTAGTAAGTCCTGGTTTAGTCCTGGTTTAGATCCTGGTTTAGTCCTGGTTTAGTCCTGGTTTAGTCCTGTTTAGTCCTGGTTTAGTCCTGGTAGTCCTGTTATAGTCCTTTTAGTCCTGGTTTAGAGTCCTGGTTTAGTCCTGGTTTAGGTTTAGTCCTGGTTTAGTCCTGGTTTAGTCCTGGTTTAGTCCTGGTTTATTGTCAGGACACCAGTGTCACATTTGCGTGAATCAGAAAAACAGGTCGTAAATATAAAAGAGACATCATAAAACTAAATTAACAGTAACACCTGTGTGTCTGCGAGTGTGTGTTTGTGTGTGTGTGTGTGTGTGTGTGTGTGTGTGTGTGTGTGTGTGTGTGTGTGTGTGTGTGTGTGCTGTGTGTGTGTGTGTGTGTGTGTGTGTGTGTGTGTGTGTGTGTGTGTGTGTGTGTGTGTGTGTGTGTGTGTGTGTGTGTGTGTGTTTGTTCTGTTGACTCTTCATAAACTCTGTGTCCCTGGTTCAGTTCATATTTGTGTTTACATTAGAGTTTTAGTGCTTCCTCTGAACCTCAGACCTCTGACCCAGTCACACACACTGACCCACTCACACACACCGACCCAGTCACACACACTGACCCAGTCACACACACCGACCCAGTCACACACACCGACCCAGTCACACACACTGACCCAGTCACACACACCAGTCACACACACCCAGTCACACACACCGACCCAGTCACACACACCGACCCAGTCCACACACACCGACCACACCACCAGTCAGTCACACACACCGACCAGTCACACACACCGACCCAGTCACACACACTGACCCAGTCACACACACCAGGCTCGAGTCACACACACCGACCCAGTCACACACTGACCCAGTCACACACACCGACCCAGTCACACACACAGTCACACACACTGACCCAGTCACACACACCGACCCAGTCACACACACCGACCCAGTCACACACACCGACCCAGTCACACACACCGACCCAGTCACACACACCAGCCAGTCACACACACCGACCCAGTCACACACACCGACCCAGTCACACACACTGACCCAGTCACACACACCGACCCAGTCACACACACCAGGCCCAGTCACACACACCAGGCCCAGTCACACACACCAGAGTCACACACACCGACCCAGTCACACACATCAGGCCAGTGTCACGGGCCTGGTGTGTGTGTGACTGGGGCCTGGTGTGTGTGTGACTGGGGCCTGGTGTGTGTGACCCGGGTCACACTCACGCCAACACGTTTACGGCGCTAACAGCATAAAGGGCAGTAGGGAGCAGTGTATTTGTAGTCCATTTCCTTAAACCAACAGAAGTGAACAGAGTTTTTATGACCTGGAACTTCATATAAAATAAATGTTATCTTTAGTCCTGGTTTAGACCTTTTATGGTCCTGGTTTAGACCTGCTCCTGTTTTAGTCCTGTTTTAGTCCTGGTTTTAGTCCTGTTTTAGTCCTGTTTTAGTCCTGTTTTAGTCCTGTTTTAGTCCTGTTTTAGTCCTGTTTTAGTCCTGGTTTAGACCTGCTTTAGTCCTGGTTTAGACCTGTTTTAGTCCTGGTTTAGTCCTGTTTTAGTCCTGTTTTAGTCCTGTTTTAGTCCTGTTTTAGTCCTGTTTTAGTCCTGTTTTAGTCCTGTTTAGTCCTGGTTTAGTCCTGGTTTAGTCCTGTTTTAGTCCTGTTTTAGTCCTGTTTTTGTCCTGTTTTAGTCCTGTTTTTGTCCTGTTTTAGTCCTGTTTTAGTCCTGTTTTAGTCCTGGTTTAGACCTGTTTTAGTCCTGGTTTAGACCTGTTTTAGACCTGTTTTAGACCTGGTTTTAGACCTGTTTTAGTCCTGGTTTAGACCTGTTTTAGTCCTGGTTTAGACCTGTTTTAGTCCTGGTTTAGTCCTGGTTTAGTTTTAGTCCTGGTTTAGTCCTGGTTTAGTCCTGTTTAGTCCTGTTTACCTGTTTTAGTCCTGGTTTAGACCTGTCCTGTTTTTAGTCCTGGTTTTAGACCTGTTTTTAGTCCTGTTTTAGACCTGTTTTAGTCCTGGTTTAGTCTTGTTTTAGTCCTGTTTTAGACCTGTTTTAGTCCTGGTTTAGACCTGTTTTAGTCCTGGTTTAGTCCTGTTTTAGTCCTGGTTTAGTTTTTAGTCCTGGTTTAGACCTGTTTTAGTCCTGGTTTAGTCTTGTTTTAGTCCTGGTTTAGTCCTGTTTTAGTCCTGGTTTAGACCTGTTTTAGTCCTGGTTTAGTCTTTTTTTAGTCCTGGTTTTAGTCCTGGTTTAGACCTGTTTTAGTCCTGGTTTAGACCTGGTTTAGTCCTGTTTTAGTCCTGGTTTAGTCTTGTTTTAGTCCTGGTTTAGTCCCATTAGACACGTCACATTTGTATCTGACCTTTTTTTTTTTTTTAAACATTATAAATCATCATAAACAGTCGGAGTTGAACGAGGTCACGGAAAACGCAGAAAACTCCAAACTTCCGTCTTTAAAAAGAAAAACCTCCTGGTCGTCTGTAAACCCGAAGCCGCGTCCGAGTCGAGTCGTGTCGTTATCGGGGCCGAGTCGCGTCCGGGGGCTGTGAGAATCCGCCACCGGAAGCCGTTAAACGCAGATAAACTCGGGACAAACTCTCCGGGCGCGTTTTTTTTGAAGGAGTCGTTGGCCTCGGCGAGTTCTGTTTATTCGCTCAGTATCTGCGGCTCTTAACCTTTTATGAGAGTCTCCGCCTCCTCCTCCTCGGCGAACATAAACGAGCTAAAAATACAAACGCACAAAAAAAACTAACAGGACATAACAGGACAAACACTAAACAGACTACACACACCACCACACAGAAACACACACACACACAGACACAGACACACACACACACACACACACACACACACACACACACACACACACACACACACACACACACACACACACACACACTCACACACACACACACACACACACTCGGGGTCAGACGCTGGACGCTTCCGAGGGAAAAGTTCACTCCGCGAAATCGGGAAACGGGAAAAAAAAAAAGATCATTTAGAAACGTTTTTAAAAACATGTGCGGCGATCTGGTTTAGACCTGGTTTAGTCCTGGTTTAGTCCTGGTTTAGTCCTGGTTTAGACCTGGTTTAGACCTGGTTTAGTCCTGGTTTAGTCCTGGTTTAGACCTGGTTTAGTCCCTGGTTTAGACCTGGTTTATTCCTGTTTAAATCCTGGTTTAGTCCTGGTTTAGTCCTGGTTTAGTCCTGGTTCAGTCCAGTTTTACACCTGGTTTAATTCTGTTTTAGTCCTGGTTTAGTCCTGGTTTAGTCCTGGTTTAGACCTGGTTTAGTCCTGGTTTAGTCCTGGTTTAGTCCTGGTTTAGACCTGGTTTAGTCCTGGTTTAGTCCTGGTTTAGTCCCTGTTAAAGTCCTGGTTTTAGTCCTGGTTTAGTCCTGTTTAGTCCTGGTTTAGTCCAGTTTTAGACCTGGTTTAGTCTGTTTTAGTCCTGGTCTTAGTCCTGGTTTAGTCCTGGTTTAGTCCTGGTTTAGTCCTGGTTTAGTCCTGTTTAGTCCTGGTTTCAGTCCTGGTTCAGTCCAGTTTTAGACCTGGTTTAGACCTGGTTTAGTCTTGGTCTGGTCCTGGTCTGGTCCTGGTTTAGTCCTGCTTTAGTCCTTGTTTCAGTCCTGTTTTAGTCCTGGTTTAGTCCTGGTTTAGTCCTTGTTTCAGTCCTTGTTTCAGTCCTGGTTTTAGTCCTGGTTTAGTCCTGGTTTAGTCCTTGTTTCAGTCCTGGTTCAGTCCTGGTTCAGTCCAGTTTTAGACCTGGTTTAGACCTGGTTTAGTCTTGGTCTTAGTCCTGGTCTAGTCCTGGTCTAGTCCTGGTTTAGTCCTGGTCTAGTCCTGCTTTAGTCCTGGTTTAGTCCTGGTTTGGTTCTTTATCCGTTTTTTCAATTATTCATTTAAACACAAAATCAAAAACTAGAAACAAAACAAAAAAAAGACTCATTATCTGTTTTGTTTTTTTTTCATTTTGGTTTTGGAGACAAATAATGAATAATGAATTGCCTTTCTCCTCATTTTTCCTCCTCTCCTCTTTTTCCTCTCCCTCTCTTCATCTTCTTTTCCTCTTCTCCTCTAACTCCTCCTTTCTCCCTCTTTCTTTCTCTTCGCCTCCTCCTGTCTTTTCTTTTCTTCTCTTCTCTTCTCTCTCCTCCTCTTTTCTTTCCTCTTCTCCCCCTCTCCGCTTTTTCTCCTCCTTTCCTCCTTCTCTCTTCTTCGCTTCCTCTTCTCCTCGAACTCCTCCTTTCTCTCTCATCCTCCTCTTTCCCCCTTTTCCTCGTCTCTTCTATCTCTTCCTCTTGTCTCCTCCTCTCATCGTCTTTCGTTTCCTCTTCTCCTCCTCTCCCCTCTACTTTTCTCTTCCTCTTCTCCTCTAACTCCTCCTTTCTCCCATCCTTCCTTCCTTCCTTCCTTCTTCCTCCCTTTTTCTTCTTCCTTTCTCTCTTCCTTTCTTCTCCATTCCTCCCTTCATTCCTTCCTTTCTTCCTTCCTTCCTTTCTTCCCCTTCCTTCCTTCTTTTCTTTCTCCTCCCTTCCTTCCTTCCTTTCCTTTTCTTTCTCCCTTCCTTCCTTCCTTTCCTTCCTTCTTCCTTTCTTCCTCCTTCCTCCCTTCCTTTCTTCCTTTCCTTCCTTTCTCCCTTCCTTCCTTCCTTCCTTCCTTTCTCCCTTCCTTCATTCCTTTTTCTTCCTCCCTCCCTTCCTTCCTTCCTTTCTTTCTCCCTTCATTCCTTTTTCTTCCTTCCTTTCTTTCTTTCTCCCTTCCTTCATTCCTTTTTCTTCCTTCCTTTCTCTTTCTTTCTTTCTTCCTTTCTTCCTCCATTCCTCCCTTCCTTTCTTCCTTCCTTCCTTTCTCCCTTCCTTCCTTTCTTTCTTCCTCCCTCCCTCCCTTTTCCTTCCTTCCTTCCTTTCTCCCTTCCTTCCTTCCTTTCTCTTTCTTCCTTCCTTTCTCTCTCTTTCTCTCTTTTCTCTCTACCTTCCCTCCTCCTGTCCTCTCATCTTTTCTTCCTCCCATCCTCTCTCCTCTCTCTCTCTCTTCCTCTCGTCTCCTCTTCTTCGAAAAACGAGGATTTAATTTAGAAATTTTGATCAGTTTTCGTTTGATTTTTGATTCTTCTTTTCAGATTTTTTCCACCCGTTTGTTTCCAGATTCCGCGGAGCGTCGTTCCCTGTGAGCGGAGGAGGAGGAGAAGCGGAGGAGTGGAGAGGAGGATTCTTCTTCTTCTCCGGTCGTCGTCGGAGGATGAGGAGGACGAGGAGTTTGAGGGTTTGTGGGGTTTACATGTTTCTTCACACACATTCCACTTAAAGCTCCGAGTTTAGACGCGAAACCAAACGGCGGCTCCGTCTGTTTATCTGGGCTCCGATAATTCAATTAAAAACACATTAACTCTGATCCGACGCACAAAATAAAACACACACACACACACACACACACACACACACACACACACACACACACACACACACACACACACACACACACACACACACACACACTGGTGGTACTCACTTTTACTTTCACTTTAAGTAAACAACATTCTGGTTTTGGACGGAGACAAATATTCCGAGTTATTTTAACCCGGAAAAAAACAACAAATTCAGTGTTTGTGTTTTTTTTTTGTTTTTTTTTTTTAAGAATTGAGTTTTAAAGTTGTTTTAATGTGTTTTTAAACTCCACAGAGCAAAAAACTGGAGGGTTAAAAGTTCAGGGTAAAATATTTGAGAGTTGTTTTTGGCACAGAAAGTTTTATTTTAACTCTCTGAAAGTTAAACGTGGGTTTGAGTTGAGGTTTATCAGCCAGAGTTGATGTGGATAATAGTGTTAATTCAACTCTACTAGTGTTAAATTAACTTCCACTAGTGTTAATCCAACTTTCTTTAGTGTTAATTTGGCTCCTCCCACCTCCACTTCAAACTCCCTCCAGAGTAGAACCAGTTTGAACCAGTTTTGTTCCTAATTTCATCTTAAATTAACTCAAATAAAGTGTAAAATATAAAACTCCTCTGTGTGTTGTTTAGGTTAAACTCTACACAGTGTTATCCGTTTACTCTCAGAATGTTTTGGTCCAGTGTTACTTAACATTTCCAAAAATGTTAAATTAACTCTAGAACAGAGTTTCTCAGGTTTATCTGAGTCCAGAGTTAAAACTGACTCTGTGAGAGTCAATTACCTGAGGAGGAAACAACATTAGAACACGACTTAACCCTCACAGGAGTCGTTCTGTGTAATAAAAACCTTTAAAGGTGCATTGAGCTCTGGTCACGACCCAAAGGACCAGATCACAGATACAAACGTCGACATGAGTTTCCTGCGCAGGACGTCTGGGCGTCTCCCTGAGAGACAGAGTGAGGAGCTCGGAGTAGAGCCGCTGCTCCTCCACGTGGAGAGGAGCAGTTGAGGCTCGAGCTTCTGTTCTGATGTCCTCCTGGACGTGTCCCTCAGGAGGTGTTCATGTCCCACCAGGAGGAAGACCCAGGACACACTGGAGGGACTATGTCTCTGGTCTGGCCTGGGAAAACCTCGGGGTCCCCCAGAAGAGCTGGAGGAAGTGTCTGGGGTGAGGGAAGTCCCTGCTTAGACTGATGCCCCCGAGACCCGACCCCGGATAAGAGGAAGAAAATGGATGGATGGAGGTGCATTGTGTAACAGTGTCCAGCTTTTCTATCTTCATGGAGACTTTCTGTCCAGCTCCAGATCAGGAACCAGAAAACACTGGACGAACCACCAGCCCGAACTCACAAGAGACAAACATTCTGTGTCGGCGACGATTCCCGAGATCGAGGATTTAAAGTCGGAACAAAGAAAATGTTTGGAGAATTTGATCTCGGGGAAAGACGTTATTGTTCTTCTTCCTACAGGATTTGGTGCTTTACAAACGTCACGACCAAACAGCAGCGACTGGTTCAATAAAAAAAGTCCCCGTCTACAGTCGAGCGAACGAATCCTACTAATCATCAACACCCACCAACGTAAAATGGACAGTTTTATAAAGACTAGACGTTGTTTTTTAACATTTCCAACATTTGTGATGTGTTCTGACTTATTTTTGCAAAGTGAAGTTTTGAAAATGTGTCACACGGACGATGAAAACACTTTCAGGAAACAGAAATATACGACAAATGCTCCAAACAAACCAAACTGTTAAAGATCCTGATCCCAAGTTACACAGTTCACCGTTAACTTCACACTAAAGTCTCTCCTCTCCTCTCTCTTCTCTCTCCTCTGTTTCTCTGGCTCGTCTCATTCGTTCAGGTTGACCATGGCGCGCGGCGTGTCCCTGAATGCCCGCCCATGCGTGAGCCCCCGTGACGCCCGCTGTAATAACCGGGGTAATACTGTGAATAATGCGCCGGTTTGGTTGGTAAATGAAGTCTTCTCCCCGTTTAATCTTCAGCGTCACGTCGGGGAAGGTCGCCATAAATCAGCGCCTCTTTCCTTTTTAATAAGATAAGTCGCGCGGTCGGGGGGGGGGGGGGGGCTGACCTCGGGGGCGTGGGGCGGCGTCGCACCTCCACGCCGCCGCGAGGAGAAGAGGAAGAGGAGGAGGAGGAGGTACACGAGGAGCGTTATCCTTAATCCGTATAAAGGCGGCGTTACGAGCGGATAATTGAGCGGTGAAAAGTTCGAGCGGAGTTTGCGGTGAGTTAAGGTCCAAATAAAAACGAGGAAAAGTGACGGATGAGACGGACGAGTGGAACGGGAGCGTAGATCAAAGAGTTCATCCGCGAGGGAAACTTCTCCCGACGCGACGGCGGAGGAAAGAGAAAGTGAAACTAAATCTACTGGATTAGACCTGGTTTAGTCCTGGTTTAGTCCTGGTTTAGTCCTGGTTTAGTCCTGGTTTAGTCCTGGTTTAGACCTTGGTTTAGTCCTGGTTTAGACCTGGTTTAGACCTTGGTTTAGTCCTGGTCCTAGTTTAGTCCTGGTTTAGACCTGGTTTAGACCTTGGTTTAGTCCTGGTTTAACCTGGTTAGTCCTGGTTTAGTCCTGGTTTAGTCCTGGTTTAGTTTAGTCCTGTTTAGTCCTGGTTTAGACCTGGTTTAGTCCTGGTTTAGTTTAGACCTGGTTTAGTCCTGGTTTAGTCCTGGTTTAGACCTGGTTTAGTCCTGTTTAGTCCTGGTTTAGGCCTCCTGGTTTAGTCCTGGTTTAGACCTGGTTTAGTCCTGGTTTAGACTGGTTTAGTCCTAGTTTAGTCCTGAGACCAGTCCTGGTTTAGTCCTGGTTTAGACCAGAGAGACCAGACCTGAGACCAGGCCAGGACCAGACTGGACCAGACCGAGACTGAGACCAGGACTGAGACCGAGACCAGACTGGGACCAGACCGAGACTTAGACCGAGACCAGACCGGGACCAGACCGGGACCAGACCAAGACTGAGACCGGGACTGAGACCGAGACCAGGCCGGGACCAGGCTGGGACCAGACCAAGGCTGAGGCTGAGACCGAGACTGAGACTGAGACTGAGACCGAGACCAGGACCAGACCGAGACCGGGACTGAGACCGAGACCGAGACCAGGCCGGGACCAGACCGGGACCAGACTGAGACCGAGACCAGGCCGGGACCAGACCGGGACCAGACCGAGACTGAGACCGAGACTGAGACCAGGCCAGGACCAGGCCAGGACCAGACCGAGACTGAGACAGGGACTGAGACCGAGACCGAGACTGAGACTGAGACCAGGCCGGGACCAGACCGGGACCAGACTGAGATTGAGACCAGGACTGAGACTGGGACTGAGACCAGGACCAGACCGGAGGTTCAGAGCCCACGAATCATGATCCGTTTTTTCATTTTGGTTTTGGAGACAAATAATGAAGAAAACTGTTGTTTTGTTTTTTATTTCATTTTCTTATTTTTGGTTTTATATTGAAAAACAAATGAACAAACGACACACGGATAACGAGGTTTTTGGCCGTGGTGTTTTAAGGAGCAGTGGGAGAAAAATCAGACATGGTGACTGTGAGCGAGGTCGCCTCTCCACAGACCTGACCTGGAACTCGGTCCAGTTCGGTCTCCGCGAAACACCGAACTGGATCCTCATCATCTCGTCAGGAGCGTCGCCTCGTGTGCGTCCGTCTCGTGTCGTTTAAGAAAGATTTAAAAAAAAAAAAAAAAAAAGCCTGAACCTCTCCGGTCTTTAACCGACTGAAACCCGATCCTCTGTCCTCATGCTCCTGTGGGACTGAACAGGTGCTCGTCGGCTCCAGGAGGAGGAGGGACATGATTAAAAGACGTGAAGCCTGTTGGATTTTCACTCTACAAACTCTCAGTCCTCAAGGTTTAAAAGATGAACCTCAGTTTAAAGTGTTGAAATGAAGAGAGCAGACGACACGAGGGACATGTTCACTTCTGTCTCTATAATGAAACTGAACTTTTTGATGTTGATAATTAACTTTATATATTTTTATCCATCCATCCATTTTCTTTCGCTTATCCGGGGCCGGGTCGCAGGGGGCAGCTCCTCCAGGGGAAAACCCCGAGTCAGTCCAGTCCAGAGACATCGTCCCTCCAGTGTGTCCTGGGTCTTCCTCCTGGTGGGACATGAACACCTCCTGAGGGACACGTCCAGGAGACATCAGAACAGATGCTCGAGCCTCAACTGCTCCTCTTGACGTGGAGGAGCAGCGGCTCTACTCCGAGCTCCTCACTCTGTCTCTGAGGGAGACGCCCAGACGCCCTGCGGAGGAAACTCATTTCGACGCTTGTATCTGTGATCTCGTCCTTTTGGTCATGACCAGAGGTGAATCGAGAGCTTTGCCTTTCGACTCAGCTCCTCTTCACCACAACGGTCCGATACAGCGACCGCATCACTGCAGACGCTGCACCTGTCCACCTGTCCACCTGTCCACCTGTCCACCTGTCAATCTCACACTCTGTCCTCCCCTCACTCGTGAACAAGACCCGACAGACTTGAACTCCTCCACTTGAGGCAGAGACTCTCCACCCGCCCGGACACGACAAGACAACTTTTTCCGGTCTTGAACCACGACCTCGGACTTAGAAGAACTGATCTTCATCCCAGACCGCTTCACACTCGGGTCAAACCGCCCCAGAGCTGCAGGTCCTGGTTCGATGACGCCAACAGGACAACATCATCTACAAACAGCAGAGATGAGATCCTGTGGTCCCCAAACCGAACCCTCCGACCCCTGACTGCACCTAGAAACTCTGTCCATAAACACAATGAACAGAACCGGTGACAGGTGCGGCCCTGGCGGAGTCCAACATGCACCGGGAACAGGTCTGACTTACTGCCGGCAACGAACACAGCTCCTGCTCCGGTCAAACAGGGACCAGACCCCAGACTCCCAGAGCGCCCCCCACAGGACACCACGAGGGACACGGTCGAACGCCTTCTATATTCTATATTTTTATAATAATAATAATCCCAGTGTTTTGGGGGTCTAATTGTAAATGTTTTATTTTCTCTGCTGTGATTGGATCATGAGGTGTTGAGGGGCAGATCCTTCACTTCTACAAGAGCAGAGGAAGGGGCTTCATACCCGAGGAAGATCTGAAGGACCCAAACGTCGCACCGATAAAAGAGAAATGGAGAGTGAGACGGTGTGCGGGGGTTTTCCTCCAGTGGGACCTCGACTCGTTCCCAGGTCCAGACACGACGCAACTTTAAACTGTCATCACAAAATTTGCTCCAAAGTTTTCCTCAGATTTGATTCATTTGTTGAGCTCCACCTCCTGAACCTTCTCAAGATGAAAAAAAAAGCACTGAGCACATTATATGGGGGGAAAAAATCAAAAATTTCTGAAATGTTTTGAGATTTTGATCAGTGAAGTCAGTGATATTATTTCTGGTTCTGTTTTTTTATTTATTACTAGTTTTGTTTTGACTGTAGTGATCACAGAAACTCCCCGTGTTGTTCCACTTCTTAAATCTCACACGAGACTTTTACAAACTTCTCCTTTTGGACTTTTGTCAGAAATGTTTTGGTACATTTCTTATGAACTTTTGACCGAACCAGTTTGTGAAGCAAAGAGGAAGAGAAACACCAGAGATGATTATTTATTATTATATTATTATTGTTTCCTCAGCAACAAAATACTCAGAGTTAAATCTCCTGTAGCTCCACGTTACAGAATATTTAGAGTTAATAATAATAATAATAATAATAACAATAATAATAATAATAATAATAATAATAATAATAATAACACAAATTAATAATAATAATAATAAAACAAATTAATAATAATACAATTGTATTTTATTTATTGTATTATTATTAATCTGTATTATTATCATTATTATTTTGTATAATAATAATAATAATAATAAAAAACACAAATTAATATAATAATAATAATAATAATAGCACAAATTAATAATAATAATAATACAAAATAATAATGATAATAATACAGATTAATAATAATACCAATTAATAATAATACAATAAATAAAAATAAAAATTGTTTATTATTATTAATTTGTATTATTATTAATCGGTATTATTATCATTATTCTTTTGTATAATAATAATAATAATAATAATAATAATAATAATAATACAAATTAATAATAATAATAATAATAATAATAGCACAAATTAATAATAATAATAATATGAAATAATAATGATAATAATACAGATTAATAATAATACAATAAATAAAAATTAACTTGTATTATTATTATTCTGTATTATTATTATTATTATTCTGTATTATTATTATTATTATTATTATTATTATTATTATTATTATTACTGTATTATTATTATTATTATTATTATTATTATTATTATTATTATTATTATTATTATTATTATTATTATTATTATTATTATTATTATTATTATTATTATTATTATTATTATTATTATTATTATTATTATTATATGAATTTTATATAGCATTTTTCTGGACACTCAGTCTCTTTAAGGATCATTTTTCATTCCCTCCACACTCGGTCGTAGCTTTAGTTCTTAAATCGTTTGGTCAGTTCGTCCGTCAGTGGAGTCTCAGGTGACTTTGTAAAATTAGTTTTATTTGTCGACTGATTATTTTATTTATTTTTATGATGAGACACCAGCAGCAGCAGCAGCAGCAGCAGCTCGGAGGTTTTATGGTTTGTTCTCTCTGCGCTGGTCATAAACGCAGCATTTCCTGAGCGACTAAACAATGGAGTTTCCTGTTCATTTCTGAGGTAAATGATGAAGCGGTCGCCACGGCAACAGCGGCCGCGGGACGTTATCAGCGTATCATTTACGATTTAATACAAGGCTATTGTTTTAGCCTCATTTAAAGTGATGTAATCCCCCGTTTTTATTTGCATCGGCTCCGTGTTTACAGAAGCTGATAGAGACGAGTTTATGAAGCTCGACTTCTGCTCCAGACTAAACTCACCAGCTCTTTTTCAACACTTCTGTTTCAGTTTGGGTTCAGTGTTTGTTTAAAGTTGATTTCTGGTTATTTTGGTCATTATAATTAACAACTATTTGGTGATTTTTTTGCTTAATTGGAGGTAACAATCGAACACGGCGCAGAACGATGAGCCTCGGACTTTGAAACAGAGCCACGTTTGCGCTCGGATCACGTCGTTTCCCTTTTCAGAGTCTCCCCAGGTTTGACTACCTCAAATTTAAGACTTTTTAAGACCGTTTTAAGACCATTTAAATGAAAATTAAGACCAACATCGCAGCCATTATGCGGGTGAAAAACACAGATCTAATTCTAATAACGACCAACCAAATACTGCATCTAGAACAGAGTCCCACTTTTTCAGCATCTGAGCCACTTCAAATAAAATGACCAAGTAAAAATGATCGACCGACTACAAAGACAAACAAACTGTTCAGAACTGAAACTCTGTGCCCCTTTTTTGGACCCTCGCCCACAGTTTGAGAACATCTTTGGTTAAAGGCGAACGGCAGAACTTTTCCAGTGGAGTTTCCGACCGTCTGTGAGCCGGTTTATGTCTGTGGAGATTAGTGCTGTAGTCAAGAAGGAACTAATCAAGACCAAGACCTGGACAAGACCACAGGGTCCAAAGACCAGGACGAGACCGAGACCTCCGAGGGTCGAGACCGAGACGAGACGAGACCGAGACAAGACCGAGACCTCTGAGGGTCGAGACCGAGACATGACGAGACCGAGACAAGACCGAGACCTCTGAGGGTCAAGACCGAGACAAGACGAGACCGAGACAAGACCGAGACGAGACCGAGACAAGACCGAGACAAGACCGAGACGAGACAGAGACCTCTGAGAGTCGAGACCGAGACAAGACCGAGACCTCCGAGGGTCAAGACCGAGACATGACGAGACCGAGACAAGACCGAGACCTCTGAGGGTCCAGACCGAGACCGAGAAGACCGAGACCTCTGAGAGTCGAGACCGAGACAAGACCGAGACCTCTGAGGGTCGAGACCGAGACCTCTGAGGGTCGAGACCGAGACCTCTGAGGGTCAAGACCAAGACCTCTGAGGGTCGAGACCGAGACAAGACCGAGACCTCTGAGGGTCGAGACCGAGACAAGACCGAGACCTCTGAGGGTCGAGACCGAGACAAGACCGAGACGAGACCGAGACCTCTGAGGGTCGAGACCGAGACAAGACCGAGACCTCTGAGGGTTGAGACCGAGACCTCTGAGGGTTGAGACCGAGACGAGACCATGACCAGACCGAGACCAGACCGAGATCATGGCCGATCAAGACCATCTTTGTCATTTTCGACATTATTTTGGCACAAATATATCAGTGTTTTTCTAAATCCATCTCTGTTTGATCTGGTTAATGTTCTTTAACGGCCCTTTTTTTTGGACCCTCACCCACAGTTTGAGAACCTCGTCTTAAAGAGAACTTCCACTGGCACTTTACCCAAAACTCAGACCTCGAGTCGAAGACAAGACCGAGTCCAAACACGACACACGAGTCCGAGACGAGTACGACGCTGCGATCTACCCACACTGTCTCGCCGATCGACTGGTAGATCACGATCGATGGTTTGGGCTCCTCTTGTCTAGAATCTAAGAACGACTGGATTAAACCGACACTTCCCCATGATCCATCCAACGTCCTCCTCCACTCTTCTGATTCTTTACTCATTGCTGCCGACGCCAGAAACCAAAGTATCCATTTATTTTGATCTTGGGCCGTCACCGAAAACCCTGAAAACCCTGAAAACCCTGAAAACCCTGACCCTTTGACGGTTTGTCAAAGTCTGATCCCGTCAGATCTCAGCAGGTCTGGGTCTGGGTCTGGGTCTGGGTCTGGGTCTGGACTTGGATGGAGACACCAGGAAAAATCAGGAGCCACAGGAGACGTCAGAGCAAAAACTGTTGTTGTGTCCTTAGGCAAGACACTTCACCCACATTGCCGAGTATGAAAGTGTTCTCTGTAAAAGCGTCTTTGAGTGTCCAAAAAAGTGTTATATAAAACTGATGCATTATTATTATTATTATTACTATTATTATTATTAAAGCTTTACAGCACGGGTGTCAAACATACGGCCCGGGGGCCAGATCCGGCCCTCCAAGACCTTTAATATGGCCCTCAGCTGATTTTCTACTCAAATATTTGAATTATATTTTAAAACCTGAAGACAGAATTTGCAGTTTTTCGCACACGATTCACAGTCAAAACGTCTGATGTGCCGCAGACATGAAACGAGAAATAATAAATTTACAGTTACTGCGTTTGTGAGCAGGTTTTCTCTGTAATGAACATGAATAAAACAAAACTGCGCTCAAAGCTCAACACACAAAAAAACATACAAACACACAACACACAAACATGACTAAATTCTATGAAATGCAAACAAAATGTTAAAACTTTGTGTTGAAATTGTATTTTTCTTAAAGTTTCAGGTTGTTCATAATATTATAATATTTTGTAAAAGAAAGAGTTCATCAATTAAAAAAGATTTCTGTAATAGATTTGTGTTTCTCTGCACAAATATTTGAACTTATTGTTATTTTTGGGGTTTATATGACATGAGTTTTCTGATCTGGACCCTGGAACAAAATGAGTTCGACACTCCTGGTTTACGGTGTTGTGTCGAAATGGGCTGCCCCGTCGAAATGAGCTACCTGCAGCCTAACGAAGGTATTCCGCCGCAAATCGAACACGTCCGTGCACTTTTAACACAATCAACTGGTCCAAACAGACAATAAAACCAAACCACTTTTACACTTTTAAAATGTGACTTGTTAAAGGTTGTATAGAGGATTTTTTTAAGGGAAGAGAAATACAGCGACAGTCCTTGTGCGCGTTCAGAATCACTGTTGAAGTTTCCTGTCTAGAAGTAATTCAGCGACCGACGCGTCAGTTTTTAGACCCTTCGTCTGCTTCGGTCGCGCCATCGCTGGACGAGATCTCCAAGAATCACCTCAGTTTGGCTTCGCTCCTTTTCCTCTTCTCTTCTTCTTTCGGCGACCTCAAAAACGGACTTTCTTTCGCGGCGAACCGGTCGTGGATTCTCGTCCGCCGTCGCGACAAACTTTGCGCGAAATGCGAGGAAGCGACAGTTCGAAAAAGCCTCTAAGAACCGCTGCGTAAACCACGTAATCCCCGCGCTCCGACGAGTCAGTTACACTAGGGAGTTTGATTGACAACCCAACAGCCAATAGAAAATGAGGGAGCCTCGTTTTCTATTGGCTGATGTTTATCTGGCCTCAACACGTCCACAGTTGATAGATTTTCGTTCTTTTTTTTTTTGGTCATCATAATTACAAAGCTGCTGCGTCTCTGTGATGGTATTTTAATCTTTCACTGACAGTTTGAAACTAAAAAAAATCCTCCATACAACCTTTAATCCATTTCTGCCTCGGGAGCTCAAATCGACAGGTCAGGCCCGGCGTTTATTTTTCAGGGAGTTGGCGAGCCTACTGTCACTGCGCGCCCCCGTCCCCGCCCCCGTCCCCGTCCTCGTCCCCGTGTGTAACAGCTGACGCACAAACAGAAGGACAAAACTCGCCGTATAGTTTAATTGGAGCAAAACAAATAAAATCTTATATTCATATCGCGGCGGCGTGTGAGCATCCAGCGGCGCGGCGCTGTAAAGAGCCATAAAGCGCCATCACGCCGTAAATCCCGTGGTAACGCGGCCCCCGAAGCCCCCGCGCCGTGTTCAGGGACTTTATAGGAGCCGTAAATTTGCCTCCCGCCGTTGTTTTTATCAGCATATTCTCAAGCTGTTTAGCCAACGGTGCAGATGTCACACTTACGATCGCACGGACCGCGAAGGAGGAGGAGAGGAGGAGAGGAGGAGAGAGAGAGAGAGAGGAGGAGGAGAGGAGGGAGGAGGAGGAGGAGGAGGAGAGAGGAGGAGAGAGGAGGAGAGAGGAGGAGAGGGAGGAGAGAGGAGGAGGAGGAGGAGGAGGAGAGAGAGAGAGGAGAGAGGAGAGAGGAGGAGAGAGAGAGGAGGAGGAGGAGAGGAGGAGGAGAGAGGAGAGAGAGAGGAGGAGAGAGGAGGAGAGGAGAGAGGAGGAGAGAGGAGAGGAGGAGAGAGGAGGAGGAGGAGGAGAGGAGGAGAGAGAGGAGGGAGGAGGAGGAGGAGGAGAGAGAGGAGAGAGAGGAGAGAGGAGAGAGAGGAGAGAGGAGGAGAGGAGAGGAGAGGAGGAGAGGAGGAGGAGGAGGGAGAGAGGAGGAGAGAGGAGAGAGAGAGAGGAGAGAGAGGAGGAGAGAGGAGGAGGAGGAGGAGAGAGAGGAGGAGGAGGAGAGAGGAGGAGAGAGAGAGAGAGGAGGAGGAGGAGGAGAGAGGAGGAGAGGAGAGAGGAGAGAGGAGAGGGAGAGGAGGAGAGAGGAGAGAGGAGGAGAGAGAGAGAGGAGAAGAGGAGAGAGAGGAGAGAGGAGAGAGGAGGAGAGGAGAAGAGGAGGAGGAGGAGAGAGGAGGAGAGAGGAGAGGAGAGAGAGAGGAGAGAGAGGAAGAGAGGAGGAGGAGAGAGGAGAGGAGGAGAGGAGAGGAGAGGAGAGAGAGAGGAGGAGAGGAGGAGAGAGAGAGAGGAGGAGAGGAGAGAGGAGGAGGAGGAGGAGGAGGACGAGGAGAGGAGGAGGAGAGAGAGAGAGAGAGAGAGGAGAGAGAGAGAGGAGGAGAGGGAGAGGAGGAGAGGGAGAGAGAGGAGAGGAGAGAGAGGAGAGAGAGGAGGAGGAGAGAGGAGAGAGAGAGAGGAGAGAGAGAGGAGGAGAAGGAGAGAGAGGCAGAGGAGGAGAGAGAGAGAGGAGAGGAGGAGAAGAGGAGGAGAGAGAGGACAGGAGAGGAAGGAGAGAGGAAGAGAGGAGAGGAGAGAGAGAGGAGAGAGGAGAGGAGAAGAGAGGAGAGAAGGGAGGAGAGGAGAGAGAAGGAGTGAAGAGAGAGGAGGAGAGAGGAGGAGGGAAGGAGGAGACGGAAGACGAGGAGGAGAGAGGAGGAGAGAGAGAAGAAGAGAGGAGAGAGAGGAGGAGAAGAGAGCAGGAGGAGGAAGAGGAGAAAGGAGAAAAGGAGGATGAAGACAGGAAAGACGAGAGGGAGAAGGAGAGGAGAGAGGAAGAGAAGGGGAGGAGCAGAGAGAGAGAGAGGAGAGGAGAGAGAGAGGAGAGAGAGAGAGAAGAGAGAAGAGGAGAGAGGAGAGAGGGAGATGAGAGGAAGAAGAAAGGAAGAGGAGAGAGGGGAGGAGGAAGGAAAGAAGAGAGAGAGAGAGGATGAGGAGAGAAGGAAAGAAGGAAGAGAAGGAGACAGAGGGAGGAGAAGAGAAGGTATGAGACAACAGGGGAGGAGGAAGAGGGGGAGAAAAGAAAGGATGAGAACAGAGGAGAACAAAAAGAAGAGAAGGTGGAGGAGAAAAAGGGGAGAGGAGGAGAAGGAGAGAGAGACGAGAGGACGGGAGGAAGAACAGAGGAAGAGGAGAGAGAAAGGAGAAAGTAACAGAGTAAACGAAGAAGAGAGGAGGAAGAAGAGGAGAAAACAGAGGAGAGAAGGAAAGGAGAGAATAAAAGAAGAGATGTGGGAAGAGAGGATGAGAGGAAGAGGAAGAGGAGGAGTAGAGACGGGAGATTTTCAGGCGAGAGTCCAAGTCCGGGTCACTGCTGCAGTAAATCTGTCTGTAAAAGTTCATAAAAAACAAACTACAAATACACGACTGAAGTACTGAGGTTAAATACAAAAATAAACCCGAGATCAAACGGACAAACTCTAAATCAAATCAAAAAATAATCGAGACTAAAACAAAAAAATCAAAACTAGATCCTCGTTTTTCACAAGTGTCGATACTGAAAAAAAACGAAAAAATCCCACCGAAAGTTCTACAATTTAATGTTATCGTCGTAAATTGCCTAAAGAAAGAGTGTTTTTTTATTTGTTTTTAATATTGTGGTATCGGTATCGAGTATCGAGTCTGTTCCTCAGTATCATTTCACGAGTATCGATCACAGTCTGTGTATAAAAGTGTTCAGCTCCAGTCAAATGAAGCTCATTGATGCTGGAGGTTAAAGGAGTTGAGTTTTATATTTGGAATTCCGACGCGCGACCAATTTAAAACAATTTATTTTATTTATTTTACTTATTTACTGCTATTTTATGATTTTTATGTTTTTTTGTTTTTTATTAGATTTTAGTGCTTTTATTGTTTTAGGACTGATGTGACCAAATTTTTGCAATTTTACTTTTTTGTTGTGTTCGTTTTCTGATCTTTTTTTTTTATATTGTGGTATCGGTATCGAGTATCGAGTCTGTTCCTCAGTATCATTTCCCGAGTATCGATCACAGTCTGTGTATAAAAGTTTTCTGAGCGAGAGCGACGTCACCACAGAGTTCAGTCCAGTCAAATGAAGCTCATCGAGGCTGCGGTTAAAGGAGCAGAGTTTTATATTTGGATTTCCGACCGCGAGTGTCATAGCGACAATTTAAAACAATTTATTTTATTTATTTTAATGATTTACTGCTATTTTGTGATTTATATGGTTTTGTTTTTATTTGATTTTACTGGTTTAGAGTTAGGACCAAATTTAAGCAATTTGACCTTTTTGTTGTCTTCGTTTTCTGATTTCTGTGCAGCTCTTTGGAAACAGTTTTGTTTGTAAAATGTGCAGGAGAAATAAAATGGATTTGGGTTTGAAGCAAAGAGCCAATCAGGAGCTGTGTTGGTGTCACGTGTTTGACCAGGAGAGTCAAACTCAAATTCACGTTGGGCCAAAATTTTAAAATCTGGGACTAAGTCTTGGACCAAACTAAATATTTATTGATAAATTTCAACAACATCTGTATGTTTTCTCTTCTTTGGAGATCTGTAATGTTAAACCTTTTCTTATTAAAATAAACATTTAATAAAAGTTTTACTTAAACACTGAATCCAGAACAAGTAAAATATAAAATAACATTTTAAATAAATCATGTCTTTATAGTCGATGTGCAGCAGCTCTGACACATGTTTGATTTGATCTCATGGGTCAAATATAATTATGTCGCGGGACAAATTTTAGTTTAAGTTAGTTAAGTTAGTTTTAGTTTAATTTTTAGTTTAACTTTAATTTAGAGTTTGTCATGTCTGAATTAGAGTAATGGAACACATTTTTTTCAGGTAAAATAGTGTAACACGTGACTGAACATTTGCTAATGTAAAGTAGTTACTTTTCTGTGTACACGGGCCGGTCCGTTACCCAGTCTGGCGCCACCTAGTGTCTCCACTCAGTTTCATTTCTCTCCAGCGACTAGATCAGGAATCAGAAAACACTAGACCAGACATGTCCAAACTATGGCCCGTGGGCCAAATGCGGCCCCCAGACAAATTTTTCTTGGCCCTCAGGCTTCCAGGTGAATTGGCCCAAATTACCTTGCATCAATTAAAAATTTGCAAGTCTTTTGAAAATCTACCTTGATAAAACTAAGTATTAAATATTTAGTGTGTAGTTTTAAGGATCTTAGCAGGAATAAAGTCCGATGGTTCATTCTAATGTGTTAAACATGCACATATTTTAATTATTCACTGTACTTGAGCATCAGTCTACGGCCCTCGATCAACCCTCTGCTTTGTTTGTATTTACAGATGTGGCCCTTGATGAAAAAAGTTTGGACACTCCTGCACTAGACGGTTCACAAAAACCCCAGAAGAGTCAGACATTCAGTGTTGGCGACGATTCCCGAGATCGAGGATTTAAAGCCGGAACAAAGAGAATGTTCGTGAATTTGATCTCGGGGAAAGACGTTATTGTTCTTCTTCCTACAGGATTTGGAGCTTTACAAACGTCACGACCAAACAGCAGCGACTGGTTCAATTAAAAAAGTCCCCGTCTACTGTCGAGCGAACGAATCCTAACGCTGCAGGTCACATGGTTTCCACAAAGTGAAACCCACTCATGAATCAGACTAAGCAGAGAGCACCACAGCCTCAGGAAGCGACTGTCGGACTCTTAGAAGGAGTTTACCACCAAACCAAAGTATCAAATGAACATAAAAAGATTTTCCACGGAGAGTAACTAAGTAAAGTGAAGGATTACTTTTTAAAGAAATAACAAGTAAACATGACTTTTTTTTTAAGCAACTTCCCCAAAATCAACAGTAACATCCCTTTTTCTTTGCAGCACTGTCAATCAAACCTGTCGCCAACGGTAACGGGAGCGACTTTGGCGAAAGAGAGCGTCTGATTGGTCGGTTATTAACGTTCACATCTTGATTTACGGACGAAAAAGCGAAATAAAAAAAACGCAGGATCATGACGAGCGAGTTAATACGAACATTTTTTATTTTTATTTTTTTAACTTTTTTTTTTTTCATTTTCTTTTTCAACAGAACATAAGAACTTCCCCTGAGACAAGAGTATAAAATATGACATGTTCCAGGAAGTGTGCGGTTTACATTATAATGACCAGAAGATGTTAACCATATCAGCCCAAATAATAAAAGAAATACATTAAAACTATATTTAAAATGAAATAAATACAATACGTACATTTAAAACCAACAGACAAAAAAAAAAAAAAAAAAAAAAAAAAGAATACAATATATATATAAGTAAGAAAATAGTAATAGTAATAATAATAATAGTATAATAATAATGTAATAAATAATAATAATAATAATGTAATAATAATAATAATAATAATAATAATAATAATAAATAATAATAATAGTAATAATAATAATAATAATAATAATAATAATAAATAATAGTAATAATAATAGTAATAATAGTAATAATCAATAATAAATAATAAATAATGTAATACCAAAACGAGGAGTGTGACATCAGCAGGTGCCGAGAGACGAGCGACGCTTTTTCAATAGAAACCGAACTGGAGCCGGAAGCGCGACCGTGATCACTTCCTGTTGTTGAAAACGAGACGACCGGCGTTTTAACTGTGTCCTTTTTTTTTTTTTTTTTTTTTTTTTCCAGTCTGCGGCGAAGGACTGAAAAAGGACACGAGTTTGTCAAAGTCGTGAACTAAAAAACAAAACAAACAAGCTTTTATTTTAAGAGTCCGTTTGAGCTGAAAGTTCCGCAGTGTGGCTTTAATTTGAGTCCAGGTTCATGCAAATTCTCACGCAGTTTCTTTTTTTTTGTTGTTTTTGTTGTTTTTTTCCTGGAGCAGTGACTGAATAATGGTCTGTGTGTTCACCTGCTGCGTGGGTCAGGTCTGTATTTACATGTCCCCCTCCTCCTCCTCTTTCTCCTCTTCTCTCTCTCTTTTTCTCCCTCTCCGTCGCATCCCTCCGTTCCCGTCGTCTTGGGGGCTCATCCCTCCGTCGCCGGGCGGTGTTTTTAAGCGTATGCGTGCGGGCGAGCGCGTGTGAAGGTCGGAGCGACGGCGATTTGATTAATGCTGAAACCACGAGGCGTTTAGAAACAGGTCGTAACCTTTAGACTCCATTCAATCAGGAAGAAGGGAGAGAGAGAGAGAGAAAGAGAGAGGAGGAGAGAGAGAGGAGAGGGAGAGGAGAGGGAGGGAGGGAGAGGAGAGGAGAGAGAGAGGAGAGGAGAGAGAGGAGAGGAGAGAGAGACAGGAGGCACAGAGAGAGGACGAGGGACGAGGCAGAGAGAAGGAGGAGAGGAGAAAGAGAGAGAAGAGGGAGGAGAGAGAGAGAGAGAGGAAGGAGAGGAGAGGAGAGAAAAGAGGAAGAAGGGAGGAAGAGAGGAGAGGAGAGAGAGGAGAGAGAGAGAAGAGAGAGAGAAAAGAAGGAGAGAGAGGAGAGAGAGAAAGGAGAAGAGAGAAAGAGAGAGGAAGAGGGAGAGAAGAGAGAGGAGAGAGAAGAGAGAAGAGAGAAGAGAGAAAAGGAGAGAGAGAGAGAGAGAGAGAGAAGGAGAGAGAGAGAGAGAGAGGAGAGGAAGGAGGAAGAGAGAAAGAAAGGAGAGAGAAAGAGGAGGAGAGAGGAGAGAGAGAGAGGAGAAAGGAGAGAGAAGAGAGAGAGAAGAAGGGAGAGGAGAGGAGAGGAGAGAGAGAGAGAGAGAGAGAGAGGAGAGAAGAGAGAAAGAGAAGAAGGAGAGAGGAGAAAGAGAGAAAGGAGAGGAGAGAGAGAAGAGAGAGGAGAGAGAGAGAGAGGAGAGAAGAGAGAGGAGAGGAGAGAGAGAAGAGAGAGGAGAGAAGAGAGGAGAGAAGAGAGAGAGGAGAAAGAAGAGAGAGAGAGGAGAGAGAGAGGAGAGAAGGAGGAGAGAGAGAGAGAGGAGAGGAAAGGAGAGAGAGGAAGAAGAG
>NW_026571153.1:1707949-1747949 GCF_026225935.1 Boleophthalmus pectinirostris | reverse complement strand
AAGGAAAAAAAAAGGAAAAACAGCAGGTTAGCGTCATTTATTTTTACTTTAATTGTCCAATTTTATCCAACTATCGATTCAACCCTGAGCAAAACTTCAATATAAGTTTAACAGAGTTTCAGACGGAGCAGTGCCTCCAGTTAGCGTCACAACACAAACGACCTCAGCTGTGACCATAGTACTCGAGTAAATGTACTCTTAATCTGAAGTACAGCACATATTTGTGTTTTATTTTGAAGTACAGCACATATTTGGAAAGTGTTTGAAGAGGAGTGTTTTATTTTGAAGTACAGCACATATTTTGGAGTTTTTATTTTGAAGTACAGCACATATTTGGAGTGTTTTATTTTGAAGTACAGCACATATTTGGAGTGTTTTATTTTGAAGTACAGCACATATTTGGAGTGTTTTATTTTGAAGTACAGCACATATTTGGAGTTTTATTTTGAAGTACAGCACATATTTGGTACAGCACATATTTGAAGTACAGTATTTTGAAGTACAGCACATTGCAGATTGTTTTTACTTTGAAGTATCGGTCGGGTTTTTTTTCAGGGGTTTTTGGGGGGTTTGGGTTTTTTTTTTCGGGGGTTTACTGCTTCCTGGTCTTTCATGTCACGTTCCTTCGGCCTCTTTATGGGCTCGAGCTGCGTTCAATTCCGAGGCGACGTCGCGATTTTAATCCCGGAGGCGATTCACACGTTTACATCAAGAAGAACGAGCTGATGTGGAGAAGAGGAGGAGAAGAGGAGGAGAAGAGGAGGAGAGGAGGAGATTAGGCTCCAGTCTAGTTTTTGCTGTAATGATTAGGACGGACTTTAGGTGTTCGTTTGGACCCAGAAGTGAAGCTCAGAAAGTTTTTCAACACAAACTGAAGTTGAACAAAGTCAGAGTCAACAGTATAATCCCAAAAAATGTGTGGAATTATTACCTAAAGACGAGGTATTGGGCAAAAAAAAGTTCATTTGGAGATTTCTACCGTGTTCTAATGTTGTTTTAGAGTCATCCAGGCATGTTTAAGTAATCTAGTGATCTCTCCAAGGCCCTGTTCAAACCATAATTGCATTTAGCGGGGAGATTCTGTGTCAAGTGTCCGTCCCCCACGCTCCCACACAAAGGAGAGGAGCGGCTGAGGGGAGGACGTCTGTTCTGATCTGGAGGCCCAGAGGAAGAGCCAGGACACACTGCAGGGACTGTGTCTCTGGACTGGCCTGGGAACACCTCAGGGAGGAGCTGGAGGAGCTGGAGGAAGTGTCTGGGGTGAGGGAAGTCCGAGAGTCTCTGTTTAAACTGACGCCTCCGAGACCCGACCCCAGATAAGGACATTACAAATCTGTGTCTATTTGTAATGTCTGTGTGTTTTTGTTTGTTTTTTCCATCTAATTTATCCACATCAGAAAAGTCAAACTCAAATTCACATTGGGCCAAAATTAAAAACTGGGACTAAGTCGAGGCCCAAACTAAATATTTATTGAAACATTTCAACAACATCTGCATGTTTCTCTTCTTTTGAGATCTGTAATGTTAAACCTTTTATTATTAAAATAAATGTTTAATAAAAGTTTTGCTTAAACATTGAATCCAGAACAAACAGAATATAAAATAATAACAACATTTTAAATAAATCATGTGTCTAGAGTCGATCTGTGTGCAGCAGCTCTGATACAGATTTGATTTGGTCTCACGGGCCAAATATAATTATATCACGAGCCAAATTTGGCCCCTGGGCCTGAGTTTAACAAGTCTGATTTAATGAATCTAATGTCAAAAGTCTAAAGATGCTTTATAATGAACTGAAGAACTGAATATCATGTGGATGAAATATTGTAAATTGTAGGTGTAGAATTAAAATAAGATAAACTTCTTCCTCCTCCTTTTTTCAACACTGAATATTTTTAACAATTTTGTTATTTTTGTATTGTTTCTTTCTTTATTTTTTGGTTAAATGTTCAGTAACACTTTATAATAACTACACCTTATTTAGCCTTAATAAAGCATGAACAAAGACTTAATTAATAATGAACAAAGACTTAATAATGATTCACGCTTCGTAACTACTTAATTACTACTTTAATCAGCACTTGCACTTCATTTGCCTGTGCTGTAAATAGTTACTCATAATTATTTCATACTTAATTACTCATGAACTAACCATCTGAGCATTTATTAATGATTAATAAGCTATGAGAGAATGATTTACTAATAATGCAAAGCAATAATAACTCAGGCAGCTGTTATCTGTTAGTTCAGTCTTTTTGAGAGCTTTTCTAAAGTGAAGACGAATTATCCTTTATTAAGCATGAATCATTATTAATTAAGTCTTTGTTCATGCTTTATTAAGGCTAAATGAGGTGTAGTTAATATTGAGTTACTATTTACAGCACAGGCCAATTAAGCGCAAGTTAAGTGCTAACTCAGGTAGTAATTAAGTAGTTACTAGGCGTGAATCATTATTAATTAAGTCTTTGTTCATGCTTTATTAAGGCTAAATAAGGTGTAGTTATTATAAAGTGTTACCAAATGTTCTAAGAGTGTGGAAACTGTCCGTTGTGCCTTTATACCTTTTTAAAAAACGGTTTAAAATAGATAAATTACTTAAACGTAGAGTTAAAGTTTTTAAATAAATAACGTTAACTCTACGTCGTTTTCTGCGATTACGTAAAACGATAAAAGGAGAGTTTTCAGTTTGAGAGAAGAGCTCGGGTTAAAACGTGCAGGTTTTTGAGTTAAACACGTGAATGAAACAAAACAACTCCAGAAAATCCAAAAAAACACACCAGCAGGGGGCGCAGGAACTCATCAGACTCCATTTTCTCGACCGGAATTAGCACTTTCGAATCCCGGAAATCCTGACAGGCGCAAAACCCGACGGACTATTTATCTGTTTGGTCGTTTGCTCCAGTTTTTTTTTCCGCCGAGGTTCTGATTTATCGCCGACACCAATACGTCAAACGGAGCGGACGGAATCTACGGCGACAAAGCAAGGACAAAAACACTCCAAAACAAGACGTGTACTGTAGAGGGAGCGTGACAGGCGAGCGCGCGCGGCCCCATTGTTCCGTTGAGTGAAAAATTACAGAGGGCCGTGAACGCAGCATCGGTGACGAGCTATCAAAACGCCAAACGCACACACAAACCCCCGGCCGGCCCCGAAAAACCCGGATTCACACGAACGCCACACGCTGCGTTTGAGTGACAGGCTCATAGTGGGAAAGAGCAGTGTTTTCAGACATTGGCTCCGCACCCCCCCCCCCCCCCCCCGCGGGAAACTGCCGCAGACGCACAATCACACACCCGACTGCGAAAGACGCGGAGGTAAGACGCTAAATTAAGACGCGAAAGGAGACGATCGACAACACTCTCCACGTTCACATGAGAACTTTAAATCTGAATCAAATCATTTAAATCTGAATCAAATCATTTAAATCTGAATCAAATCATTTAAATCTGAATTTAAATGAATTACGCTTTAAAAAAAAACAGAACGCTTGACTCCTACATTAGAAAAAACAACATCTGGGTGAGTGAAAACGACTTCATTTAAGAACGTTTTTACTTTATTTGAGTCGATTCAACTCGAAAAGTAAAATTATTGATCAATAAAATAGGTTTGTTATTTTAAGTACAAAAAGTCTTGTTCCACTGCAGATAATTTTACTTCAAAGTGAAATTGACGCAAATCATGATCAAACTTTCTTTCTAAATCGTTTTAATTTGGCTAGATTTTGTTTTTTGCAAAGAATTATTCAAAAAAAAAAAAATCATTTTAATCCGTGTGTCATTCATCCGTTTGTTTTTCAAAATAAAATCAAAAATAAGAAAATGAAAAAAAAACAAAAAACTATTGTCTTCATTATTTGTCTCCAAAACCAAAAATGTAAAAAAAAAACAAGATAAGAAACCAGGACTGAACCAGGACTGAACCAGGACTGAACCAGGACTGAACCAGGACTGAACCAGGACTGAACCCTTTTCAGTCCTGGTCTCAGTCCTGGTTTGGTCTCTGAGCCTCGGCTCTGGCCATGGGTTCCGAGCTCCGAGCTTGTGGAGGCTCGAATTCGAACCTCAGAGTCCAATCTGGTCCGGTCCCGGTCTCGGTCCCAGTCTCGGTCCCGGTCTCGGTCTCAGTCCCGGTCCCGGTCCCGGTCTCAGTCCCGGTCTCGGTCGTCCCGGTCTCAGTCCGGTCTCAGTCCGGTCTCAGGTCCCGGTCTCAGTCCCGTCTCAGTCCCGGGTCTCAGTCCCGTCAGTCCCGGTCTCAGTCCCGGTCTCAGTCCCGTCTCGTCGGTCTCAGTCCGGTCCGTCTCAGTCTCGGTCCGGTCTCAGTCTCGGTCCCGTCTCAGTCCCGGTCTCCGGTCTCAGTCCCGGTCTCGGTCTCTCAGTCTGGTCTCAGTCCGGTCTCGGTCTCAGTCCCGGTCTCGGTCTCAGTCCCGGTCTCAGTCCCGGTCTCAGTCCGGTCTCAGTCCCGGTCTCAGTCCGGTCTCAGTCCCGGTCTCAGTCCCGGTCTCGGTCTCGGTCCGGTCGGTCTCAGGTCCTGGTCTCAGTCCTGGTCTCAGTCCTGGTCTCAGTCCTGGTCTCAGTCCCTGGTCTCAGTCTCCGGTCTCAGTCCGGTCTTCAGTCTCAGTCTCGGTCTCAGGTCGGTCCTGGTCTCAGTGGTCTCAGTCCTGGTCTCAGTCCTGGTCTCAGTCTCGGTCTTGGTCTTGGTCTCAGTCTCGGTCTCAGTCCCGGGTCTCAGTCCCGGTCTCAGTCTCGGTCTCAGTCCCGGTCTCAGGTCTTGGTCTCAGTCTCGGTCTCAGTCCCGCTCTGCCATTTTTCCAAATGAAAACAGACACAGAAGAATCGCGCAGCCAAATTTGATTTTTCTGGAGCGAAGAGCAGATTTACTCAAAGACCAAAGTCCTGGACGCACGAAGGAAGTGAACGACTCAGAAACAGTGAAGCATCAAACTCAGAGCGTTTGACACGATCAGCGACATCTGTGTTTGGTCTGAACACGACTTGAAACAGATTTGATTTGATCTCACAGGCCAAATATTATTATATCACGGACCAAACTTGGCCCCCGGGCCTGAGTTTGTCATGTCCGTCCTGGGACCTGGTGGTGTCCACATCTGTGTCCAACAAACTGTTCAAGAACTGAACTGAATCATGATTTACAAAAACTATTTATTGTGTTTGATTAAAATGATTAAAATATAAAATGAATGTTTTATAAATCATATGTGGACATAAAAATATAAAAATATAACTGTTTGTTTTTGCCTCATCACGTCCCAATCAGCACAAATAACAAATCAATAAAGAAAAACAAAAAAAAAAAAAAAATCAATAAAGCCACAAGAGCTCGAGTCCTGAGAGGCTGTGTTAAAATAAAGAAACGACATTAGAACATAGATCAGAAAAAAGTGTAACATGGACCCTTTAACACTCTGCTCCACCTTGTGATGTCATGCAGTGATACAGGAAGTGCTCCACTGTGTTTTTAAACCCCACACTCCGTTCACTGGAATCACCTGGATCATTTCAGCTCTGGAATGTGCTGCATTTTTGTATGAAAATCGCTCTGTCAATAAAGTTTGACTGATCGAATTTCTTTACCCGACTGAACTAAAGGTTAAAAAGAAGAAGCTGGTCACTTGAAAACTACCACTTCATGACATCACAAGGTGGAACAGAGCGTTTTGCACAATGCAGAGTTACTCAAACATGTGTAAATGAAACAAAGTGTGTTCTTTAATCCTCGACAGGCGCTCGCCGCGTCTCCACATTACCATAATTCACTGTAAATTTAACAACAATTCGCGTAAAAAAAAAAAGCCCCAAAAGTTGTTAGGAAAAAGGCGTCATTCCGGAGGCAGCGTTCGAGTTAAGCTAAAGACCTATGATTATCTTTTTACGGATGCATTTAAAAGTTAAAATACAAAGTTATTGTCTTAGGAAAACAAAAGCTCCATTTTGAAACGATTGTCTCTGGTTGGACAGCTCCCTCTTCCTGTCCACGTCCCTTTATTATCCCATCACAAAAGAGGAATCCAAGTTTTTTAAAAGTTCGTTTATTTGTTCCCGAGCTGCTGCTTTTTTTTTTTTTTTTTTTTTCCCGCTTTTTTTTTTTTTTCTGTCTCCCACGGCGACGGTCAGACATTGAGAAATCTTCCTGTCTGAAGTCACGCTAACCGCCATTATTATTCTAATCATGATGACATGTTTTTAAATTCTTTATTAGAGGTTTTCATTAATAATACGCTGTCTTTGCGCGCGCGGGGGGAGGGACGAACACACACACACACACACACACACACGCGCGCAACGAACGGAAAGAGAAAAAAACGAGGGAGGAGGAGGAGAGAGGAGGTGTGGAGAAAAAAAAAAAAAAAAAAAAAAAAAAAACATGCCCGAAATAAAACAATAGACGAAGAATTGTTGTTTTTTCTAATTACCAATGAGTGTGTTGGTTAATAACATGTTGTCACGGTAACATTGGAAGTGGGCGACGCAACTGGGCATGTGCGGGCTTGTCACGGTTTAAATTGATTTTAGCTGTAATTATTCGAGTAATAACAGAGTGTCGGGGGTTTTTATGAGTGGACTGATTTGAGTTTTAATAATACGCTGCCCGGAGGAAAAGCGCGGCGGCGAAGCAGGCGTCCAGGCGCGGCGGCGGCGGCGGCGGCGGCGGCGGAGTGGGCCGTACAGTAACTTTTACATCACCAAATTAAACATCAGACGCTTTTACTAGAAACGTGCAGGTTTGGTTAAAGACGCACAGACGAACTTTTCTGATGGAGCGTTTGACCGTCCGTGAGTCGGTTTGGTTCTGTGGAGGTTTGTGTTGTAAGTCAAGAGCGAATTAATCCAGACCAAGACCAGACCAAGACCACAGGGTCCAGAGACCAGGACCAGACCGAGACCACAGGGTCCAGAGACCAGGACCAGACCGAGACCACAGGGTCCAGAGACCAGGACCAGACCGAGACCACAGGGTCCAGAGACCAGACCACAGGGTCCAGAGACCAGACCAGACCAAGACCACAGGGTCCAGAGACCAGGACCAGACCGAGACCACAGGGTCCAGAGACCAGGACCAGACCGAGACCACAGGGTCCAGAGACCAGGACCAGACCGAGACCACAGGGTCCAGAGACCAGGACCAGACCGAGACCACAGGGTCCAGAGACCAGGACCAGACCGAGACCACAGGGTCCAAAGACCAGGACCAGACCGAGACCACAGGGTCCAGAGACCAGGACCAGACCGAGACCACAGGGTCCAGAGACCAGGACCAGACCGAGACCACAGGGTCCAGAGACCAGGACCAGACCGAGACCACAGGGTCCAGAGACCAGGACCAGACCGAGACCACAACCCATCAAGACCAAATCAAGACCATCTTTGTCATTTTCAACATTATTTTGACACAAATATATCCATGTTTTTCTAAATCCATCTCAGTTTGATCTGGTTGATTTTCATTTAGGCCTAAAATGATCCAAACAAACTGTTCTGCACTGAAACACACTTTTCTGGACCCTCACCACAGTTTGAGAAGCTCTTCTTTAAGAGAACTTTCTCTTACTTTACACAAAACTGTGAACCAAGTGGGTTGGATTTTTAATTATTGGATTATTTCAAGTTTCTAACAGGAGTTCGATTCTCTTCCTGGTTGTGCAGCGTCATTTACCTCTGCACATTTAACAAACCAAACACACGTCATGACAAACACAGGTGCATTTGTGAACTTTTATTAAACAAACTTCAGCCAAACGTCGCAGCAAGAAGCTCATAAATATGAAACATGATCAGACTCGACGAGTGTCAGAGTCTGGGACAAGAACGAGTGTGAACGCGGTCGAGCCCGAGACGAGACCAAGACCATCAAAAAAGTCTCGAGACTAAGATCGATCGAGTACGACGACACTAATGGAGATGACACATTCTGTCTGTCAATCTGTCAATCTGTCAATCTCAGTTTTGGATTCAGTTTGGGTCGGAGGCTCAGCAGCGTCACACTGAGACAGAGACACTGAACTTTAGTCAAATTGTGCAGATTTAAGGCAAAAGGTGAAATTCAGTTTGTCAAATGAACAAAAATTTATTTGGTCAAAAACATTTTCGTCCAGTTCAGAAGCTTGGATGAGCTGCTAAACATATTCAACCAAATAAACTTTTGTTCAGTCGACAAATCGAATTCCGTCTTTTGTCGTGGATTCTCCCTGAACGACTGAGAGATTTTACACTTCTGCAGATTAAAGTCAAAACTTGTGAACATGAGGAGACAAAAAGACAAACTGTGGTTCAGGTTACAGGTGTAAATCCTCATCACGAGCTCCGACTGACACACGACCGACTGAAACATCGAATAAAAACACTGAGATCAACCAGAGCAGAGATCATCATCTGTAGAGCTTTAGATTTTTGCCACAGCTCCACCTCTACTTCACATTTACTCAGTTACAGGTGGTTTTATTGCTCAAAAACACCTCGTTTTTTTTTCCTTAAAGGTTGTATAGAGGATTTTTTTAAGGGAAGAGAAATACAGCGACAGTCCTTGTGCGCGTTCAGAATCACTGTTGAAGTTTCCTGTCTAGAAGTAATTCAGCGACCGACGCGTCAGTTTTTAGACCCTTCGTCTGCTTCGGTCGCGCCATCGCTGGACGAGATCTCCAAGAATCACCTCAGTTTGGCTTTGCTCCTTTTCCTCTTCTCTTCTTCTTTCAGCGACCTCAAAAACGGACTTTCTTTCGCGGCGAACCGGTCGTGGATTCTCGTCCGCCGTCGCGACAAACTTTGTGCGAAATGCGAGGAAGCGACAGTTCGAAAAAGCCTCTAAGAACCGCTGCGTAAACCACGTAATCCCCGCGCTCCGACGAGTCAGTTACACTAGGGAGTTTGATTGACAACCCAACAGCCAATAGAAAATGAGGGAGCCTCGTTTTCTATTGGCTGATGTTTATCTGGCCTCAACACGTCCACAGTTGATAGATTTTCGTTCTTTTTTTTTTTGGTCATCATAATTACAAAGCTGCTGCGTCTCTGTGATGGTATTTTAATCTTTCACTGACAGTTTGAAACTAAAAAAAAATCCTCCATACAACCTTTAATAACAAAACTGAGCACTTCCTCCAACACTGGACCATGACTTGTTGGAAAAAGTCCTTTTTAAACAGTTTTTAAGTGATATTTCTACTTCCCTCCTTCACTGTAGAAGCACATTATTGAAGTTTCTACAGTCGTTTAATAAAAATGTAAATCAAAAAAGTTTATGCTTCAGTCTGTTTATGTTTTACTAATAACAAATGTAGTGGATTAGAGTAGATTTACTAAAAAATTGCGGTAAACAGTAAAACATTTGTATTGAAGGCACCAAAAAGTTGTAAGTTTTTTGTGTTCTAATTATGTTTTGTTGAAAAAGACTAAAAATATGAATTATAAACTGTTTAAAACTTTATGCAATGAACTGAAAGACTTAACCTGTAAAATTGACTTTAGTACTTAAATTTTTAGAGTAAGTTTGCATTTTTTGTACTTAAATTTTTAATCTAATCACTTTCATTACATTTTTTTGACTTGTCGGGTTTTACGGCGCACAGAGAAAGTTACGCAATGCAGCTTTAAAGCACAGACGAGGTTAAACTAGTCGTTCTTTAAAACACAAAACAGTTTGCGTCGTTACGTTTAAGATTTTAAAAAGTGTTTTCTTCTCAAAACGCCGGTGAAAATACGAAGAACGTGAATGTAAACAGAATGTGAATCTATTTCCGTCCTTTTTTTCTTACGTCCTCATATTCTCTCTCTTTTTCCCTCCTCTTTCTTCTTTCCTTCTTTCTCTCTTCTTCATCGTCGCTTCTGTGTTGACGTATTGGACACAGGACAGATTTACACTACGGCCGTTTTATCACGGAGAAAAAGTGAAAGCCGAGGGGGAAAAAAAAAGAGGAGCGGAGACAGGAGAGGTCAGGGAGAGGGACGGGGGCAAACGGCAGGGACAAACGGCAGGGACAAAGGGCAGGGACGGGGGCTAAAGACGGGGACAGCGACAGGGGCAGCTCCGGCACCTGACAAATGACGCCGGCGAACGTCTCCTCCGGCCGAACTGCTCTCCACAAAATAATAAAAAATAACGACAAAACTGAAGCCCGGAGGTGTGTAGTACTCGTTTACTTTTACTCCGGTTACTTTTTTAAACGCATAGTACTTTTACGAGTACTTTTCCGGCCGCGTACTTTTACTCCGACTCGAGTTATTTGTGAAAACGCCAGATTTCTGTGACGTTTTTTAGTTCAGTTTTGAGAATAAATCAAACGTTGCCTCCAGACGTTTACTCTTAAAAGCTGCACCGTGTAACTTTTCCGGCGCTCGTTTCCATGGATACGTCAGAATGTTCCGCGGTGTGACTTCAAACAGCTCGACTTTACTTTTATCCGATCACAGGTGCAGGTTTTGGAGCTCGGAAAGTCCCTCGAAAAACAGACGTCGTGGCTGTGAGCGGCGTCGCCTCTCCACAGATCTGACCCGGAACTTGAACTAGTTTGGTCTCAGTGGAGATAGAAAGGTTTAAAGCCATACTGCGGAACATTCCAGACGAAGCAAAAAGCAAGTATACTCAGTTTTCTGTTATACGCAACTTTTTGAGAGATTTTTTTTTCTCATTCAAAAAACATAATGTGTAGTTTTAAATTGTTTGTCGCTACGGTAACAGTCCAATTTCAACTATTTTCTTTCACAGATCTGACCTGGAACTTGGTCTGGTTTGGTCTCCATGACGATAGAAACACTGTAAACCTGAACAATTAAGCAGTAATTAAAAAAATTTAGGTAAACGGTTGCCTGACTTTTTTTAAGTTTATAATTTTATTGTTTTTAATTAATGTATATTTAAAAAAAAAAAAAAAAAAAAGAGTAAGTATCACATAAAATCTTTAATTAAATTTAGTGTTAAAAAAAAAAAAAAAAAAAAAAAACATTCCTTAAAATATTTTATTATGGGTATTTTTTTTTCTTTTTTTTTTTATTAATACTAAAGATTTTACTTGGACATATTTTTTTAATTTACAGTAATTAAAAAAGTTGGATTACATTTTTTTTTTTTTTTTAAGTTAGACAAACATTTATCTCTCTTTTTTTTTTTTTTAAATTACTGCTTAATTGTTCGGGTTTACAATGTTTCTATCGTCACGGAGACCAAACCAGACCGAGTTCCAGGTCAGATCTGTGGAAGAAAACAGTGGAAATTGGACTGTTACCATAGCAACAAGCAATACAACTTCATATTAGATCTTCTGAAAAAAAAAAAAAAAAAGTAAAACGTTGCAGAAAAAACAAAACCGTAAATATTCTTGCTTTTTACTTTGTCTGGAATGTTCCACAGTATGACATTAAACCTTTCTATCTGCACGGAGACCAAACTAGATTCGAGTTCCAGGTCAGATCTGTGGAGAGGCGACGCCGCTCACAGTCACAATGTCTGTTTTTCTATTTTATATTTTTGAAAACTCTGTAAAACCTGCACCTGTGATTGAGTAAATGTAAAGTCGAGCTGTTTAATGTCACACTGCGGAACATTTTTACTTTACTTAAATAAATAAAAATATAAAAATTCTAACAAAAATACAGTTACTATACTTAATAAAAAGTGAAAAAACATTAAAATTTCACACAATAAATTTCCAAACTAGATTTACTCCATTTCGGTGATAAACTCTAAAGAGACACAAACGCTTTTCCCCCACATTTTTCAAACCATTTTAACATTTTTTTAACAGTTCAAGAGTTAAATAAAGTCGACGCGAGTAAAAACAGCCGTAAATTTACTCTGTCAAATTATTTTTAAATCTGAAGTCTGTGGGAAAAAGCTTCAGACACGGAGACACGGAAAACACAAAAGTACAAAAAAACGAAAAGATTTTGACGGACACTCCAGGCCAGAAAAGTTACACAATGCGGCTTTAAACCCGTCTATCTCACAAGAGACAACTGTAGACGCCGTTACAGGTCAGATCTGTGGAGAGGCGGCCCATTTACAGAGAGAATTTTTGTATTTTTGAGAAACAGAAACACCCAAAATGAAAAAATTAAAGTCTTTTCTTGAGTCGTAAATGTTTTTATTCAGACGCACAACTACACAAAAACTGCGTGTGTCGTTTGGAGAGGAGACAGGAGAGGGGACGAGGAGTTAGGAGGTAGGAGTTAGGAGTTAGGAGGTAGGAGGTAGGAGGCAGTGGAGGTGTGAACGGCGGGAGATTCTGGTGACAGCGTCTAATGTGATTTCTAAAGCAATCTGCTAAAGTGCATCGACTCTAATCTGGTTTAACAACGCACACGTGCACACACACACACACACACACACACACATCTGTACGCACACACACACACACATCTGTACACACACACACACATCTGTACACACACACAGACCTATACACACACACTCACACACCTACAACGTTCACACAAAGACACAGAGACGCAGATACATACTGACACATACACAGGTACCTACAACACACACACACACATCTATACACACACACACACAGGCGTACCTACAACACACACACCTATACACACTGACAAAAACACAGCTATACACACACACAGACGTACCTACAACACACACACCTATACACACTGATATACACCAAAGTACCTACAACACACACAGACACACACACACAGAGACAGACACACACACACACAAACACACACACACACAGATGTACCTAGAACATACACACACACACCCCTACACACACAGACACACAGATACATACTGACACACACACACACCCACAACATACACACACACAGAGACGTACCTACAACACACACACCATACACATTGACACACAAACACACACACACGCAGATGTACGTAGAACATACACACACACACACACACAGACGTACCTAGAACACACACACACCTACACACACAGACACACAGACGTACCTACAACACACACACCATACACATTGACACACACACACAGATGTACCTAGAACATACACACACACCCCTACACACACATAGATGTACCTACAACACACACACAACACACATCTATACCAGCAACACACACACACACACGCATACACTGACACACATAACCTACAACACACAGACACACACGCACATACACACACCTATGCACACATACTTATACCACCTACACTGCAAACACACACACACACACACACCTATACACACATGGAGATATGTCAGTGTGTCTGTGATCAAATAAATCTCTCTTCATTCACAAAAACATTTCTTGGTCCAGAAATAAACAGAACGACACAAATAAAATCCATGACGCACAAATAAACATAAAAACTTTCACAAAAACAGAAGAAAATGTGTGGAGATTCACAAACGTCACTGCAGGTTCTTTTATTTAAACTGATGAACCTGCTGCGTTTACAAAACTCTGTACAGGTTTGTTGTTTCTAGAGACGCAGCGATAGTTTTCACACGATTCGATACGTGTCTCGATACACAAGGGTTCGGTCAAGTGTTAACGGAGGAAAACAGAGGCAGATTTTTGACATTCAAATGTCTCTTATTCAGAAACTAGAGGAACTATTGAAATAAGTAAAGTATCAGAATGTAGGAAAGAGTTACACTCCAACAGGGTCAAGTTAAACCTGTGAGATTCTTTCAAGTTCAAGACAAAAAATTAAAAAAAACTCATGTCGGTAACGGAGGGAATGAAATATGCAGCACTTTTTGGTCAATAAATCCAAACAGTGATAACTCTTGGTTCTCACTTACATATCCTTAACAAACTGGTTTGAATATTTGCTTCATATAGTTTTCTACCATATGGTACAAGATTAGGTTGAAAAACCTCTGACTTTTTGACTCATGAGATTTTTTATTAAGAAAGTTCATGGTAACGGAGGGAAAAGTAACGGAGGGAAAATTGTACAAACAAGTAGAAGCTGCAGGATTTTACATCATTTGTGGCTTTTTTCTTCTGAAAACTTTAATATTACTTCAAAATGAAAGGAAACTATTTCTATAAAATATGTCAGTCCTTCCAAGAACATTTTTATCATTTTAAATACTTTTTTTTTTTTTCCTGTCCCTTCATCAACAGTTCAAAGATGGAATAACACAAGATATGATGAAATACAAACATTTATTTACATGATTTTGTCTTTGAAATTTGGGAAATAATGTTTGTTCCATGTTTCATTCATGGTCTGTTTAAAACATATGGAACTTTACAACCAAAAATGGAACAGAAAAAAGGTCAACAGTTTGATAAACTCGAGTACATATGGATCTGTTCAATACATTTTTATATCAGATGAATTAATTTTTGGTCTTGTTGTTTACTTCTGCTTGACTCAGTCTCAATATTGATGTTTTAGGCCACAAAAAAAGTCAAAATGTGTAAATTTTTTCCGTTAATGAGTAAAATATAAAAACACTAATATAATGAAACGTAATAACAACACACACACTCTCTCCTTCTCTCCCTCCTCGATTCTCTCTCTCCCTCCTTCTCTTCTTCCTACCCTCTCTCTCTTCCTCCCTTTCCCTGTTTCTCTCTCTTCCTCCTTCTCTCTCTTGCCCTCACTCTCCTCTCCTTCTCTCTCTCTCTTCTCTCTCTCTCTCTCTCTCTTCTCTCTCTCTCTCTCTCTCTCTCTCTCTCTCTCTCCTTCTCTCCGTCCTTTCTCTCTCTTTCTCTCTCCCTCCTTCTCTTCTTCCTACTCTCTCTCCCTCGCTCCCCCCCTTTCCCTGGTTCTCTCTCTCTGTCCTTCCTTCTCTCTCTTTTCCCCCCTCCCTCCCTCCCTTCCCTCCCTGATTATCTCTTCCCTCCTTTCTCCTTCTCTCTTTTCCTCCCCTCTCCTTCCTTCTCTCTCTCCCTCCCTCACCTCCCTAATTCTCTCTCCTTCCTTTTTCCCCTCTCCCTCTCTCCTTCTCCCCCCTCTCTCCCTCCCTCTGCAGCTTCATCTCTCTCTCTCTCTCTCTCTCTCTCTCTCGTATTTATTCACTTCTTTTCTTTGTGAAACTTTATCCTTTTTTTCCCCGACAGCACCTCACTCTGTTCTCGATCGCCCGCAAACACCGCAGACACTCGATCACTTTACTACGCCTTTCATCTCCTCCCTCTATCCCTCTATCCCTCTCTCTATCCACCCCTCCCTCCCTCCCTCCCTCCCTCCTCTCTCCTCTCTCGGTCTCTGCACGCCTCTCTCTCTCTCATCTCTATCTCTTCTGTTTTTATTTCTCTCTCTCCTCTTTATTTCTATTTCTCCTTTCTTCTTCTCTCTCTCTTTCTCTCTCTCTCTTTCTCTCTCATCCCTCCTTCTCTTCTCTCTCTCCAAATAAACCTTCCAAATGTCGAGGGGAAACAAATAAAACACGGTTAAAAGTTCAGAAAAGTCCATTTTGCTGCACATCCTCTCCTCCTTTATTTAATCCTTAATTTAATCCAATTCTTGTTACTCGTCTCCTTGCTCCTGTCCTTACTCGCCTCCTTTCTCGTCTCCTTGTTCGTCTCCTTGTTCATCTCCTTGCTCCTCTCTTTACTCGCCTCCTTGTTCTTCTCCTTACGCAGCTCCTTCCTCCTCTCCTTGCTTGTCTCCTTGCTCCAGTCGTTACTTCTCTCCTTACTCGCCTCCTTATTCCTCTCCTTTCTCTTCTCGTTGTTCATCTCCTTGCTCGTCTCCTTGCTCCTCTCTTTATTCGTCTCTGTACTCGTCTCCTTTCTCCCGTCCTTCCTCCTCTACTTGCTTTTCTTGTTGCTCGTCTCCTTACTCCTGTCCTTACTCGCCTCATTGATCCTCTCCTTGCTCTTCTCCTTATTCACCTCCTTGCTTGTCTCCTGTCACCTCACACGTCTCCTCCTCCTTACTCCTCTCCTTACCTCTTTACTCGCCTCCTCCTCCCTCAACCTCCTCCCTCACCTCCTCGTCTCCTCCCTCGTCTCATTTCCAGCGCGGACAGCAGCTAAGCGCCTCCTCCCTCCTCTCCTCCTTCCTTGTCTCCCCTTCTCCTCCCTCACCTCCTCGCTTCCTCCCTTATCTCCTTGCCTCCTCCCTCATCTCCTCGCCTCCACCCTCATCTCCTCCCTCACCTCCTCGTCGCCTCGCCTCCTTGTCTCCTCGCCTCCTCCCTCGCCTCCTCCCCTCCCTTGTCTCCTCCCTCATCTCCTCGCCTCCTCCCTAACCTCCTCCCGCATCTCCTCCCTCGCCTCCTCGCTTCCTCCTGCCTCGTCTCCTCCCATGCCTCCTCTTCTCCTCCCCCACCTCCTCCTTCACCTCCTTCCTCCTCATCTCTTCCCTCGTCTCCTCGCCTCGTCTACTCGCCTCCTCCCTCGCCTCCTATTCTCCTCGTCTCCTCCCTGACCTCCTCGTCTCCTCCCTCACCTCCTCATCTCCTCTCTCACGTCCTCCCTCGTCTCCTCCTCCCTCGCCTCATCCCTCGTCTCGTTTCCAGCGCGGACAGCAGCTAAGCGCCCATGACCTGGCCTCCTCCCTCCAATCCTCCCTCGTCTCCTCGCCTCCTCCCTTGTCACCTCGTCTCCTCCTCCTTCTCCTCCTCCCTCCCCTCCTCCCTCGTCTCCTCCTCCCTTGTCTCCTCGCCTCCTCCCTCGTCTCCTCGTCTCGTTTCCAGCGGGGACAGCAGCTAAGCGCCCGTGACCTCGCCGACCCGATTTAACCTTTATCAATAAACCAGGAGCACAAAGCGTCCGAAACCGAAGCCTCCAAAACAAAACACACACCAGCGAACCAACGAAAGAAAGAACGAAACCCGAGCCGCCGTGACAACCGATCTACGGCCACACGCCAGCGCCAAAACAAGACGAGTAAAAGAAGTTAATGCTGCGTGGAGGAGAGAGAGAGACGAGCGGGGCTGAGCTTTAGTATTCTGGAACATTTACTACAGGAACGAGAGGAAGGAACGAGAGGAAGGAACGAGAGGAAGGAACGAGAGGAAGGAAGGAAGGAACGAGAGGAAGGAACTAGAGGAAGGAACTAGGGGAAGGAACGAGAGGAAGGAACGAGAGGAAGGAACGAGAGGAAGGAACTAGAGGAAGGAACTAGAGGAAGGAACGAGAGGAAGGAACTAGAGGAAGGAACTAGAGGAAGGAACTAGAGGAAGGAACTAGAGGAAGGAACTAGAGGAAGGAACTAGAGGAACTTTTTTAACCAGAACTACTCTGAAAAATGGACTTTTCTAGTTGTTTCTTCTCACTGACCCTCTGAAGTTGTATTTGGAGTGTATTTGTTGGTCCCAAGTCCTGGTTTGTGGTGGTCTCTGGTCTGGTGGCCGGTAGTCCTGGTCTCTAGTCCCTTGTCCTGGTCTCTAGTCCCTTGTCCTGGTCTCTAGTCCCTTGTCCTGGTCTCTAGTCCCTTGTCCTGGTCTCTAGTCCCTTGTCCTGGTCTCTAGTCCCTTGTCCTGGTCTCTAGTCCCTAGTCCTGGTCTCTGGACTGTGGTGGTCCATAGTCCTGGGTCCCGGTCTGTAGTCCCGGTCTGTAGTCCCGGTCTGTAGTCCGTGGTCCATAACCCTGGTCTGTGGTCTGTAATCCTGGCCTGTGGTCTGTGGTCTGTAGTCCCGGTCTGTGGTGGTCCGTAACCCTGGTCTGTGGTCCGTGGTCCTGTGGTCCATAGTCTGTAGCTGTGGTCTGTGGTGGTCCGTAGCTCTGGTCTTTAGTTCTGGGCCGTAGTCCTGGACTCTGGTCCATAGTCCTGGTCCAGGGTGGTCTCTGTTCTCTGGTCTGTAGTTCCTGTCTCTGGTCAGTGATCTGTGATGGTCCGTAGCCCTGGTCTGTAGTGATCGGTAGTTCTGGTCTGTGGTCTGTGGTGGTCTCTGTGGTCTGTAGCTCTGGTCTGTAGTCCAGGTCTGTGGTGGTCTCTCTGATCCATAGTTCTGGTCCGTAGCTCTGGTCCGTAGCTTTGGTCTGTGGTGGTCTGTTGTCCTGGTCTGTGGTCTGTGGTAGTCCCTAGTTATGCCCGTAGCTCTAGTCTCTGGTCTGTTGCTCTGGTCTGTAGTCCAAGTCTGTGGTGGTCTCTCTGGTCCATAGTCCTGGTCCAAGCTCTGGTCTCTGGTCTGTTAGTCCTGGTCCATAGTCCTGATCTATGGTCTGTGATGGTCCATAGTCCGTGGTCCGTAGTCCCGGTCCTGGTCTAGTCCGTGGTCTGTAGTCCGTGTCGTCCCTCTGGTCCCCTGTCCGTGTCCGGTCGTAGTCTGTAGTCCTGGTCTGTCTCTGTCTCTGGTCTGTGGTTCCTGTCTGTAGTCCATAGTCCTGGTCTCTGTTCTGTGGTCTCTAGTCCGTAGTCCCGGTCCGTAGTCCCGGTCCGTAGTCCCGGTCCGTAGTCCCGGTCCGTAGTCCCGGTCTAGTCCTGGTCCGGTCTGGTGGTCTAGTCCTGGGTCTGTAGTCCTAGTCTGTAGTCCTGGTCTGTAGTCCTGGTCTCTGGTCCGTAGTCCTGGTCTCTGGTCCGTAGTCCTGGTCTCTGGTCCGTAGTCCTGGTCTCTGGTCCGTAGTCCTGGTCTCTAGTCCTGGTCTGTCCGTAGTCCTGGTCTGGTCCTGGTCCGTAGTCCTGTCTGTAGTCCGTGGTCCTGGTCCTGGTCTGTAGTCCTGGTCTGTAGTCCTGGTCTCTGGTCTGTAGTCCCGGTCCGTGTCTGCAGTCTTGGTCCCTGGTCTGTAGTCCTGGTCTGTAGTCCTGGTCTCTGGTCTGTAGTCCCGGTCCGTGTCTGGTCCTGGTCTGTAGTCCTGGTCTCTGTCCGTAGTCCTGGTCTCTGGTCCGTAGTAGTCCTGGTCCGGTCCTGTAGTCCTGGTCTCTGGTCCGTCCTGGTCCGGTCCGTAGTCCTGTCTCTGGTCCGTAGTCTGGTCTCTGTAGTCCTGTCTCTGTCCTGGTCTGTAGTCCTGGTCTGTAGTCTGGTCCTGTAGTCCTGTCCGGTCTGTAGTCCTGGTCTCTGGTCCGTAGTCCGGGTCCTGGTCTGTAGTCCTGGTCTGTAGTCCTGGTCTGTAGTCCTGGTCTGTAGTCCTGGTCTGTAGTCCTGTCTGTAGTCCTGGTCTGTGTCAGTAGTCCTGGTCTGTAGTCCGTGTCTGTAGTCCTGGTCTGTAGTCCGGGTCTGTAGTCCTGGTCTGTAGTCCTGGTCCCTAGTCTGTAGTCCTGGTCTGTAGTCCTGGTCTGTAGTCTGGTCTGGTCTGTAGTCCTGGGTCTGTAGTCCGGGTCTGTAGTCCGGGTCTGTTCCCAGGGCGCGTCGTGGTGTGAGGGAGAAAGGCATCGGTGGAATTTTATTATGATAACAGAAGCTCTGCTCAGACAAAAGCCGCTCGGCCGACGCACAAAAACTCACACACACACACACACACACACACACACACACACACACACACACACACACACACACACACACACACACACACACACACACACACACACACACACACACACACACACACACACACACACACACACACACACACACACACACACACACACACACACACACAACACACACACACACACACACACACACACACACACACACACACACACACACACACACACACACACACACACACACACACACACACACACACACACACACACACAACACACACACACACACACACACACACACACACACACACACACACTTTATTCAGACGGACGTGTGCGGACACCCCCGAAATAGAAGCGCATGAGAAACAGACGACAGAACGACACACACACACACACACACACACAGACACACACACACACACACACACACGACACACACACACACACACACACACACACACACTCACACACACACACACGAACACACACACACACACACACACACACACACTCACACACACACACACACACACACACACACACACACACACACGACACACACACACACACACACAGACACACACACACAGACACAGACACACACACACACACACACACACACACAGACACACACACACACACACACACACACACACACACACACACACAGAGAGAGAGTGATAAACGGAGGAGGGGGACGACTTCACAACACGAATGAAGTTTGGATCAATCAGGTTAAAACACCGGATCAAAAAGACGATTTAAAAATATTCACGCAGGATCAGATTCACAGACGAGAAACTGAAACACGGTGATGTCGTATCGTCAAAGTTCTCACAATAACATCACAATAACCGTCTCAAAATATCGAATCACAAGTGTCTCTGTTTAAATGAAGAGTTATGAGAGGGAAAACTACATAGACCATGATCCTTTGCTCCGTGTCAGTCCAGACGACAAGAAGAAATAACAGTTCTGACACTTTTAACTCTTTGGTTTAAGTCTTTTTAAGAAGAAAAACCTCCACAAAATATCGTAATAAATATCGTAAATATCGTGAGACGTATATCGGGAAAATATCGTATCGTGAGACTTGGATATATCGTTTGATCCCAACTAAACTGTGATCGTTAGAAACAGTCGTCGCGTTTACATCAGACATTTAATTATGAATAAAAATATATTCCAAAGTACCATATTTTTTAGATTATAAAGGAGCATTAAGTGAAACAAGGAGTCCTTACTTGTCTCCTTGTTCGTCTCCTTACTCCTCTCCTCACTCTTCTCCTTCCTGGCCTCCTTATTCACCTCCTTGCTTGTCTCCTCCCTCGTCTCCTATCACCTCCCTCGTCTCCTATCACCTCCCTCGTCTCCTCACTCACCTCACTCACCTCCGTCTCCTCATCACCTCCCTCGTCTCTCCTCCTCTCGTCTCCTCACTCACCTCCTCCTTCGTCTCCTCCTTCGTCTCCTCACTCACCTCCTATCACCTCCCTCCCTCACTCTCCTCACTCACCTCCTATCACCTCCTCTCGTCTCCTCACTCACCTCCTCCCTCACCCTCCCTCGTCTCCTCACTCACCTCACTCCTCCTCCTCTCCTCACTCACCTCACTCTCCTCCCTCGTCTCCTCACTCACCTCCTCCCTCTCGTCTCCTCACTCACCTCCTCCTCCCTCGTCTCCTCACTCACCTCCTCCCTCGTCTCCTCACTCTCCTCGTCTCCTCACTCCTCCTCACTCACCTCCTCCCTCGTCTCCTCACTCACCTCCTCCCTCGTCTCGTCTCCTCACTCACCTCCTCCCTCGTCTCCTCACTCACCTCCTCCCTCGTCTCCTCAGTCTCCTCACTCGTCTCCTCACACCTCCTCCCTCCTCCCTCGTCTCCTCGTCTCCTCCCTCACTCTCCTCCTCTCACCTCCTCCCTCTCGTCTCCTCAATCACCTCCTCCTCTCGTCTCCTCACTCACCTCCTCCTCTCGTCTCCTCACTCACCCTCCTCCTCCTCTCGTCTCCTCACTCACCTCCTCCCTCGTCTCCTCACTCACCTCCTCCCTCCTCCTCGTCTCCTCACTCACCTCCTCCCTCGTCTCCTCACTCACCTCCTCCCTCGTCCTCACCTCCTCCTATCACCTCCTCCCTCGTCTCCTATCACCTCCCTCATCTTAATTCGGATTAAACTTAATTTTTCGGACTATAACCGGATTATAAGGCACATTAAGCAAAACAGAGAAACGACACTTGAGTCTGATCCTTTAGTCCAGGCGTCCGCGATCCATCGGCAGATCGTGGAGTAATTCGCCCGGCGTCACCTCCCTGTCCCAGTGAATGTGGATTATTGAGTAATAATGTGTTTAATGCAGCTCTGACACATTTGTTTACATTTTACAGAAACTAAACTTAAAACCACATGACTTATTTGCATAAACTATAAGCTCTGAAAAAAACAGCTCTCTTGCACTTTTCTCCGCGAGGCTCCTGACTACAGCAGCCGTAACGCTCCTATAATCCATCGAGCGGTGCGGCTTTGTAGTTCACCAAAGTCGTACTAAAACATTCTGACAGCTTTTTGAGCGTCGTGTACCACAGAAAATTGGTTCAAGGTCAGTAAACACAACCAGAATTAATACATAAAGCACCGGATTATACGGCGCACTGTCGATTTTTCAGAAAATGAAAGGATTTTAAATGCGCCTTTTAGTCCAAATAATAATAATACAGTAAAAGGTCGGTTTATTCTGATTTAAAAGCCAATTTAATCCTTGATCATGTAAATGTACGTTGAGGTCAGCCCTACGTTCCCTCATTTCTAAGTTTTTTCTCAAAATGAAACTCTAAGTCAAGTTTTTTTATTTTTATACCACATTTCAAGGGGTGATTCAGAGTCATCTGCACCAGGACCTCAACATCACATCTGTCATCAACTTCTGCGGGTGTTCAGGTGTAACTGACGAACAAACTGCCAGAAATTCTGATGACAATTGATGGTAAAGGAAATGTGGGAACATACGACCTAATTTTGCAAAGAAAAAAACTGAAAACACACACAAACATGTATAAACAACATTTTAAAAAAATGCTTAATTTGGGGCCTTGGCTACAAAAGTGCAAAATATCAAGTCTGTAAATAAACTAAAAATCTCCTTATTGCCTCAAAACAAAACAAAAAGTGCAGTGGCCTCATGACTTGACTGGTGCAGGTCGTGGAAACAGCTGGAGTCAGGTCCAGGACACAGAGACACATCACTTCTGCATTTCCCTGGAGTTTATTACATTTGGATTTGGACATTTGGACTCAAATAAACCTGAAAATGAAAATAATAAAAAGTGTAATTGTCCATTTATTTGAGAAATCTCTGCAGTGAACACAGACGCTCAGAACATCGACCGGTTTGACTCACTACACTCTTTGGCAAAGTTTGGACCAATCAAAATGGACGGAGCGACTGAGTTTGGACCAAAACAAAAGTTCCTATTGGACACTCGTTTTCCTGATATCATGAAGTGAGATTTGAACCACCAACTTTCAGATCAGTGGACAAACGCTCCACGAACCAACTGAACTGTCGACCGTCACCAGTGTTACCAGAGTAATCAGAGTACAAATGATGAGTAACTGTATTCAGTTACAGTTACTGTTTCAGTGAGTGGGAATTGGATTACAGTTACTTTGTTGAAATAAATGGATTAAACAGAGGGATTTTACTGTTTTCACATTTTGGGCTAAATTCCTTTTATTCTTTTCGGTAATTTCAATCATTGCCGGAAACTAAACCAGGACTAAACCAGGTCTAAACCAGGTCTAAAACCAGGTCTAAAACCAGGACTAAACCAGGTCTAAAACCAGGACTAAACCAGGTCTAAACTATGTCTCAAACAGGATTTATTATTTGATCATAACCGGGTTATTGATGTGCATGTAAACACACTCAATAATACGATTATTTGACGCTACAGCAGCTGCATTCTGACCAAAAAACTGAAAATAAAATCAACACTGGAGGTTGTTTTGGTTTTTATCAGTCCAACGTTTCCACAATAAAGTGTAAAAACAAGAACGTGTACGAACTAAAACAAGAATCAACCAGGACCAGTGTTGAATGTTCGATATCGTCAGAACGAGCAACTACAAATAAAAAGTCAGAGTTAAAGTTGTATTTTTGATTTTACAGTAAAAACATAAACAAGTGTCGAGTGAAATTTGATTCGACAAAATGACATAAGACGAGGGAAAAGTGAAAACACAAAAACACTGCAAATATGAAGATGTTTTTGTCCAAATAATTTCCCTTGTGGGTCGATAAAGTTTGTCAAAGTCGAAGTTTAAGAGCAAAAGGCAAAAGTTCTAAACCTGCAGAGGAACATCAGAGCTAAGAATTAAATATTTAAAAACGTAAAATAAGGTTCAAAGTTGAGAAACAAAATGATATTTAAACAGAAAATGTCATTTAAACTAAACCAAGACTGAACCAGGACTAAACCAGGACTAAACCAGGACTAAACCAGGACTAAACCAGGACTAAACCAGGACTAAACTCGTCCTACTACTGAATATTCGATATCGGCTGAGTATGAGAAAATGAGAAGGCAGCTACTAAATAATGAATAAACCAGGACTAAAACAGAACTGAACCAGGACTGAACCAGGACTGAACCAGGACTAAAACAAAACTAAAACAAGACTAAAAACAGGACTAAAACAGGGCAAAACCAGAAATAAACCTGGACTAAACAAGAACTAAAGCAGGACTAAACTAGGACTGAAATGAGACTAAAATAGGGCAAAACGAGGACTAAACCAGGACTAAAAACAGGACTGAACCAGAACTGAATCAGGACTAAAACAGGATTAAAATAGGGCAAAACTAGAACTAAGCCTGGATTAAACCGGAACTAAATCAAGATTAAACCAGGACTGAAACAGGACTGAAATAGAGCAAAAGCAGGACTCGACCTGGACTAAACCAGAACTAAATCAGAACTAAGCCAGGACTAAAGCAGGACTGAAACAGAACTAAACCAGGACTAAACTACGACTAGAACAGGACTGAACGAGGCCCAAAACAAGGGCTAAACCTGGATTAAACCAGAACTAAATCAAGACTAAAACAGGACTAAAACAGAACTGAACCAGGACTAAAACAGGAGTAAAACTGAACCAGGACTAAAATAGGACTAAAATAGGGCAAAACCAGAAATAAACCTGGACTAAACAAGAACTAAAACAGGACTAAACCAGGAAATGTGACTAAAATAGGGCAAAACCAGGACTAAAATATAGGTCTGAACGAGGACTAAAACAAGACTAAAACAGGACTAAAAACAGGACTAAAATCAGGACTAAAATAGGGCAAAACTAGAACTAAACCTGGATTAAACCAGGACTGAAACAGGACTAAAATAGAGCAAAAGCAGGACTCGACCTGGACTAAACCAGAACTGAATCAGAACTAAGCCAGGACTAAAGCAGGACTGAAACAAAACTAAAACAGGGCAACACCAAGACTAAAATAGGAAAGAAACAGGACCAAACCAGGACTAAACTAGGACTAGAAGAGGACTGAACGAGGACCAAAACAAGGGCTAAACCTGGATTAAACCAGAACTAAATCAAGACTAAAACCGGACTAAAACCAAGAATAAAAAAGGCAAGAACCAGGACTGAACCAGCAATAAAACAATTTCTAACCCAGGACTAAATTTCAATATTTAAAAACATAAAATAAGGTTCAAAGTCGAGAAACAAACAGCTTCAAAAAACAGAAAAGAGCAGAAGTAAAAAAGTAAAACACCGGCTCAAATATTTCTGCACAAAATACTTGTAAAAACACTGCAGTACTGTGTAGGATTTTCACTTCAGGCGTAAACGAAAACACACGGTGAGAGACTGAAACACACACACACACACACACACACACACACACGACACACACACATCACACACACAAATATCCAGAAAATCACAACGAGAAAGTCAAAATCCGCAGGAAATACGACATAAGTTCCTGTCAGTGGTGGATGAAGTACTCTGTTTCGTTACTGAAGTAAAAGTACAAATACTGAAGCAAAAAACTAATAAACCAATAAATAAAAAACTCAAGTAAAAGTATCACATGAAAAAGATCGACTGAAGTAAAAGTATTAGTAAAAGTATCTGTTCAAAAACGTTCAAAAGGAGTAAAAAATAAAAGTGTTTTGCAAAGATTTTGACATTTAATAAAACTTCAAACGTAGTGATTTTGTTACAGATTTGGGCTGAATTTTGTAGAATGTTTTAGTTTATTTGTATAATTCTTGTTTATTTGTGTATTTTTATTTGCTCAAACTACAAATGTGTTCAAAATAATAAATAAACCCTCAGAATTTTCTGCAGGTCTCAAAATATCATAAAAATATTTTACTTTTCAGTCCTGTTCAAAAATGTAATGGAGGAGAAAGTACAGGACTAAACCAGGACTAAACCAGGACTAAACCAGGACTAAACCAGGACTAAACCAGGACTACACCAGGACTACACCAGGACTAAACCAGGACTAACCAGGGTAAACCAGGACTAAACCAGGACTAAACCAGGACTAAACCAGGACTAAAACCAGGACTACAACCAGGACTAAACCAGGACTAAACCAGGACTAAAAGGACTAAACCAGGACTAAACCAGGACTAAACCAGACTAAACAGACTAAACCAGGACTAAACCAGGACTAAAACCAGACTAAACCAGGACTAAAACAAGACCCAGGACTAAAACAGGACTAAACCAGGACTAAAACAAGACTAAACCAGGACTAAACCAGGACTAAAACAAGACTAAACCAGGACTAAACCAGGTCTAAACCAGGACTAAACCAGGACTAAACCAGGACTAAACCAGGACTAAACCAGGACTAAACCAGGACTAAACCAGGACTAAAAACAAGACTAAACCAGGACTAAACCAGGACTAAAACAGGACTAAAACAAGACTAAACCAGGACTAAACCAGGACTAAAACAAGACTAAACCAGGACTAAACCAGGACTAAAACAAGACTAAACCAGGACTAAACCAGGACTAAAACAAGACGAAACCAGGACTAAAACAAGACTAAACCAGGACTAAACCAGGACTAAACAAGACTAAACCAGGACTAAAACAAGACTAAACCAGGATTAAACCAGGACTAAAACAAGACTAAACCAGGACTAAACCAGGACTAAAACAAGACTAAACCAGAATTAAACCAGGATTAAACCAGGACTAAACCAGGACTAAACCAGGACTAAACCAGGACTAAAAACCAAGACTAAACCAGGACTAAACCAGGACTAAAACAAGACTAAACCAGGACTAAACCAGGACTAAAACAAGACTAAACCAGAACTACACCAGGACTAAAACAAGAATGAACCAGGATTAAACCAGGACTAAACCAGGACTAAACTACAACTAGGCCAGGACTAGGCCAGGACTAAAGCAAGACTAAAGCAAGACTAAAACAGGACTAAACCAGGTCTAGTATTAAATATCAAACATTGTCTGAATATGACAAAATAAGCAGTAGTAAAATTGGTTCATAAATCTAAATTCTCTTGTATTTTTGACTCAAACATCGAGTGGAATTTTCTGAGACGATAAATTTAAAAACGACACAACTCACAGTAATACTAATAAAAGTAAAAAAAACACTGTAAAATGTACTCAAGTAAAGTACAGATACCTCAAATTTATACTCAAGTACTTTAATCTATGTAAATGTAACGTGTTTGATCAATAAAACCGCTCAGGGTGATTTGAATAAACGGGAGAAGGACCTGCGTTTACAACAGGAAGTGTCCGTCGTATCTGTGTTTTTTATAGATTATTCTCCGAGTTTTGCTGCTTTCATCGTGTTTTCCGTTCACACACGAGACGACGGTGGCCCCACAGCGTCATTTTAACATTTTACAAGTCACAGTGTAAAAAAAAAAGCACGTAAAAAATCAAGTATATTGTCCAAACTGTACACGTGTATCTGTGTGTTTAAAGTGTTGGTGCTGCGTTTTGGATCCGTGGGAGCTGGGAGTGAACAGACACGAGAGAGAAGAAAAAGCGACGGTGGCTTTTACCTCCACACTCCACGCGCTCAAAATCTGTCCAATATTACAGATTTGTGGCTAAAAATGTATAAAAAATTAAATATAAACAGCAAAAACATCACATTTCTCTCTGAACACGGAGCCTCGTGTGATTTAAGTGATTATAAAAGACTAAAAATCACACGTTAATCACATTTTATAATCACATGTGATTATAAAAAGTGATATTTATAAGGTGTTAAAAAATAATTAATAAAAAATAATTAATAAAGTGATTCAAATGAAATGTAAAAAGAAAAAAAACATCACATTTCTCTCTGAGCACGACCTCTCATGTGATTTAAGTTATTATTTATAAGACTAAAAATCACATTAATCACATTTTATATGAACATGTGATTATAGAAGTGATATTTATAAGCTATTAAAAATAATAAATAAATAAATAAACAGTCATTCAAATGAAATGTAAACAACAAAAAACACCCATCACATTTCTTTCTGAGCACGACCTCTCATGTGATTTAAGTCATTAGAAAAATCACATTTTTATCACATTGTATAATAATGTGATTATAAAGGTGATATTTATAGGGTGTTAAAAAATATATAAAATTATTAAAATGAAATGTTAACTGTAAAAAGATCTACTGTCCGCTCATGTGATTTAAGTCATTATAAAAGATGAGAAATCACATTTTAATCACATTTTATGATAATACGTGATTATAGAAGTGACATTTATAAACTATTAAAAAATAAGTAAATAAAATGATAAAAATGAAATGTTAACTGTAAAAACATCACATTTCTCATGTGATTTAAGTCATTATCGGACTAGAAATCACATGATAATCACAATGTATAATCACATGTGATTATACAAGTGACATTTACAAGCTGTTAAATATGTATATTAAATAAAATGATTCAAATGAAATGTAAACAGTAAAAAAAAAAAAAAAAAACACACCTAATTTCTTTCTGAACATGGCCTTTTATGTGATTTAACTCATTAGAAGAATCACCAATTAATCACATTGTATAAACACATGTGATTATACAATGTGACATTTAAAGGCCATTAATAAATAAATAAATAAAATGATTAAAATTAAATGTAAACAGAAAAAAAAAAAACAACGCACATTTCTCTTTGAACATGGCCTCTCATGTGATTATAAATGACTAAAAATCACACATTAATCACATTTTATAATCACATGTGAGTATACAAATGACATTTATAGACTGCTAAAAAAAAAATTTAAATCAATTAAATAACATGATTCTAATTAAATGTAAACAGACAAAGAAAAAAAACATCTAATTTCTCTCTGAACGTGGCCGTTCATGTGATTTAAGTGATTATAAGAATCACATGTTAATCACATTTTATAGTCACATGTGATTGTAAAAGTGACATTTATGGGCTGTTAAAAAATAATAATGAAGTGATTAAAATGAAATGTAAACAGAAAAAAAAGCATTGTATTTCTTTCTAAACATGGCCTTGCATGTGATTTAAGTGATTATAAGAATCACATAATAATCACATTGTTTAATCACATAAAAGTGACAAAATAAAACGATTTAAATGTGCAGAGTTTGTGCCTCCGTAGAGTAAAACACCATGAAACGTTATGAAGTAAAAGCAGTAAAGTGCTGTAAATAAGTATACATTTGAAGTACCTGTATTTACTCGAGTACATTTTACAGGAAATATTGAAAAGTAAAAGTATTTTTATTCTAGTTTGAGACGTGCAACTTCATCGCTTTACTTTTCTCATCTCAGCAAATTCCACTCAACGTTTGAATCAAAAATACAACAAACTTTTGATTTATTAACGCTTTTTTACAGCATTTTAGTCCTGGTTTAGTCCTGGTTTAGTCCTGGTTTAGTCCTGGTTTAGTCCTGGTTTAGTCCTGGTTTAGTCCTGGTTTAGTCCTGTACTTTCTACTGTACTACATTTGTGAACAGGACAGGACGTTTTTGAGACGTGCTGCTGAAAACGTTTATTTTAACACGTTTGTAATTCGAGCAAATAAAAATATACAAAATAAAAAAAGAAAGAAACAGCTGGAAAAATATTTGCATTCTGTTGTTTTTAGTTCAACAACAAAATTCATCACAAACCTGCATCAAAATCATAACATTTGACGCTTTATTCCAGCTCAAATCCTGCATGAAATACTTTTACTTTTTACTCCTGAAGTACATTTTTAAACGAGTACTTTAATACTTTTTCTCATGTAGATTTTCATTTGATACTTTTACTTTTACTTGAGTATTTTCTGTAAACAGTAAAACCATCTCATGGGATTTAAGACTAAAAATCACAAATTAATCACATTTTATGATCACATGTGACGACAGAAGTGACATTTATAGGCTGTTAAAGGTTAAATAAAATGAAAATACTTTTACTTTTTACTCTTGAAGTACAGTTTTAAGTGGGTAAACTGTAAAACAAAGTAATTTCCCTCCGAACGTGGCCTCAAGAAATCACAAATTCATCACATTTTATAATCACGTGTGTTTATACGAGCAACATTTATAAACTGTTAAAAAATAAATAACATACTTTTACTTTTTACTCTTGAAGTACGTTTCAAATACTTTTACTTAAGTAGATTTTGTTCGGATATTTGTACTTTTACTTCACAAAATTGAGTACTACTTCTTCTATCACGTGTCTAAAAAACCTGCATGAAATACTTTTACTTTTTACTCTAGACGTACATTTTTAAACGAGTACTTTAATACTTTTACTTCAGTAGAATTTTCATAACATGACACTTTTACTTAAGTAGATTTTATTCGGATATTTGCACTTTTACTTAACAAAATTTGAGTACTTGTTCTTTCATCATGTGTCTAAAAATCTTCACAAAATACTTTTACTTTTTACTCTTGAAGTACATTTTTATACGAATACTCTAATACTTTTACTTTAATAGATTTTTTTCATATGATACTTTTACTTAAGTAGTATTTTTGTACTGATATTTGCACATTTACTTAACAATACTGAGTACTACCTTCTTACATCACCTGTGTAAAACGCCTGCATGAAATACTTTCACTTTTTACTCTTGAAGTACATTTTTAAACAAGTACTTTAATACTTTTACTTGAGTAGATTTTTTTATACGATTCTTTTATTTTTGTTCCAATATTTGTACTTTTACTTAACAAACTTGAGTTCTACTTCTTCCATTATGTGTCTAAAAAAACTTGCATGAAATACTTTTACTTTTTACTCTTGAAGTATGTTTAATACTTTTACTTCAGTCGATTTTTCATATGATACTTTTACTTTTACTTGTGTATTTTTTGCTCTGATACCTGTACATTTACTTAACAAAACTGAGTACTTCTTCTTCCACCACGTCTAAAAAATCTGCACAAAATACTTTTACTTTTTACTCTTGAAGAACATTTAATACTTTTACTTAAGTAGTTTTTGTTCCAGTATCTGTACTTTTACTTAACAAAACTGAGTACTTCTTTTTCCATCACGCGTCTAAAAAATCTGCCTGAAATACTTTTACTTTTTTACTCTTGAAGTACATTTCGAATACTTTTACTTTAATAGATTTTTTCATGTGATACTTTTAACTTTTGTTGTAGTTTTTAGTATTTTTGTCCCGACATTTGCACTTTTACTCAACAAAACTGAGTACTTCTTCATTCACGTATCTAAAAAAAAATCGGCCTGAAATACTTTTACTTTTTACTCTTGAAGTACATTTCTAATACTTTTACTTGAGTAGATTTTTTCATGTGATACTTTTACTTTTGTTGTAGTTTTTAGTATTTTTGTTCCGACATTTGCACTTTTACTCCAACAAAACTGAGTACTTCTTCTTCCACCACGTGCCTAAAAACTGCATTCACTTCCAAAACTTAACCCAGCGTTAAAAAAAAAAAAAAAAAAAACGTGCATGTACAACTTCAAAAACGCGATAAAGCACGTTTTCTTTCCCCGTGCGTAAAGCCGCGCGTTTACCTGGCGCTGGTGCAGTCCTGGTACAGCGTCTCGAAGTCCTTGCGGGAGATGAGTTTGCAGCGGTTCACTCCGGGCTGGATCGCGCCGAGCCCCCGCAGCACGCGCACCTGCTCCACGGTGCACACCACGGGGGTGATGTCCAGGCGCTTGAGCTTCGTGTAGACCGTGTGCAGCCCGCCCACCAGGTGCTTCAGGAACAGATCGAACACTTGCGGCAGGCAGATGAGCTCCTGTCCGTCCACGCTGAAACTCGCCACCTTCACGCCGTGCACCTCCACCAGTTTACACTCGCTGCACAGCCCGGACTGCGGCGGGGGCGGCGGCGGGGGAGCCTGGTGGTGCGGGTGGTGCTGCTGCTGGTGGTGGTGGTGGTGGAGGAGACCCGCGGGGGAGCCGGGGGTCAGCGCGCCGAAGCCGCTCAGCGCGCTCAGAGCCCCCGCGGAACCGGCCAGAGCGGCGCCGTTGCTGCCCAGAGCCGAGAGCGGCGCGCCGTGGCCCGGGAGGAACGTGGCCAGCATGCCGCCGGTGACGCGCGGAGACCCGGACGAGTTGTTGGCGTTGGTCGGCGTCGGGCTGGAGGTGACGGCGGCGGCCAAACTCGAGGCAGAAGAAGAAGAAGAAGAAGAGGAAGAAGAAGAGGAGGACGTGGTGGTGGTGGTGGTGTTGGTGTTGGAGGAGGAACAGTGCTGCGGGTGGTGGTAGAGCGCAGCAGCTGCAGCCGGGTTGGAAGCGCCGGAGCCCGGGGAGAGGAGCGCTGGAGAGCCGGGGAGCGACATGGATGCGGCCCGAGCGGTCACTTTGTTCCACTGTCTCCTCGACTTTTCTTTTTGTTTTCTTTTTCTTTTTCTTTCTTTCTTCTTCCTTCGGTTGTTGTAAACTTTGTGCGGTGGAGGCGGTGGATCGCGCCGGAGCGAACGCGTGAGGAGTGCGTGCCTCTTCGCGGACTGTCCGGTTTGTGTGCGTAAAAAGGACCGGAGCAGAGTCTCGGTCAGTCCCCCTCCTGACCCCGCCCCCGAGGATCATGACTGACAGCACCACGGACCAATCAGAGACGAGGAACACTGCAAAAAAAACACAATATTGATAAGTGAAAATGACTTGTACTTTTTACTCCACTAAATTTTTTAACAAAACTGAAAAATAAAAGTGTTTTTATTTTATTATAGTCGAGTTTGTGATCTGCTGAAAAAGCTGAGGTTTTAATTTTTGAAAATAAACTTAATTAACTTAAAATTAATGAATTAACTAACTAAAATATACATCACAAAATTCAGCGTTTGACCCTTTATTCAGTTTAAAAAATCTGCACGAAATACTTTTACTATTTTACTCTAGAAGTACATTTTTAATACTTTTACTTCAGTAGATTTTTCATATGATACTTTTACTTGAGTATTTTTTGTTCCAATATCTGTACTTTTACTCAACAAAACTGAGTACTTCTTCTTCCATCACGTGTCTAAACAAATCGGTGCAAAATACTTTTACTTTTTACTCTTAAAGTACATCTTGAAACAAGTACTTTAATACTTTTACTTCAGTAGATATTTTCATACTTTTACTTGAGTATTTCTTGTTCCAATATCTGTACTTTTACTTAACAAACTTGAGTTCTACTCCTTCCATCACGTGTCTAAAAACTAAAAATTACTTTTAAAACTTACCACAACATAAAAAAATACAACTTAAAAACATGATAAAAGTAGTTGTTACTTTTACTTGAGTATTTTTTGTTCCGATATCTGTACTTTTACTTAAGAAACCTGAGTACTACTTCTTCCGTCACGTGTCTAAAAAATCTCCACGAAATACTTTTACTTTTTACTCTTGAAGTACGTCTTTAAATGGGTACTTTAATACTTTTACTTCAGTAGATTTTTTCATGTGATACTTTTACTTGAGTTTTTTTTTCCATTATCTGTACTTTTACTTAACAAACTTGAGTACTACTAAAAACCAAAAACTTTACTCTTAAAACTTAACACGACATAAAAATAAAAAAATAAACTGCAAATACAACTTAAAAAACACAATAAAAAGTAGTTGTTACTTTTACTTGAGTATTTTTTGTTCTGCTATCTGTACTTTTAGTTTTGAGACACGTGATGGAAGAAGTAGTACTCAGTTTTGTTAAGTAAAAGTACAGATACAAAACAAAAAATACTAAAGTAAAAGTATCATTTAAAAAAGTATTAAAGTACCAATTTAAAAATGTACTTCAAGAGTAAAAAGTAAAAGTAATTTGTGATTTTTCAAACACGTGATGAAAGAAGTAGAACTCAGTTTTGTTAAGTAAAAGTACAGACAGTAGAACAAAAAATACTCAAGTAAAAGTATTAAAGTACTCCTTTAAAAATGTACTTCAAGAGTAAAAAGTAAAAGTATTTCATAAAGACTTTTTAGACACATGATGGAAAAAGTAGTACTCAATTTCGTTAAGTAAAAGTACAGATAGCGGAACAAAAAATACTCAAGTAAAAGTAAAAGTATCACATGAAAAACCAACTGAAGTAAAAGTATTAAAGTACTAATTTAAAAATGTACTTCAAGAGTAAAAAGTAAAAGTATTTCATAAAGACTTTTTAGACACATGATGGAAAAAGTAGTACTCAATTTCGTTAAGTAAAAGTACAGATAGCAGAACAAAAAATACTCAAGTAAAAGTAAAAGTATCACATGAAAAACCAACTGAAGTAAAAGTATTAAAGTACTTGTTTAAAAATGTACTTCAAGAGTAAAAAGTAAAAGTATTTCGTGCAGATTTTTCAGACACATGACGGAAAAAGTAGTACCCAGTTTTGTTAAGTAAAAGTACAGATAGTGGAACAAAAAATACTCAAGTACAAGTAAAAGTATCATATGAAAAAAGTATTAAAGTACCAATTTAAAAATGTACTTCAAGAGTAAAAAGTAAAAGTATTTCGTGCAGATTTTATAGACACGTGACGAAAGAAGTAGTACTCAGTTTTGTTAAGTAAAAGTACAGATATCGGAACAAAAAATACTCAAGTACAAGTATCATATGAAAAAAGTATTAAAGTACTCGTTTAAAAATGTATTTCAAGAGTAAAAAGTAAAAGTATTTCGCACAGATTTTTCAGACACATGACGGAAAAAGTAGTACCAAATTTTGTTAAGTAAAAGTACAGATAGTGGAACAAAAAATACTCAAGTACAAGTAAAAGTATCATTTAAAAAAGTATTAAAGTACCAATTTAAAAATGTACTTCAAGAGTAAAAAAGTAAAAGTATTTCGTGCAGATTTTTCAGACACGTGACGGAAAGAAGTAGTACTCAGTTTTGTTAAGTAAAAGTACAGATAGTGGAACAAAAAATACTCAAGTACAAGTATCATATGAAAAAAGTATTAAAGTACTCTTAAAAATGTATTTCAAGAGTAAAAAGTAAAAGTATTTCGCACAGATTTTTCAGACACATGACGGAAAAAGTAGTACCAGTTTTGTTAAGTAAAAGTACAGATAGTGGAACAAAAAATACTCAAGTACAAGTACAAGTATCATATGAAAAAAGTATTAAAGTACCAATTTAAAAATGTACTTCAAGAGTAAAAAGTAAAAGTATTTCACGCAGATGTTTTTAGACACGTGAATGAAGAAGTACTCAGTTTTGTTGAGTAAAAGTGCAAATGTCTGGACAAAAATACTAAAAACTACAACAAAAGTAAAAGTATCACATGAAAAAATCTATTAAAGTAAAAGTATTTAAAATGTACTTTAAGACTAAAAAGTAAAAGTATTTCATAAAGATTTTTAGACACATGATGGAAAAAGTAGTACTCAATTTTGTTAAGTAAAAGTACAGATAGCGGAACAAAAAATACTCAAGTAAAAGTAAAAGTATCACATGAAAAACCAACTGAAGTGAAAGTATTAAAGTACTTGTTTAAAAATGTACTTCAAGAGTAAAAAGTAAAAGTATTTCGCACAGATTTTTCAGACACATGACGGAAAAAGTAGTACTCAGTTTTGTTAAGTAAAAGTACAGATAGCGGAACAAAAAATACTCAAGTACAAGTATCATATGAAAAAAGTATTAAAGTACTCGTTTAAAAATGTATTTCAAGAGTAAAAAGTAAAAAATTCGTCTTTTTGTGCTTGGATGTATTTTTCGGGTGTATTTTTTACAGTGCAGTGGTTCTGTGATTGGTCCGGACTCGGGTCTCGTTCTCGGGTCTCGCTCTCTTCACTTCTGTAAACTTTCTCACGGTTTGTGGTTCAGTCCGAAATCTGTTCCAAACTCGGTTCAGAACTTTATTTATGTGGATTTATTTCGAGCGTGTTTCCTCCAGCTTCAGTTTGGGCCTGATCCGGTTTTAGAAAACACAAAGATAAGAACGTTTGGACTTTTTATTTATGAACCGACGAGTCCTGGTTTAGACCTGGTTTAGTCCTGGTTTAGACCTGGTTTAGACCTGGTTTTAGTCCTGGTTTAGACCTGGTTTTAGTCCTGGTTTAGTCCTGGTTTAGACCTGGTTTAGACCTGGTTTAGACCTGGTTTTAGTCCTGGTTTAGACCTGGTTTAGTCCTGGTTTAGTCCTGGTTTAGACCTGGTTTAGACCTGGTTTAGTCCTGGTTTAGTCTGGTTTAGACCTGGTTTTAGACCTGGTTTAGTCCTGGTTTAGTCCTGGTTTAGTCCTGGTTTAGTCCTGGTTTAGACCTGGTTTAGACCTGGTTTAGACCTGGTTTAGTCCTGGTTTAGACCTGGTTTAGTCCTGGTTTAGACCTGGTTTAGTCCTGTTTAGTCCTGGTTTAGTCCTGGTTTAGTCCTGGTTTAGACCTGGTTTAGTCCTGGTTTAATCCTGGTTTAGACCTGGTTTAGACCTGGTTTAGTCCTGGTTTAATCCTGGTTTAGACCTGGTTTAGACCTGGTTTAGTCCTGGTTTAGTCCTGGTTTAGACCTGGTTTAGTCCTGGTTTAGTCCTGGTTTAGACCTGGTTTAGACCCAGTTTAGTCCTGGTTTAATCCTGGTTTAGTCCTGGTTTAGTCCTGGTTTAGACCTGGTTTTAGTCCTGGTTTAGTCCTGGTTTAATCCTGGTTTAGTCCTGGTTTTAGACCTGGTTTAGTCCTGGTTTAAGTCCTGGTTTAGTCCTGGTTTTAGACCTGGTTTAGTCCTGGTTTAGACCTGGTTTAGTCCTGCTTTAGTCCTGGTTTAGTCCTGGTTTAGTCCTTTTAGTCCTGGTTTAGTCCTGGTTTAGTCCTGGTTTAGAATCAGATCTGTATCAAAATCGATCTCAAAATCTGTGTAAAATACTTTTACTTTTTACTCTTGCAGTACTTTTTTAAACAGGTACTTTAATACTTTTACTTTGTGTGATACTTTTACTTTTCCTTGAGTATTTTTGTTGTGGTATTAGTACTTTCAGCTCGGTCCTGGTCTTGTCCTGGTCTTGTTCTGGTCTTGTTCTGGTCTTGTTCTGGTCTTGTTCTGGTCTGTTCTGGTCTTGGTCTGGTCTTGGTCTGGTCTTGTCCTGGTCTTGTTCTGGTCTTGGTCTGGTCTAGTTCTGGTCTAGTTCTGGTCTTGTTCTGGTCTTGTTCTGGTCTAGTCTGGTCTTGTCTCTGGTCTTGTTCTGGTCTTGTTCTGGTCTAGTTCTGGTCTTGTTCTGGTCTTGTTCTGGTCTTAGTTCTGGTCTTGTTCTGGTCTTGTTCTGGTCTCTGGTCTGTTGGTCTTGGTCTTGTTCTGGTCTTGTTCTGGTCTAGTTCTGGTCTTGGTCTGGTCTTGTTCTGGTCTTGTTTTGGTCTTGTCCTGGTCTTGTCTGGTCTTGGTCTGGTCTAGTTCTGGTCTCTGGTCTTTGGTCTTGGTCTAGTTGGTCTGGTCTAGTTCTGGTCTTGTTCTGGTCTAGTTCTGGTCTTGTTCTGGTCTTGTCTGGTCTTCTGGTCTCTGGTCTTCTGGTCTAGTTCTGGTCTAGTCCTGGTCTTGTTCTGGTCTTGTTCTGGTCTTGGTCTGTTTCTAGTTTCTGTCTAGTTCTGTTCTGGTCTAGTCCTGGTCTAGTCCTCTGGTCTAGTTCTGGTTTTCTGTTCTGGTCTTGTTTTGGTCTTGGTCCTGGTCTTGTCTTGTTCTGGTCTTGTCCTGGTCTTGGTCTGGGTCTTGGTCTGGTCTAGTTCTGGTCTTGTTTTCTGGTCTTGGTCTGGTCTTGGTCTGTCTGGTCTTGTTCTGGTCTTGGTCTAGTGGTCTTGGTCTGGTCTTGGTCTAGTCTGGTCTGTTTGGTCTGGTCTTGGTCTTGGTCTTGGTCTCTGGTCTCTGTTCTGGTCTAGTTCTTGGTCTGGTCTTGTTCTGGTCTGGCTGGTCTTGGTCTGTCTTGGTCTGGTCTTGGTCTTGGTCTAGATCTGGTCTAGTCCTGGTCTAGTTCTGGTTTTTGTTCTGTCTAGTTCTGGTCTAGTCCTGTCTAGTCCTGGTCTAGTCCTGGTCTAGTCCTGTCTAGTCCTGGTCTAGTTCTAGTCTTGGTCTGGTCTTGTTCTGGTCTAGTGTTCTGGTCTTGTTCTGGTCTAGTTCTGGTCTAGTCCTGGTCTAGTCCTGGTCTAGTCCTGGTCTAGTTCTGGTGTGAATAAAGTCAGATAACAGAAGCTCGTTTCTTCCGCAATGGGGAATTTACACGGTTGCAACACGAAGTTCAAACCAGCAGAAAGAAAACAAAAACAGAAATAACTTTAAAAAGTGGAATTATAAATGAAGAAATACAAGAAATACTTTGAATAGACTTAAAATACAAAAATAAATGATTACAATAAAGTAAAAAGACTCAAAAAGACGACAAAACTAAGGTTGTACTCAAATACTTTTACTTAAGTCACTTTTTACTGCATTTATGCTCCAGTCTGAGTATAAATGCAGTATTCTGAGTATAAATGCAGTATTCTGAGTATAAATGCAGTATATTCTGAGTATAAATGCAGTATATTCTGAGTATGAATGCAGTATTCTGAGTATAAATGCAGTATTCTGAGTATAAATGCAGTATAATGAGTATAAATGCAGTATATTCTGAGTATAAATGCAGTATATTCTGAGTATAAATGCAGTATTCTGAGTATAAATGCAGTATAATGAGTATAAATACAGTATATTCTGAGTATAAATGCAGTATTCTGAGTATAAATGCAGTATATTCTGAGTATAAATGCAGTATTCTGAGTATAAATGCAGTATAATGAGTATAAATACAGTATATTCTGAGTATAAATGCAGTATATTCTGAGTATAAATGCAGTATATTCTGAGTATAAATGCAGTATTCTGAGTAAAAATGCAGTATTCTGAGTATAAATGCAGTATATTCTGAGTATAGTATTTCTGATATAAATGCAGTATTCTGAGTATAAATGCAGTATTCTGAGTATAAATGCAGTATAATGAGTATAAATGCAGTATTCTGAGTATAAATGCAGTATAATGAGTATAAATGCAGTATAATGAGTATAAATGCAGTATAATGAGTATAAATGCAGTATTCTGAGTATAAATGCAGTATTCTGAGTATAAATGCAGTATAATGAGTATAAATGCAGTATATTCTGAGTATAAATGCAGTATATTCTGAGTATAAATGCAGTATTCTGAGTATAAATGCAGTATATAATGAGTATAAATAAATGCAGTATATTCTGAGTATAAATGCAGTATAATGAGTATAAATGCAGTATATTCTGAGTATAAATGCAGTATATTCTGAGTATAAATGCAGTATAATGAGTATAAATGCAGTATATCTGAGTATAAATGCAGTATATTCTGAGTATAAATGCAGTATATTCTGAGTATAAATGCAGTATATTCTGAGTATAAATGCAGTATATTCTGAGTATAAATGCAGTATATTCTGAGTATAAATGCAGTATATTCTGAGTATAAATGCAGTATATTCTGAGTATAAATGCAGTATTCTGAGTATAAATGCAGTATTCTGAGTATAAATGCAGTATTCTGAGTATAAATGCAGTATATTCTGAGTATAAATGTATATTCTGAGTATAAATGCAGTATATTCTGAGTATAAATGCAGTATATTCTGAGTATAAATGCAGTATTCTGAGTATAAATGCAGTATATTCTGAGTATAAATGCAGTATTCTGAGTATAAATGCAGTATAATGAGTATAAATGCAGTATATTCTGAGTATAAATGCAGTATTCTGAGTATAAATGCAGTATATTCTGAGTATAAATGCAGTATTCTGAGTATAAATGCAGTATTCTGAGTATAAATGCAGTATATTCTGAGTATAAATGCAGTATATTCTGAGTATAAATGCAGTATAATGAGTATTAAATGCAGTATATGAGTATAAATGCAGTATATTCTGAGTATAAATGCAGTATATTCTGAGTATAAATGCAGTATATTCTGAGTATAAATGCAGTATATTCTGAGTATAAATGCAGTATTCTGAGTATAAATGCAGTATATTCTGAGTATAAATGCAGTATATTCTGAGTATAAATGCAGTATTCTGAGTATAAATGCAGTATATTCTGAGTATAAATGCAGTATTCTGAGTATAAATGCAGTATATTCTGAGTATAAATGCAGTATATTCTGAGTATAAATGCAGTATTCTGAGTATAAATGCAGTATTCTGAGTATAATGCAGTATAGTATAAATGCAGTATTTAAATGC
>NW_026571153.1:1677949-1702949 GCF_026225935.1 Boleophthalmus pectinirostris | reverse complement strand
ATTATCAGTGTTTTAAACAGTTGTAGGGAGTATTCAGTTGTTGCACAGTTGTAGGGAGTATTATCTGTTAGTTGTTGTAACAGTTGTAGGGAGTATTATCTGTTACATAAGGGTGTTGTAAACAGTTGTAAGGGAGTATTATCTGTTATGTTTGTTGTACAGTTGTAGGGAGTATTATCTGTTGCATAAGTGTGAGTTGTACAGTTGTAGGGAGTATTATCTGTTACATAAGGTTGTTAAACAGTTGTAGGGAGTATTATCTGTTACATAAGGGTGAGTTGTTGTACAGTTGTAGGGAGTAATTATCTTGTTGCACAGTTGTAGGGAGTATTATCTGTTGTTGTACAGTTGTAGGGAGTATTATCTGTGTTTTAAACAGTTGTAGGGAGTATTATCAGTTGTTTTAAACAGTTGTAGGGAGTATTATCTGTGTTTTAAACAGTTGTAGGGAGTATTATGTGTTGTTGTACAGTTGTAGGAGTATTATCAGTGTTTACATTTGTAGGGAGTTGTTGTTGTGTACAGTTGTAGGGAGTATTATCTGTGGTTATAAACAGTTGTAGGGAGTATTATCTGTGGTTTTAAACAGTTGTAGGGAGTATTATCTGTGGTTTTAAACAGTTGTAGGGAGTATTCTCAGTGTTTTGAACAGTAACATGAGTGTGAGTTCCTGTGGTCCAGTCTCAGGCCCTCGTTAGTCCGGAGTGTGTGAAAGTGAAAGTGAAAGTGAAAGTGGAAGTGGAGGGCAGTGAGTCGGAGTCATCGGTCAGTCGGACGAGACGAGAGGTGAAGAGGAGCGGCTCGAGCCAAAGTGAGATCTGAATGAGTCTAATCTGTCTCCAAAGGACCATAAAGACCGAGTAAAGACCGGCTAAAGACCGGACCGAGGGCACACAGGGGCACACAGGGGCACACGGGGGCACACGGGGGGGGGCACTTTAAACCAGGACTAAACCAGGACTAAACAAAAACTAGACCAGGTCGACATGTTTTTAAACTAAAACCTTGTAATGTTTGAATTTGGGCTGATTCATGTTTGAGGAATATTTTATCTCTAGTCCTGGTTCAGTTCTGTTTTAGACCTGGTCCCATCCTGGTTTGGTTAAGGTTCAGTCCTTCGTCAGTCCTGGTTTAGTCCTGGTTTAGTCCTGGTTTAGTCCTGGTTTAGTCCTGGTTTAGTCCTGGTTTAGACCTGGTTTAGTCCTGGTTTAGTCCTGGTTTAGTCCTGGTTTAGTCCTGGTTTAGACCTGGTTTAGACCTGGTTTAGTCCTGGTTTTAGTCCTGGTTTAGACCTGGTTTTAGTCCTGGTTTAGTCCTGGTTTAGTCCTGTTTAGTCCTGGTTTTAGACCTGGTTTAGGTCCTGGTTTTAGACCTGGTTTAGTCCTGGTTTAGTCCTGATTAGTCCTGTCCTGTTTTCCTGGTTTAGACCTGGTTCAGTCCTGTCAGTCTGGTTAGTCCTGGGTTTTTAGTCCTGGTTTAGTCCTGGTTCAGTCCTGGTTCAGTCCTGGTTTCAGTCCTGGTCCAGTCCTGGTCCAGTCCCCTGGTCCAGTCCCGGTTCAGTCCCGGTTTAGTCCCGGTTCAGACTTGTTTAGTCCTGGTTAGTCCTGGTTCAGTCCTGGTTCAGTTGTAGTCCTGGTTTCCTGGTTCAGTCCTGTTGTAGTCCTGGTTCAGTCCTGGTTCAGTCCTGGTTTTCAGTCCTGGTTCAGTCCTGGTTCAGTAGTTGGTTCCTGGTTTTAGTCCTGGTTCAGTCCTGGTCCGTCCTGGTTCAGTCCTGGTTCAGTCCTGGTTCAGACTTGTTTTAGTCCTGGTTTAGTCCTGGTTCAGTCCTGGTTCAGTCCTGGTTCAGTTCCTGGTTCAGTCCTGGTTCAGTCCTGGTCAGTCCTTGTTTGTAGTCCTGGTTCAGTCCTGGTTCAGTCCTGGTTCAGTCCTGGTTTCAGTCCTGGTTCAGTCCTGGTTGTTCAGTCCTGGTTTAGTCCTGGTTCAGTCCTGGTTCAGTTGTCCTGGTTTCAGTCCTGGTCAGTCCTGGTTCAGTCCTGGTTCAGTCCTGGTTCAGTCCTGGTTCAGTCAGTCCTGGTTCAGTCCTGGTTCAGTCCTGGTTCAGTCCTGGTTCAGTCCAAGGACAGAGTGCAGAGTCGTGTCATAAATGGAGCTTGAATCTCTTGGGGCCGTTTGACTCTTTTGCTTCATTAAACAAGAGCCACATGTGTCCTGCCCAATCTGCAGCACGAGAGCCAATCAGAGCGCAGCACATCAGACCGACAGCCAATCAGAGTGCAGCACATCAGACCGACAGCCAATCAGAGCGCAGGATTCTGTTTAAAGCTCCTGAATGACACAAAACTGACCCGTGTGAGGTTTAAGTCGAGTTTTAATGATGTTTCCTCATCAAAAATAAAAACAAAAACACGTCTGGAGTTTTGTTTTGTTTGAGTAAATGTTTATTATTCGTCTGTTTACATCTACAAAAGTCTAAACGCTCTGTTGCACCTTGTGATGTCACAGAGAGAGAGAGAAAGTGTGAAAACAAATAAAGCAAGAGAGAGAGAGAAAGAGAGAGAGAGAAAACTAAACCAGGACTAAACCAGGACTAAACCAGGTCTAAACCAGGTCTAAACCAGGTCTAAACCAGGACTAAACCAGGAGGACTAAACCAGGTCTAAACCAGGACTAAACCAGGTCTAAACCAGGACTAAACCAGGACTAACCAGGTCTAAACCAGGTCTAAACCAGGACTAAACCAGGACTAAAACCAGGTCTAAACCAGGTCTAAACAGGACTAAACCAGGTCTAAACCAGGAATAAACCAGGACTAAACCAGGTCTAAACCAGGTCTAAACCAGGACTAAACCAGGTCTAAACCAGGTCCAGGTCTAAACTAGGCTAACGCAGGACTAACCAGGACAAACCAGGTCTAAACTAAAAACCAGGACTAAACCAGGTCTAAACCAGGACTAAACCAGGTCTAAAACCAGGTCTAAACCAGACTAAACCAGGTCTAAACCAGGTCTAAACCAGACTTAAAAACCAGGACTAAACCAGGTCTANCTGGTTTAGTCCTGGTTTAGTCCTGGTTTCCTGGTTTAGACCTGTTTAGTCCTGGATTTAGTCCTGGTTGAGCTGGTTTAGAGTCCTTTAGTCCTTTTAGACCTGGTTTTAGTCCTGGTTTAGTCCTGATTTAGTCCTGGTTTTAGACCTGTTTTAGTCCTGGTTCAGTCCTGGTTCAGTCCTGGTTAGTCCTGGTTCAGTTCCTGGTCCAGTCCTGGTCCACCTGGGTCCGGTCCAGTCCCAGTCCCGGTTCAGTTTAGTCCCGGTTTCAGTCCCGTCCTGGTTCAGTCCTGGTTCAGTCCTGGTTCAGTCCTGGTTCAGTCCTGTTGTTAGTCCTGGTTTAGTCCTGGTTCAGTCCTGGTTCAGTTACTTAGTTGGTTAGTCCTGGTTCAGTCCTGGTTTCAGTCCTGGTTCAGTCCTGTTGTAGTCCTGGTTTAGTCCTGTTCAGTCCTGGTTCAGACTTGTTTTAGTCCTGGTTTAGTCCTGGTTTAGTCCTGGTTTAGTCCTGTCCTGGTTAGTCCTGGTTCAGTCCCTGGTTCCTGGTCCAACTGGTTCAGTCCTTTAGTCCTGGTTCAGTCCTGGTTTAGTCCTGGTTTAGTCCTGTTTAGTCCTGGTTCAGTCCTGGTTCAGACTTGTTGTGGTTTCCTGGTTCAGTCCTGTTAGTCCTGGTTCAGTCCTGGTTCAGACAGTTGGTTAGTCCTGGTTTAGTCCTGGTTCAGTCCTGGTTCAGACTTGTTGTAGTCCTGGTTCAGTCCTGGTTCAGTCCTGGTTCAGTCCTGGTTCAGACTTGTTTTAGTCCTGGTTTAGTCCTGGTTCAGTCCTGGTTCAGTCCAAGGACAGAGTGCAGAGTCGTGTCATAAATGGAGCTTGAATCTCTTGGGGCCGTTTGACTCTTTTGCTTCATTAAACAAGAGCCACATGTGTCCTGCCCAATCTGCAGCACGAGAGCCAATCAGAGCGCAGCGCATCAGACCGACAGCCAATCAGAGTGCAGCACATCAGACCGACAGCCAATCAGAGCGCAGGATTCTGTTTAAAGCTTCCTGAATGACACAGAACTGACCCGTGTGAGGTTTAAGTCGAGTTTTAATGATGTTTCCTCATCAAAAATAAAAACAAAAACACGTCTGGAGTTTTGTTTTGTTTGAGTAAATGTTTATTATTCGTCTGTTTACATCTACAAAAGTCTAAACGCTCTGTTGCACCTTGTGATGTCACAGAGAGAGAGAGAAAGTGTGAAAACAAATAAAGCAAGAGAGAGAGAGAAAGAGAGAGAGAGAGAGAAATCTAAACCAGGTCTAAACCAGGTACTAAACCAGGTCTAAACAGGTCTAAACCAGGTCTAAACCAGGTGGACTAAACCAGGACTAAACCAGGTCTAAACAGGACTAAACCAGGACTAAACCAGGTAAACCAGGACTAAACCAGGACTAAACCAGGACTAAACCAGGTCTAAACCAGGTCTAAACCAGGTCTAAACCAGGACTAAACCAGGACTAAACCAGGTCTAAACCAGGTCTAAACCAGGACTAAACCAGGACTAACCAGGTCTAAACAGGACTAAACTAGGTCTAAAACCAGGACTAAACCAGGTCTAAACCAGGTCTAAACCAGGACTAAACCAGGACTAAACCAGGTCTAAACCAGGTCTAAACCAGGTCTAAACCAGGTCCAAACTAGGTCCTAACCAGGTCTAAACCAGGACTAAATTAGGACTGAACTGGGACTAAATCAGGTTTTAACCAGGTCTAAATTAAAGTCTCGTAAAAAGTCTCGTATTAAAGTCTGAGTCTCGTCCGTGTTTCCTCCTCCTCTTCCTCCTCTTCTTCCTCCTCCTCCTCTTGCTCCTCCTCTTCTCCCCTCTCCTCTTCTTCCTTCTCCTCCTTCCTTCCCTCCTCCTCCTCCTCCTCTCTCCTCCCCTCTCTCCTCTCTTCTTCCTCTCCTCCTCTCCTCTCCTCTCTCCTCCTCTCCTCCTCTCTCTCCTCCTCCTCCTCCTCTCTCCTCTCTCCTCCTCCTCTCTCCTCCTCCTCCTCTTCTCTCCTCTCTCTCCTCTTCCTCTCTCCTCCTCCTCCTCCTTCCTCCTCTTCCTCCTCCTTCTTCCTCTTCTTCCTCCTCTTCCTCCTCTCTCTCTCTTCCTCCTCTTCCTCCTCTCCTCTTCTCTCCTCCTCCTCCTCCTCCTCCTCTTCTCTCCTCCTCTCTCCTCCTTCTCTCCTCTTCTTCCTCCTCCTCTCCTCCTTCCTCCTCCTCTCTCCTCTCCTCTCTCTCCTCTTCCTCCTCTTCTCCTCCTCTTCCACTCTTCCTCCTCTCTCCTCCTCCTCTTCCTCCTCCTCCTCTTCCTCCTCCTTCCTCTTCCTCTCCTCTTCCTCTCTCTTCCTCCTCTTCCTCCTCCTCCTTCTCCTCCTCTCCTCCTCCTCTTCCTCCTCTTCCCTCCTCCTCTCCTCTTCCTCTTCCTCCTCCTCCTCCTCTTCCTCTCTCCTCCTCCCTCCTTCCTCCTCCTCTTCCTCTTCCTCCCTCCTCCTCCTCCCTCTCTCCTCTCTCTCCTCCTCCCTCTCCTCCTCTCCTCCTTCCTCCTCCTCCTCCTCCTCTCCTCCTCCTCCTCTTCCTCCTCTTCCTCCTCCTCTCCTCCTCCTCCTCCTCTTCCTCCTCTCCTCCTCTTCCTCCTCCTCCTCCTCCTCTTCCTCCTCTCCTCCTCCTCTTCCTCCTCTTCCTCCTCTTTCCTCCTCTCCTCTTCTCTTCCTCCTCTCCTCCTCTCCTCCTCCTCCTCTCCTCTTCTCTTCCTCCTCTTCCTCTTCCTCCTCCTCTCTTCTCCTCCTCCCTTCTTCCTCCTCCTCTCTCCTCTTCCTCCTTCTCTCCTCTCTTCCTCTTCCTCCTCCTCCTCTTCCTCTCCTCCTCTTCCTCCTCTCCATCCCGTCGCCCGTATTCTCCGCTCCGACGCCTTTTACGAGCGCCGTGATGGAGGGAGCGAGGGATGAGCGAAGGGCAGGAGGGATGGAAGGAGAGGTGGAGGACGGAGAGGATCCAAGATGGCCGCCCCCCCCGCCGCCGCCGCCAAACTGGATCCGAACCAAGAGCGATTTTTACAGCGGCGCAAATGTCCGTCTCAAGGTTTCGCTCCCGTTTGGAAACTCGGATTTGTGGGAAAGAACCGAGCCGAGCGTTTTTCACAACGACGGGATTCGAGGAGGAAAAAGAACAAAACGCCAAACGGGAGAAAATGTTTCAACTTTTAACTTCAACTTTCAACTTTGTTATTGTCCCAGAGAGAAAGTTTTGACCAGAAGTGAAATAAAAAAAATGATTTAATAATATAAATAAACCACAGATTAAAGGTTCGTTCTTTTGGATTTAAATTAAAAAACTAAAACAATAAAATGGGAAAATCTGTGTCGTTCGTTTATTCATTTGTTTTTCAAAATAAAACCAAAAATAAGAAAACGAAAAAACAACAACTATTTTCTTTATTATTTGTCTCCAAAACTAAAATATAAAAACAGAAAATGATTCGATTTTTTCACTTTTTGATTTTGTGTTTAAATGAAAAATGGAAAAAAAAACAGATAACGGCCGTTTCCTGTTTACGTGACTTCAGTGACTGTGATGTCGGACTGAACCAGGACTGATCCAGGTCCAGGACCAGACCAGGACCAGACCGAGACTGAGATCAGAACTGAGACCAAGACCAGGACCAGGACCAGACCAAGACAGGACCAGGACCAGACCAGGACCAGGTCGGGACAGACCAGGACCAGACCGGGACTGAGAACCAGAACTGAGACCAGACCAGGCCAGGACCAGACCAGGACCAGACCGGGACCAGGCCGGGACCAGGCTGGGACCAGACTGGGACTGTGACCAGAACTGAGACCGAGACCGGGACTGAGACCAGAACTGAGACTGAGACCAGGCCGGGACCAGACCAGAACTGAGACCAGAACTGAGACCGAGACCAGGCTGGGACCAGACCGGGACCAGGCCGGGACCAGGCCGGGACCAGACTGGGACTGTGACCAGAACTGAGAACGAGACCAGGCCGGGACCAGAGCGGGGGCTCAGAGCTCACGACAGGCCTGGAGCTTGAAGCTGAGGCTTGGAGTCAAAGCCCGGAGTCTGGTCTTGTCCCTCTCTGGTCCCGGTCTGGTCCCGGTCTGGTCCCGGTCTGGTCCCGGTCTGGTCCCGGACCTGGATCAGTCCTGGTTCAGTCTGTACATGATGCAAACGTTCGGCATCACACTCACGGACGTCACGTAAACAGGAAACGGTCGTTATCCATTTTTTTCCATTTTTCATTTAAACCAGGACTAAACCAGGTCTAAACCAGGACTAAACCAGGACTAAACCAGGACTAAACCAGGACTAAACCAGGACTAAACCAGGACTAAAACTAGGACTAAACCAGGACTAAACCAGGACTAAACCAGGTCTAAACCAGGACTAAACTAGGACTAAACTAGGACTAAAGCAGGACTAAACCAGGACTAAACCAGGACTAAAACTAGGACTAAACCAGGACTAAACCAGGACTAAACCAGGTCTAAACCAGGACTAAACCAGGACTAAAACCAGGTCTAAACCAGGACTAAACCAGGACTAATCTAGGACTAAACCAGGACTAAATCAGGACTAAACTAGGACTAAACCAGGACTAAACAGGACTAAAACTCAGGACTAAACCAGGTCTAAACCAGGTCTAAACCAGGACTAAACTAGGACTAAACCAGGACTAAACTAGGACTAAACCAGGTCTAAACCAGGACTAAAATCAGGACTAAATCTAGGACTAAACCAGGACTAAACTAGGACTAAACCAGGATTCTAAACCAGGTCTAACATAGGACTAAACCAGGACTAAACCAGGACTAAACCAGGACTAATCTAGAACTAAACCAGGACTAATCTAGGACTAAATCAGGTCTAAACCAGGTCTTAACCAGGTCTAAACCACTCAGAGAGACAAGTTTTTTTTTAATTTGTATTATTTGAAATAAACTTTAAATTACATATTGGAAATAGAGATTAAAATCAGGTTTTTTTTTTTTTTTTTTGTTTGACACTAAAACGGAAAAATGAAATAAACCGTTTTCTCGTTCTTAACTTGTTCTTCATTGAAATTCAAAAGAACGAATGGTGCACGGATCCTTAAGCTTCGCTCAACAATACAAACAAAAACAGACAGAAGATGTGACCGTGTTTCTCCACGACTGAACCGAGCTGTGAGAACATTCATCTTTGTTACGGCTTCAGAAATAAAAGAAATCCGAGCCGTGAGTCCTGGTCCGGGTCGTTCTCAGACGCCGCTCAGGAGGACGCAGGTTAAACTCGTCTCTCGTCGCGGCGGCTCGGGGCAGATCGGTGTCGGGCAGTGACCCGCCGAGTCAGACCATTTCTCCTCCACACAGAAGCACCGAAACAACCAAAAACAAACACAAAACACAAGAACAGATTCAACTAAACTCTGATTTAAAAGTACGAAAGCCGAGAGGGGTCACCACAAACCAAAAAAAGCCACAACAAATAAAAAAAAAGCCACAACAAACCAAAAAAAGCTACAACAAACCAAAAAAACCACAACAAACCAAAAAGCCACAAAACAAAACACAACAAAAAAAGCCACACAACAAACCAAAAAGCCACAACAAACCAAAAAAGCAATAAAAACCAAAAAAGGTCAAACAAACAAACCAACAAAAAAAAAACACAACAAACAAAAAAAGCCACAACAAACCAAAAAAAGCCACAACAAACCAAAAAAGCAATAACAAACCAAAAAAGCCACAAAAAATCAAAAACAAAAAGCCACAACAAACCAAAAAAGCCACAACAAACCACAAAAGCCACAAAAAAACCAAAAAAACCACAACAAACAAAAAAGCCACAACAAACCAAAAAAGCCACAACAAACCAAAAAAGCAATAACAAAAAAAAAAGCAATAACAAACTAAAAAAGCCACAACAAATCAAAAAAGCCACAACAAACCAAAAAAACCACAACAAACAAAAAAAAGCAATAACAAACTAAAGAAGCCACAACAAATCAAAAAACCAACCACCCAAAAAGCCACAACAAACAAGTGAACAGCTTCTTTACACTTTCACGTTCTCCTCGGGGTCACATTGACCTGAAGACTCTTTTTTTTCCAAAAAATTTCAAATAAATTCTCGCCAGGTGAGAAAATAAAATTTTGGGTCTGATTGACCCGCCCCAAGAGAGCGGGAAGGAAAAAAAAAAATGTCTTCGGGTCAATGTGACCCCGAGGAGAACGTGAGGGTTAAACACAAAATCAATTTTTTTTCTTATTTTTGGTTTTATTTTAAGAAACGCAGGAACGACCCCAGATTCCTGGGCCTTTAAAGTCGATTAAAACTGAGGTTTTCTTCGTTAGGATTCAGTCGTTGACGTTCACAAAATGAACCCGGCCTCGTGTCCTTCACCTGTGGCTACGACGTGAAGACGACATTATCATCGTTTACTATAATGTCCATTTTAATCATTTCCTCAAACATTTCGCTCTGAGGAAGAACTGTACTTTTTTTCTCCATCGACCGGCGCATTTTCCACCTCATGTGAGCGTAAAACAAGTTAATTATTTACAGTGACGCCGAGTGACCAAACAAACCGTCCCCATCACTTCTGCTCACGTCTGACACTTCGTAATTGTGTTTTTGGATCCGATTATTAAAACACATCTTCATGGCTGGAGGTGCCGAGGATGATGGGAGAGCGCCGGCTTTTTTTATTTTATTTATTTTTTTATTTATTTATTTAAGGCCTGGTGACAACGCCGCGTCGCCGTATTTTACAATCTGAAAGTGGTTGGATGTTGTCAAGCGCGGCTCTAACGCTCGCCCCGGGCCACTGTGCCGGAGATGGATGGCTCTGACTGCGAGCTTGTATAAATAAAGATAAATAAACCGTGATGGTCGACCGTGACAGTTTTTTGGAGAAGACGGGAAGAAGTTTGAGCGAAGACGCGGATCATTTTCGTTCAAGGTTTTAAAGAGAAGGAGGGATGGTGTACGGAACGATGTCAGACAAGAGAAAAAAAGAGGAAAAGTGATGAGGATCGTGATGATTTGACGTTAAAGTTGATGTATTACGCAAAAAAAACAGACTCGTGCGAGGTTTAAGTCGTGTTCTAATGTTTTTTTCTCGTCAAAAACAGAACTGGGGGAATCTTAGTCGAGCAGACAGACGACAACACGACAAATGAAACAATAAACACAAATAAAAACAATCTGTGGGTCGTTCGTTCATTCGTTTTTCAAAATAAAACCAAAATAAGAAAATGAAAAAAAAAAAAAACAGCAATTTTCTTCATTTTTTGTCTCCAAAACCAAAATAAAAAAACAAATAATGATTCATTTTTTTCAGTTTTTGATTTTGTTTTTAAATGAAAAATGGAAAAATCGGATAATGGACTAAACCAGGACTAAACCAGGTCTAAACCAGGTCTAAACTGGTCTCAGTCTCGGTCTCAGTCCTGGTCCCGTCCTGGTCTCAGTCACGGTCCTGTTCGTGGTCTCAGTCCCCGCCTCAGTCCTGGTCTCAGTCCTGGTCTCAGTCATGGTCTCGTCCTGGTCTGGTCCTGGTCTCAGTCCCGGTCTCAATCATGGTCTGGTCCCCGCCTCAGTCCCGGTCTCAATCACGGTCTCGTCCTGGTCTGGTCCCGGTTCTCAGTCACGGTCTCGGTCCTGGTCTGGTCCTGATCTAAGTCCTGATCTAAGTCCTGGTCTCAGTCCTGGTCTCAGTCCTGATCTAAGTCCTGGTCTCAGTCCTGGTTTGGTCCTGATCTAAGTCCTGGTCTCAGTCCTGGTTTGGTCCTGATCTCAGTCCTGGTCTCAGTCCTGGTCTCAGTCCTGGTCTCAGTCCTGGTTTGGTCCTGATCTGAGTCCTGGTCTCAGTCCTGGTTTGGTCCTGATCTCAGTCCTGGTCTCAGTCCTGGTCTCAGTCCTGGTCTCAGTCCTGGTTTGGTCCTGATCTAAGTCCTGGTCTCAGTCCTGGTCTCAGTCCTGGTTTGGTCCTGATCTAAGTCCTGGTCTCAGTCCTGGTCTCAGTCCTGGTTTGGTCCTGATCTAAGTCCTGGTCTCAGTCCTGGTCTCAGTCCTGGTCTCAGTCCTGGTCTCAGTCTGTTTGGTCCTGATCTAAGTCTCAGTCCTGGTCTCAGTCCTGGTCTCAGTCCTGGTTTGGTCCCAGACCTGTTTTTTTAGTCCTGTCCTTAAAACTAAATGTTCAGAGACACAAGAACATATGAACCTCCTCATGTTCAATAATCCACCTTTATTTTGTCATTTATGAATAACGTCTGTGGACTCGGGTCGAGGACGTTTGTGACTTTTAAAATATTGTTCCTGGAAAAAAAGTTTGGGAAACACTGGACTAAACTGTTCCATAAATCTGCTCCACGTCTGGAACAAACTTTACTTTTGAAAGTGGTTCGAGAATCATTTTTTTAAAATTAATTTGAGCTCTCAGGTTGTGTTTGAGTTCATTTAGTTTTTTGAGTTTTTGGGTTTTTTTCTGGGAGCAGCTTGAGTTTCACTTTAAATAAGATTTGACATGTTTTAAATTTTACCAAATCTCCAAATTTCAGTTTATTTGATCGGTATAAAAGTGCGTTTCTTGTTCAGTTTTGGCCGAAACGATCTGAAGTGTGCACGTGAGGTCAGGAGTGTGCACGTGAGTTCAGGAGCGTGCACGTGAGTTCAGGAGTGTGCACGTGAGTTCAGGAGAGTGCACGTGAGTTCAGGAGCGTGCACGTGAGTTCAGGAGCGTGCACGTGAGTTCAGGAGCGTGCACGTGAGTTCAGGAGCGTGCACGTGAGTTCAGGAGAGTGCACGTGAGTTCAGGAGAGTGTGCATGTGATTTCAGGAGTGTGCACGTGAGTTCAGGAGAGTGTGCATGTGAGTTCAGGAGCGTGTGCACGTGAGTTCAGGAGAGTGCACGTGAGTTCAGGAGCGTGCACGTGAGTTCAGGAGAGTGCACGTGAGTTCAGGAGAGTGTGCATGTGATTCCAGGAGTGTGCACGTGAGTTCAGGAGAGTGCACGTGAGTTCAGGAGTGTGTGCACGTGAGTTCAGAAGTGCGTGCATGTGAATTCAGGAGTGTGCACGTGAGTTCAGGAGTGTGCACGTGAGTTCAGGAGTGTGCACGTGAGTTCAGGAGCGTGCACGTGAGTTCAGGAGTGTGCACGTGAGTTCAGAAGAGTGTGCACGTGAGTTCAGAAGAGTGTGCATGTGAGTTCAGGTGAGAGCACGTGAGTGTGCACGTGAGTTCAGGAGCGTGCACGTGAAAGTGAAACAAGCTGGAGAAAAATTATAATAATGTAAACATGGCACAAAAATGAATCGTTTATGGTCGTACAAACTAAACCACAATGACAATGAAAAAATATAAGGATTTTTTTTTTTTTTTTTTTATCGTAAAAACGAATAATAACGATAAAAACAAGGCACAAAATTTATCGTTCATGTATCAAAATAAAAGTTCATGTTAAAGAAAATGTTAAAGAAAAGCCTGTGTTTAGTTCATAATCTGGTTTTCTTGGTTTTTCTCTAAGATTTGATTTTGATTTTGTTTTTTTTTTATTCTGCTCCACGTCTTTGCTTTTGAAAGTGGTTCGAGAATTTTTTTTTTTTTTTTTATTATTATTAATTTGAGCTCCCAGATTGTGTTTGAGTTCATGTGTTCAGAACAGTTTTTGTATTTTTTTTTCAGGGAGCAGGTTGAGTTTGGCTTTAAATAAGATTTGATCGTTTTAAATTTTACCAAATCCCCAAATTTCAGTTTCTTTGATTGGTCTAAAAGTGCGTTTCTTGTTCAATTTTGGGCCGAAATGATCTGGATCTTCAGTCGGGGACCACCTGACCGGCCCAGCGTCCCCCCTCCTCCTCCTCCTCCTCCTCCTCCTCTTCCTCTTCGTCGCTCTGATCACAGGTCGGGTCTGAAGGTGACTGTGTTTGTCCCATTTCTTCTTTAAAAACTCGTCTTCACCTGTGCGCACCTGTCGCACCTGTCGCACCTGTCCCCCCCTCTCTTTATATTTTTAACTCGCGCTGCCACGGTCCGTCTTTGCCACCAGCGATTCCTCAAAGCGTGATGGATGACGCCCGCCGACGGTGAGCGCCGTGTCCTGCTTTCTGTTTTTAACCAGAAACCTCCTCCTCCTCCTCCTCCTCTTTCTATCTCCCTCGCTCTTTCTCTCTTTCTCTCTTCTCTCTTTCTCTCTTTCTCTCTTTCTCTCTTTCTCTCTTTCTCTCTTTCTCTTTGGTTCTGAAAGTTTAGCGGGTTTAAACTGACTTTGAAACTTTTCTACAAATATCACGTTTTTTATTTGTCCCCGAGGTTTGGACTGTTTTTAAAAAGTCAAGTCTGCACGACGTTTTTTTAAAGGAGACGCACTTCTGATTTTTATTTATTCTTTTTTTTTTTTTTTGTGATACATGTTATAAAGAAGTTTGGTACGTGTCTGTAGTTTAATCTGTGTGACATTTGTTCATTTGTTTTTCAAAATAAAACCAAACATAAGACAAAAAAATAAAAAATAAAAAAAAAAACTACAATTTTCTTTATTATTTGTCTCCAAAACCAAAATGAAAAGGATCAAAACCAGGACTAAACCAGGACTAAACCAGGACTAAACCAGGTCTAAACCAGGACTAAACCAGGTCTAAACCAGGACTAAACCAGGTCTAAACCAGGTCTAAACCAGGACTAAACCAGGTCTAAACCAGGTCTAAACCAGGAACCAGGTCTAAACCAGGTTTAAACCAGGACTAAACCAGGTCTAAACCAGGACTAAACCAGGTCTAAACCAGGACTAAACCAGGTCTAAACCAGGACTAAACCAGGTCTAAACCAGGACTAAACCAGGTCTAAACCAGGACTAAACCAGGTCTAAACCAGGTCTAAAACCAGGTCTAAACCAGGTCTAAACCAGGTCTAAACCAGGTCTAAACCAGGTCTAAACCAGGACTAAACCAGGTCTAAAACCAGGACTAAACCAGGTCTAAACCAGGACTAAACCAGGTCTAAACCAGGACTAAACCAGGTCTAAACCAGGACTAAACCAGGGTCTAAACCAGGACTAAACCAGGTAAACCAGGTCTAAACCAGGTCTAAACCATTCTAAACCAGGTCTAAACCAGGACTAAACCAGAACTAAACTAAAGGTCTAAACCAGGTCTAAACCAGGTCTAAACCAGGTAAACCAGACTAAACCAGGTCTAAACCAGGACTAAACCAAGGACTGAGACCAGACCAGACCAGAACTAAGACCAAAGACTGAGACCAGAGACTGAGACTGGACCAGACTGACTGAGACCAGTTTAGTCCAGTTTAGTCCAGACCAGTTTAACTGTTTGTTTAGTCCTGGTTTAGTCCTGTTTAGTCCCTGGTTTAGTCCTGGTTTAGTCCTGGTTTAGTCCTGGTTTAGTCCTGTTTAGTCCTTGTTTAGTTTAGTCCTTTTTAGTCCTTGTTTAGTCCTGGTTTAGTCCTGGTTTAGTCCTAGTCCTGTTGTTTAGTCCTTGTTTAGTCCTGGTTTAGTCCTGGTTTAGTCCTGGTTTAGTCCTGGTTTAGTCCTTTATCCGTTTTTTCCATTTTTCATTTAAACACAAAATCGAAAACTGAAAAAACGAATCATTATCTGTTTTTTTTTTTTTTTTTTTTTTTGTTTTTTTCATTTTGGTTTTGGAGACAAACAGTGAAGAAAAAAGTGTTGTTGTTTTTTTTAGTCTCACATTTCCCCCGTTTGAAAACCTCAGAAACCCGACCAAAGTCCCACAGGTTTGGACAAATATTTACAACTTGTGTTTGGACTGGGACACATCAGCAGACGCATCAAACACAAACAACACTAAAACTCTGTGTCTCGTTTGTGTTTTCTTAGACATTAATGATTCTTTTCCAGGTCAGATTGGGGTCAGCAGCTCCAGGAAACTTCAAAATGTTCCATAAAAACACAAAATGGAGTCAAACATTTGTGTTTCGTTTGTGTTTTTCTTTGTCCCTACACTGTAAATTCATAAAATCACAATTCTTAGTTAAATTATTATTTTATTGTTACTTCTCTTCTCCCGTTGCAAAGGGAACGTAACAACGAGTATATTTCTAAAATCATTCATTTTTGTGGAAATTATATGAGGTCATTTCCGATGAGCTGACGACAGCGACTTTAAAGGTTGTAAATCCGTGTATCATTCGTTCATTCGTTTTTCAATATAAAACCAAAAATAAGAAAACGAAAAAACAACAGTTTTCTTCGTTATTTGTCTCCAAAACCAAAATGAAAAAACGGATAACAGCCGTTTCCCGTTTACGTGACTTCAGTGACTGCGATGCCGAACTTTTGCACCGCGTACGGACTGAACCAGGACTGATCCAGGTCCGAGACCAGACCGAGACCAGAGCGGGACCAGACCAGGACCAGACCGGGACCAGACCGGGACCAGAGCGGGACCAGACCGGACTCCACGGGGTCCAAGCCTCAGCTTCGAGCTCCGGTCCTGCCGTGGCTCTGAGCCTCCGGTCTGGTCCTGGTCTGGTCCTGGTCTTGTCTCGATCTCGGTCTAGGCCCGCTCTGGTCCCGGTCTGGTCCCAGTCTCACCGCATACGGACTGAATCAGGACGGATCCAGGTCCGAGCAGACCGAGCTGCTCTGGTCTCCGCGCTCAAGAACCGCGGCTGATTCCGAGTGGAGCAAAGCCTCGACTGACGCTTTCACCCCAACGAAAATGAACCGAACTAAGAGCTTTTTGGTTCAGATGGACCAGGTCCGGGACCCAGACCGGGACCAGAGCGCTACTGAAAGTCCCGGTCTCAGTCCGCTCTGTCCGGTCTCAGTCCCGCTCTGGTCCCTGGTCCCGGTCTCAGTCCCGCTCTGGTCTCGGTTGGTCTGGACCTGGATCAGTTGGTTCAGTCGTATGCGGTGCAAAAGTTCGGCATCGCAGTCACTGAAGTCACGTAAACGGGAAACGGCCGTTATCCGTTTTTTCCATTCTTCATTTAAACACAAAATCGAAAACTGAAAAAACGAATCGTTATCCATTTTTTCATTTTGGTTTTGGAGACAAATAACGAAGAAAACTGTTGTTTTTTCGTTTTCTTATTTTTGGTTTTATATTGACAAACGAATGAACGAATGACACACGGATTGTTGTACAGAGGATTTTTTAAGGGAAGAGAAATACAGCGACCGTCCTTTTTCAAATGTTGTGCGTGCGTGACTCCACCTTCCTCCTCCACAGCTCCTCAGTAGAAACATCACCTCCTCCCGCCTCTTTACTCTAGAAATCACGCTTGTTTACAGCCGGTGCGCGTTCAGAATCACTGTTGAAGTTTCCTGTCTAGAAGTAATTCAGCGACCGACGCGTCAGTTTTTAGACCCTTCGTCTGCTTCGGTCGCGCCATCGCTGGACGAGATCTCCAAGAATCACCTCAGTTTGTCTTCGCTCCTTTTCCTCCTTCTCTTCTTCTTCTTTCAGCGACCTCAAAAACGGACTTTCTTTGGCAGCGAACCGGTCGTGGATTCTCGTCCGCCGTCGCTACAAACTTTGTGCGAACTGCGAGGAAGCGACAGTTTAAAAAAACCCGCTAAGAACCGCTGCATAAACCACATGATCCCCGCGCGCCGACGAGTCAGTTACACTAGAAACGTAAGAAGTTTGATTGACAACCTAACAGCCAATAGAAAATGAGGTAGCCTTGTTTTCTATTGGCTGATGTTTATCTGGCCTCAACACGTCCACAGTTGATAGATTTTCTTTTTTTTTTTTTTTGGTCATCATAATTACAAAGCTGCTGCGTCTCTGTTATGGTATTTTAAACTTTCACTGACAATTTGAAACAAAAAAAAATAATCCTTCATACAACCTTTAATAGAAATAAACTCACACAAATGAAAACAGCACAAACAAAACACAAACGTTTGGTGTAATTCTCAGCTGTTTTTTGAGGCTGTGTAACATTTTAGTGTCTGGACGACGTCATCGGCCGAAAATAAAACTGATCATATCTTAAGAATCATAATCACACAAACCAAACTTCTTGCAGCACAAACGACTGACTCCATTTTGTGTCATTTTATTAAATTCTGAAGTTTCCTGGAGGCTGCTGACCCCAGTCTGACCTGGAAAAGAATCATCAGTCAAGCTTTTCTATTGTTTATTTTATTTTTTCTGAGTTTTCAGCCTAAATCTGCAGGTTTGTGAGTTTAAACATGTGAATGAAGCAAAACACAACTCAGTCTGTGTTTGTGACGAGGAAACCATACTGAAGTAAAAGTACAAATACCAAAAACTGTACTGAAGAATTGTACATAGTTTCCCAAAGACGCGTGAAGAGTCGTGACCCTCAAGATCACAGGTGTCAAACATACGGCCCGGGGTCCAGATCCGGCCCTCCAAGACCTTTAATCTGGCCCTTGGCTGATTTTCTACTAAATAATTTTGAATGATATTTTTTCTATTAAAATATTGTTAATTTTTCTGTGGTGTTTATCACAGCAGCGTCTCCAGCGTCTCTGTACGTGGCCCCTCCCACCAGAGCAGCACAAATGAAGACTTGTCTCTTTCCAAACGCTCTTAAAGGACGATCGTTTTGACTGTTGACCGTGACACCCTCATCAGAAAAATGTCCAACATGAGAAAAGTGGAGCCGAGTGCAGGATTTTACAACAAAAATGGACTTATTCCTGTTTACAGACAAGTTCATGTTAAAACTTTGTGTTGAAATTGAATTTTTCTTAAAGTTTCAGGTTGTTCATAATATTATAATATTTAGTAAAAGAAAGAGTTCATCAATTAAAAAAGATTTCTGTAATAGATTTGTGTTTCTCTGCACAAATATTTGAACTTATTGTTATTTTTGGGGTTTATATGACATGAGTTTTCTGATCCGGACACTTTGGGATCAAAGTCGGTTGGACACGACCCCGGAACAAAATGAGTTTGACTCTCCTGCTGAAGAGGGTCTTTTTACAGCACAAATACGATGTTTGGTATATATACTTTGTAATTTGCTATTGAAATGTATAAATAAAATTGTAAAAAAGAATTCAACATTATTGATACTTGCGCCTTATAATCCAAAAAATACAGTAAAACTAATTTGTTCAGTAATGCTTATTTTATGATTTACGAATAATGTTTATTGACTTGGGTCGCGAAAATTTGTGATTTTTAAATTCAGGGTCCCCAGAAAAAAAGAAATACTGGGTTTGCACGTCTCCTCCTCTCAGGCAGGATTTATGATTTGGTAGAGAAAAAATTGAAAAATATCCTTAAATTGTTCAAAAATAGTGACATTTTGAGTGAGTTTATGTTCGTCATAAAGAAAACCACATATTTTTTTAATAACAGTAGGAGTAAAATGACGTAATATTTAATCGCGTTCATTCAAATTGCGATTTCAATTTCGCTTACGCCAAGTTTCTGAACACAATCTGGTCCAAAAAGATTAAATTTTCCCCAGATTTGACGTTAAAACTCTCAGAGAAAAACACCTTTGTCTCTCCGTCGAACATTAAGACATCATCATCATCATCATCATCAGACTCTGTGAACGCTCCTCTTCTCTCCTCTCCTCCTTTTGTCTCCTCGTCTCCTTCCTCGCCTCCTCCGTCCTTCGCCCGGAGACGAGGACTATTGATCCGGGGCGGGCGCTGCGATTGGCCGGAGTGTTTCTTCGGTGACAGTGGGAGTGTGTCGGCGCGATGATGGATGAACCTGTTAAGTGTTAATAATGAAATAAACTTTTAATACAACTTTAATACATTAACCTGCCATGTTCTGTTCGTACAGTCGACCCGCAGCCATTTTAGATAAAACCCCCCGACCCCCCCGTGAGTGTGGCAGAGTGGTTAGCCCGTCTCATCCTCTCAGCCACAAGGGACAGTTTGGTAGGAAAAATACAAAAATGTTACAGCAGATTTGTTCAAAAAATAGAATTTGGAAGGAAAACCACATTTTAAACCAAATCAAATCAGGACAATGCCGACGTTTACAGAAAAATACACATTTTTTTTGTGTGTGTGTGTCTTTATATTTCCCTCGTTGTGTGTCGTTTGTTCATTTGTTTTTCAAAATAAAAGCAAAAATAAAAAAATGAAAAAAAAAAAAACTATTTTCTTCATTATTTGTCTCTAAAACCAAAATGAAAAAACAGATAATGATTCGTTGTTTTGTTTTTTTTCAGTTTTTGATTTTGGCAAGACAAGGCAAGTTTATTTGTACAGCACAATTCGTACACAAAGTAATTCAAAGTGTTTTACAGAATAAGAAATACATTAAAATCATAATAAAAACAAATCAAAACATAAATAATCATGAAGATTAAAATTAAAAAAGAGAAGAGTGCGGAATGAAAACCTTTCAGTTATTTGCACAGTTAAACAGAAATGTTTAGAGTCTGGATTTAAACAGCGTCACAGAAGAGTCTGTCTCACATGTTCAGACTGTTCCAGGTTTTAGCTGCATGAACCTGAAACTCTGACTCCCCTTGTTTAGTCGTGACTCTGGGCACCAGCAGGAGTTGGTCCCTGAGCTCCTCAGAGTGTGAGATGTTCATATGACACTAACATGTCACAGATGGACTTTGGTGCTCGGACATGGAGACACTTGTACAAACAGAGCTGCTTTAAAGTCTCTGAGCCACAGGAGCCAGAGCAGAGACCTGAGACCAGGACTTATGTGCTCGTACTTCCTAGTTCGAGTCAGGACCGTTCTGGATGTTCTGGATGTTCTGGATGTTCTGGATGTTCTGGATGTTCTGGATGTTCTTGTGGATGTTCTGGATGTTCTGGATGTTTGTGGATGTTCTGGATGTTCTGGATGTTGTGGATGTCTGTTGCTGGATGTTCTGGATGTTCTGGATGTTCTGGATGTTCTGGATGTTGTGGATGTTCTGGATGTTCTGGATTGTTGTTCTGGATGTTCTGGATGTTCTGGATGTTCTGATGTTGTGGATGTTGTGGATGTTCTGGATGTTCTGGATGTTGTGGATGTTGTGGATGTTCTGGATGTTCTGGATGTTCTGGATGTTCTGGATGTTCTGGATGTTCTGGATGTTTGTGGATGTTGTGGATGTTCTGATGGATGTTCTGGAGTTGTGGATGTGGATGTTCTGGATGTTGTGGATGTTCTGGATGTTCTGGATGTTCTGGATGTTCTGGATGTTCTGGATGTTCTGGATGTTCTGGATGTTCTGGATGTTCTGGATGTTGTGGATGTTGATGGATGTGTTGTGGATGTTCTGGATGTTCTGGATGTTCTGGATGTTCTGGATGTTCTGGATGTTGTGGATGTTGTTCTGGATGTTCTGGATGTTCTGGATGTTCTGGATGTTCTGGATGTTGTGGATGTTGTGGATGTTTCTGGATGTGGATGTTCTGGATGTTCTGGATGTTGTGGATGTTGTTCTGGATGTTCTGGATGTTCTGGATGTTGTGGATGTTCTGGATGTTGTGGATGTTGTGGATGTTCTGGAGATGTTCTGGATGTTGTGGATGTTGTGGATGTTGTGGATGTTCTGGATGTTTGGATGTTCTGGATGGATGTTCTGGATGTTCTGGATGTTCTGGATGTTCTGGATGTTGTGGATGTTTGTGGAATGTTGTGGATGTTGTGGATGTTCTGGATGTTCTGGATGTTCTGGATGTTGTGGATGTTGTGGATGTGGATGTTCTGGATGTTCTGTGGATGTTCTGGATGTTGTGGATGTTCTGGATGTTGTTGTGGATGTTCTGGATGTTGTGGATGTTCTGGATGTTGTTCTGGATGTTCTGGATGTTTGTGGATGTTCTGGATGTTCTGGATGTTCTGGATGTTGTGGATGTTGTGGATGTGGATGTTCTGGATGTTCTGGATGTTCTGGATGTTGTGGATGTTGTGGATGTTGTGGATGTTCTGGGATGTTGTGGATGTTTCTGGATGTTCTGGATGATGTTCTGGATGTTGTGGATGTTGTGGATGTTGTTCTGGATGTTCTGGATGTTCTGGATGTTCTGGATGTTCTGGATGTTCTGGATGTTGTGGATGTGGATGTTCTGGATGTTGTGGATGTTCTGGATGGATGTTCTGGATGTTCTGGATGTTGTGGATGTTCTGGATGGATGTTCTGGATGTTCTGGATGTTGTGGATGTTCTGTTCTGGATGTTCTGGATGTTCTGGATGTTCTGGATGTTGTGGATGTTCTGGATGTGGATGTTCTGGATGTTCTGGAGATGTTGTTCTGGATGTTCTGGATGTTCTGGATGTTCTGGATGTTGTGGATGTTCTGGATGTTGTTCTGGATGTTCTGGATGTTCTGGATGTTCTGGATGTTGATGTTGTGGATGTTCTGGATGTTCTGGATGTTCTGGATGTTGTGGATGTTCTGGATGTTCTGGATGTTCTGGGTTCTGGATGTTCTGGATGTTCTGGATGTTCTGGATGTGGATGTTCTGGAATGTTGTGGATGTTGTGGATGTTCTGGATGTTCTGGATGTTCTGGATGTTGTGGATGTTCTGGATGTTCGGATGTTGTGGATGTTCTGGATGTTTTGTTCTGGATGTTCTGGATGTTGTGGATGTTGTGGATGTTCTGGATGTTGTGGATGTTCTGGATGTTCTGGATGTTCTGGATGTTCTGCAGCGTCTCACAGCTCGTTTGGAGAGACCAGTGAGCAGAACATTACAGTATCTAACCTACTGGAGACAAACGCATGGATAAGTTTCTCCAAGTCTGATTTAGACACTAAACCTTTGATTTTTGCTCTGTTTTTTTAGATGGTAAAAGTCTGCAGATGTTATTGATTTTATGTGGACTGTTAAAGTTCAAGTCTGAGTCCATTATTACCCCGAGATTTCTTGCCTGATTTGAAGGTTTTCGAGAGAGAGACTGGAGGTGATGCTGACACTGTCCTCTTTGTTTCTGTGGACCAAACACTATGACTTCAGTTTTGGGTTTAACTGAAAAATGGAAAAAATGGATAATGGACTGAACCAGGACTAAAACAGGACTAAAGCCCTGTTCACACTAGTGTGTATGTGAGTAGTTCTGGTTGTGTGTGCAGTGTTCGTTCACACTGATCCGACTGAAAACGGCTCCAGAGTCTGAACGACCTGGTGCCTCCAGCTCCACGAGTTCATGTTGGTCCAGATCTGATCCTTGACTGTGGGACTCCTGAAAACTCTGATACTCTGATGTAGGAGCTCGAGTCTCGTCCTGATTGGACACGTCGCTGTGACTCGCTCCTTCATGATTCGCTGGGTTCGTAATATTGGTCTTCACAGTCTGAGCCGTCGGCTCGTCTTAACATCCACTGTTACGTTCAGTAAAAACTGAAATGTCATTGGTCCACGAAAAGATTGTTTTTACACTTGTCATTTTCCTCAGGTCGAAATCAGCTGCTGCAACTTAAGACACGAAGACTAAACCAGAACTAAACCAGTACTAAACCAGGACTAATACAGGACTAAACCAGGTCTAAACCAGGACTACTAACCAGGACTAAACCAGGACTAAACCAGGACTAAACCAGGACTAAACCAGGACTAAACCAGGACTAAACCAGGACTAACCAGGACTAAACAGGACTAAACAGGACTAAACCAGACTAAACAGGTACTAAACAGGTACTAAACCAGGACTAAACCAGGACTAATCCAGGACTAAACAGGACGAAACAGGACGAAACCAGGACTAAACCAGGACTAAACCAGGACTAAAACAGGACTAAACCAGGACTAAACCAGGTCTAAACCAGGACTAAACCAGGACTAAACAGGACTAAACAGGAAACCAGGACTAAACAGGACTAAACCAGGACTAAACCAGGACTAAACCAGGACTAAACCAGGACTAACCAGGACTAAACCAGGACTAAACCAGGACTAAACCAGGACTACCAGGACTAAACAGGACTAAACCAGGATAAACAAAACCAGGTTAAACAGACTAATCCAGGACTAAAACAGGACTAAACAGGACTAAACCAAGACTAAACCAGGACTAACCAGGACTAAACCAGGACTAACCAGGACTAAACCAGGACTAAACCAGGACTAAAACAGGACTGAAACCAGGACTAAACAAGGACTAAACAGGACTAAACCAGGACTAAACAAGGATAAACCAGGACTAAACCAGGACTAACAGACTAACAGGACTAAACAGGACTAAAGGACTAAACAGGACTAAACCAAGACTAAACAGGACTAAACCAGGACTAAACGCAGGACTACACCAGGACTAAACAGGACTAAAACAGGACTAAACCAGGACTAAACAGGACTAAACCAGGACTAAACCAGGACTACACCAGGACTAACAGGACTAAACCAGGTACTAAACCAGGACTAAACAGGACTAAACCAGGACTAAACCAGGACTAGGATAAACAGGACTAAACCAGGTTAAACCAGGACTAAACAGGTCTAAACCAGGACTAAACAGGACTAAACCAGGTCTAAACCAGGTCTAAACCAGGACTAAACCAGGTCTAAACCAGGTCTAAAAGGAACAAGGACTAAACAGGACTAAACCAGGTCTAAACCAGGACTAAACAGGTTTAAAACCAGGTCTAAACCAGGTCTAAACAAGGACTAAACAAGGACTAAACCAGGTCTAAACCAGGACTAAACAGGACCAAACCAGGTCTAAACAAACAGGTCTAAACAAAGACTAAACCAGGTTTAAACCAGGACTAAACCAGGTCTAAACCAGGTCTAAACCAGGACTAAACCAAGGACTAAACTAGGTCTAAACCAGGTCTAAACTAGGTCTAAACCAGGTTTAAACCAGGACTAAACCAGGTCTAAACCAGGTCTAAACCAGGACTAAACAAGACTAAATCAGGTTTAAACCAGGACTAAACCAGGTCTAAACTAAACCAGGACTAAACCAGGACTAAACTAAGTCTAAACCAGGTCTAAACCAGGACTAAACCAGGACTAAACCAGGACTAAACTAGGTCTAAACCAGGACTAAACCAGACTAGGACTAAACCAGGTCTAAACCAGGTCTAAACCAGGTCTAAACCAGGACATTTTACTTCAAGTGAAATTCACTCAAATCACGATCAAACTTTCTTAATTCAAGTCGTCTTTATTTCTTCATTTATTTTATTTTCTTGCGGCGTTGAGCTGTTTAAAGTCACACTGCGGAACATTCTGGACACAGCAATGACGTAACCATGGAAACAAGAAGACCCCAAACCCAAAAAGTTACACAGCCAATTTTTTTTTTTTTGGGGCCACTTTTCCTTCGATTTGAACTCCAGAAACACTTTTCACATTTTCGCCGATATTCCCAGGTGCTTTTTTTTTTTTTCCGTCTTGGTCCAACATCAGTAAAACGAGACGGAATTAAAACACACAGACACAAAAAAAAAAACCCCACAAACGCGGCGCTATTGATCCGCGTGCCAAACCGCGTTACGGGAAAGGAAACGGGGCTTTGAAGGGGAGTTCGACTGTCGCTATCGCTCGCTCCCGTAATCCATCATAACTCCCGATCAAATTAACATTTATTTACACGCGGGCCACTTCTAAAAAACGCAGGATATTCTCGCTAACACGCGTTCTCCGGGGGCCAAACCATTAGTGGAGGGTTAATTGGAGCTATAATTAATAACGCGGTGGACTTGTACGGGTAGGCGAGGTCACAGAGGTAAATCGTATTAATTTCGGCATTGATTAAGCAATAAAAGTCTTTTAACTAGCGGCCTTGTATATCTCCGTCGCTTTTACATTGTTAATTAAATCCCCGAGTTTTCACCGCGGTGCGAAGGATCACTTAACTCCGATTAAACGCCGGGTTTGAAGATAGTGAAATAATACGACGACGCGGAGGATTCAGGAAAAAAAAAAGTGTTCTGGAGGAGCAGATAAAAATACGTAGAACGAGAAAGATCAGATAAGACGGAGGAAAAGCTTTGAAATCCGCGAGAGAGTTTACGCAGAGATACTGGAGGGAAAAGTTGTT